>NW_027531270.1:1263665-1600565 GCF_008692635.1 Crocuta crocuta | reverse complement strand
ATGTGCAGGTTGATGCGATTTATCTAGATCAAGGGTTCACAAACTTTCCTTGTAAAGGGCCAGATAATAAATGTTTTGGCTTTTCAGAACATGTAGCTTCTCTCATAACTACTCAACTCTCTCACTGAAGCATGAAAGCAGCCATAGACAATGTGTAAACAAATTATCATGACTTTCTTTCCATACAACTCTATTAATGGACAATGAAATTTGAATTTTATATAATATTTCCATATTTTAAAAAATTAAGCATTTTATATTGAGATAATTGAAGATTCACATGCAATTGTAGGAAGTACAACAAATATCCATGTACCTTTACCCAGTGTCCCCAAAAGGTAATGCCTTGAAAAGCTACAGTACAATATAACAATCATATGGAACATTTCCATTACCAAAGGATCACTCATGCTTCCTCTTTATAGCCACATCTACTTCTCTACCACCTTCATCTACTCCTTAACTCCTAGCAACCACTAATCTGTTCTCCAGTTCTACAATTACATTTTTTAAATAATTCCATTCTATAAATGGAATAAAACAATAAGTAAACTTGTAGGATTAACTTTTTTCACTCAGCATAATTCTCTGGAGATTCATCCAGGTTGTTGCATGTATCAATAGTTAAATGTTCTGTTTTTAAAAGTGGAAGCTCCCTTACCTCTTTAAATCTTTATACATAATTGTTCTATATTCTGTGCCTGAAATTTCCAGTATCTGCAATTCTCAGCAGTCTAATTCTGTTTGTTATTTCCTCTGACTTTCACTCAAAGATCGGCTTTCTCATTGCTAGTGGAATTCAATCTTTTATCTTTTTTTTTTTTCTAGGAGAGAGAGAGAGAGAGAGACAGGGTGAGCAGGGAAGGGTCAGAGAGAGAGGGAGACACAGACTCTGAAATAGGCTCCAGGCTCTTAGCTGGCAGTCAGCACAGAGCCCCATGCGGGGCTCGAACCCACAAACCACAAGATCATGACCTAAGCGAAAGTCGGACGCTTAACCGACTAAGCCACCCAGGCGCCCTCAATCTTTTATCTTAATCATGAGACTAAATTGAGGAACATTTTTCTCCAGGTGGGATTTCCTTTTCCTTCTATTGACACCCAGAGGTACCAGTAACTTGGAACCTTCCTGAAAAATTCTGGCTCAGTGAAGGAGACTCATATTTAGCTTCCTTTCATTTCTTCTGGACTAAGGTGTACCATTCCAATAATAGTATTGCTTTGGTCTTCATTTTTGGAGCAATCCATGTTGGGAGTGGGAGTAGGGTCATAAAGTTTTACCACTCATATAGACCTCCCCTACTTCTGTGGAGACCCATGGTATGTTGAAAAAAAAGTATGTTTTCTTTCCAGAAGCTGGAGGTGTTCTGGAGATTATATTGTATAGTGAGAAAGTCTCTCAGTGCTCTTATCTAACATAATGCTGGAAACAAAGCTCAACATTCTATTTCTATATGTTTACTGATTATCCTTACATTTCAATACCTATGTACACTGTACTTTTCTCAAATGTGTATACACTTCCAATATTTTCCCAAACAACTCAGGAAATTTAGCATGATTTAACTTCTCCTTGATATGCACCAACTCCCATCTTTACACATAGTTTTGGTCATTAAGTATATATACCAGTTTGCATAATTTTTAATTTTTACATTTTAAGTTTTTAATAAATTATTTTTATAAGTATCAAAATTATGCATGTATAAATGTCAGTAATTACAAATCTTGCAGCAAAAATAATATTTATTACTTTTTCCATTCCCAAATATACCCTCATTAAAGAAAATTATTTTTCATATTTTTCAGTTTTTGTTTTTTTCTGATATCACTTCTTATTTTTTCCAGGGAAGTACCTGGCTTTATGCTTTCTATCTAATTCTTCCTATGGAAAATGTAACTCTCTTAAATATGTAACTACACAGACAATGCTCCTTTTGATAGCATCCAAATTTAGTCAATTATCATTTTGATTAAATATTTGTCAATGTTTATATAGGTATGACTGTGTAAATATTATTCACAGCTGCTATTACAATATGAATACATTTCTTATCTTGTACAACCTTTTTGTTTTCCCTGGAATCAATAGTTGCCTTGACTTTTTACTTGCTTAGTTTTCATTGTTCTTATCACTACTTTCTTCCCCAAATGTCCAAAAAGTGAAGATATGACAGGAACATTGAAAATTAACATATTGAGTACCTACTATGTGCTACTTACTTCCCTCATGGAGTTAACATTCTAAATCAGTAAGTTCAAACACTTAATATTCCAGCTCAATAACTTTCAAACAGATCAGTGATTGGGTTTTCCTTAGAATTTTCCCCCATTGAGCCCTTCATTCCTCTGATTCAGTTGAACTGAATTAAAAAGAAACTTAGTAAAAGGGAGACAAACTGAAATAATGAATTAATATAGTAGAAGCAGGTCCAAGTATATCACTAATTAAGTGGGGGGGGGTCACCATTTTTCTCCCTACAACCACCATAGTGGGACCTCAGGGATCAGTCTGTGGGGCTGATCAAACCACTTGAAAAAGGCATAGAAGACAGCAGAGATGCTATTGCTACAAAGATCATGGATCTTAAAAATAGTTAGGATGAATTAAAAAATGCTATAAATGAGAAGCATAATAAAATGGAGACAGCCACTGCATGAATTGAAGAGTCAGAGAGAAAAGGTGAATTAGAAGATACAATTATAGAAAAAGATGAAGCTAAGAAAAAGAGATATAAATTGATCCAGGAGCACGAAAGGAGAATTCTAGAACTGAGTGATGCAATCAAATGGAACAATATCCTTATCATAGGAATTCCAGAAAAGAAGAAGAGAGAGAAATGGACTGAAGGGGCACTTGAACAAATTATAGCCAAGAACTTCCCCAATCTAAGGGAGAAAAGGGAACTTGAAATTCAAGAGGCACAGAGAACTCCCCTCAGACGTAATTTGAATTGATCTGCATGACATATCATAGTGAAACTGGCAAAATATAAGGATAAAAAGAGAGTTCTGAAAGCAGTTAGGGATAAATGGGCCTTGACATACAAAGGTAGACACATAAAGGTGGTAGCAGACCTATCTACTGAAACATGGCAGACCAGAAATGATTGGCAGGAAATCTGCAATGTGATGAACAGAAAAAATATGCAGCCAAGAATCCTCTATCCAGCAAGCCTGTCATTAAGAATAGAAGGAGAGATAAGGGTTCCACCAAACAAACAAAAAATGAAGGAATTCATCACAACTAAACCAGCCCTACGAGAGATCCTAAGGGGGACTCTATGAAGAAATTTTTGCAAGGAACACAAAGTACCAGAGACACCCCTGCAAGCCTGAACCCTGCAGAGAACACAATGACACTAAACCAATATTTTTCAATAATAACACTGAATGTAAATGGGCTAAATGTTCCAATCAAAAGACATAGGGTATCAGAATGGATTAAAAAACAAGATTCATCTACTTGCTGTCTACAAGAGACTCATTTTAGACCTGAGGACACCTTCAGATTGAAAGTGAGGGAATGGAGAATTATCTATCATGCTACTGGAAGTCAAAAGAAAGCTGGAGTAGCCATACTTATATCAGACAAACTGGACTTTAAAGTAAAGGCAGTAACAAGAGATTCTGAAGGGCATTATATAATAATTACAGTTTCTATCCATAGAAAGAGCTAACAATTACAAATGTCTAAGCACTGAATTTGGAAGCACCCAAATACATAAAACAATTAATCACAAACATAAGCAATCTTATTAATAAGAATGTGCTAATTGTAGGAGACTTTAATACTCCACTTAACAGCAATGGATAGATCAACTAGACAGAAAATTACTAAAGAAACAATGGATCTGAATGACATATTAGACCAATTGGACTTGAAAGATATATTTAAGACTCCAATTCCAAAGCAGTGGAATTCGCTTTCTTCTCAAGTGCACATGGTACATTCTCCAAGATAGATCTCATACTGGGTCACAAAGCAGCCCTCAATAAATATAAAAGAATTGAGATCATACTATGACACTTTCAGACCACAATGCTATGAAACTTGAAATCAACCTCAGGAAGAAGTCTGGAAAATCTCCAAATGCATGGAGGTTAAGAATACCTTACTAAAGAACGAATGGGTCAACCAGGCAATTAGAGAAGAAATTTCAAAATATATGGTAACAAATTAAAATGTAAATACATAGTCCAAACTCTTTGGGATGCAGCAAAGGCAGTCCTAAGAGGAAAATATATTATAATCCAGGCCTATCTCAAGAAACTAGAAAAGGCACAAATACAAAATCTAACAGAGCATACAAAGGAACTAGAAGCAGAACAGCAAAGACACCCCACCCCCAGCAGATGAAGAGAAATAATAAAGATCAGGGCAGAAATAAACAATATAGACTCAAAAAACAAAACCAAAAACCACCAGTTGAATAGGTCAATGAAACCAAGAGTTGGTTTTTTGAAATAATACACAAAATTGATCAACCTCTAGCCAGACTTCTAAAAGAAAAGAGAGAAGACCCAAATAGACAAAATCACGAATGAAAATGGATTTATTTCAACCAATCACTCAAAAATACAAGCAATGATCAGGGAATACTATGAAAAATTATATGCCAACAAACTGAAAACCCTAAAAGAAATGGACAAATTCCTAAACACACACATACTACCAAAATTCAAATGGGAAGAGGTATAAAATCTGAACAGACATGTAACTAGTGAAGAAATTGAATCAGTTATCAAAAATCTTCCAACAAATGAGACCCCTGGACCAGACGGCTTCCCAGGAGATTTCCACCAGACATTTAAATCAGAGTTAATACCCATTCTTCTCAAGCTGCTGCAAAAAATAGAAATGGAAGGAAAACATCTGAACTCATTCTATGAAGCCACCATCACTTTGACTCAAACCAGACAGAGACTCAGCAAAAAAAAGAAAACTATAGGCTTATATCCCTGATGAATATGGATGCAAACATCCTCAAGAGATACTAGCAAATAGAATTTAACAGCATATAAAAAGAATTATCCACCATGATCAAGTGGGATTCATTCCTGGGTTGCAGGGCTGGTTCAATATTCACAAATCAATCAATGTGATACATCACATTAACAAAAGAAAAGACAAAAACCATATGATCCTGTCCATAGATGCAGAAAAAGCATTTGACAAAATAAAACATCCTTTCTTAATAAAAACCTTCAAGAAAGTCAAGATAGAAGGAGCTGACTTACACATCATAAAAGCCATTTGTGAAGAGCCCACAGCTAATATCATCTTCAATGGGGAAAAACTGAGAACTTTCCCTCTGAGACCAGGAACACGACAGGGATGTTCACTCTCATCACTGTTGTTTAATGCTGGGAGCTGCTCTGGCCTCGCTGGATGACAGTCACAGCGAGGAAATGGTAGCGTTTGCACAGCTCCTGCCATGAGAAACGGAAACTGGTATCTCCTTCTGATATTACTGGCTCATGTTGGAAATGAGGCTGCTGGTATTGACCAGGCCTCACAATATTCCAGATCAGACCGATATTCCCCACACAGATTGCTCATAAGGAAAGGCATATTCCTGCCTTTTCCAAAGAGATTTCAGATGAAAACATTGGATGATTGTTAAAAGGCTCTTCCTAAGGGCCTTGCAGATCCAAGACTTAAATAATAAAGGGGGCTTGAGTCTAGCCCTGATTCAAAGAGTCTGATTTAGAGTTAAGGGCAGATATTCACCCCCCACCGAGTTGCTTCTGCCTGGAGCACTAGCCACCCCCCCTCCCCAGGCATTTGTTATCAAGTATTTGGAGTGGCTTATTTTGGCCTTGAATATGCTGATTGCTCCCTAAGGAGGAACCTATTGAGGAACTTCTTTGTGATTATGGGAGCAAAGTTGTCTCCTGAAAGACCTGTTTGACCCCTGCTCACAGAGAAGTAACCTCATCTTTTTAGGCTAAAAACATTGTTTGATATGCTGCATCTAAATCACCTATCTCACTATTGATAAAGGTTATGCAGAAGTCTACAAATCTACGTTCTGGGAAATTCTTACATATCAAAGACGTTTGTCATCAGAAATCATTGTCTAAGGCAAATGCCACTTCTGTGCCGTCCCCCAAACACTTATAAAATAAAGTTGAGCCCCAGTAAGAGCAGAGATGCCTGCCTGGTGACCAGAAAGACTCTCAGGCCTCTCTCACCCCTCAGTCGCTGACACAGTCCATCCTTCAGGGACCTCTGGACCTGCCGGAGCCAGCCTCTGACAGTTTAACATAGTGCTGGAAGTCCTAGCCATCAGCAGACAACAAAAGGAAATAAAAGGCATCAGAATTGATAATGATGAAGTCAAACTTCCACCATTCCCAGATGACATGATACTCTACATGAAAAACCCAACACACTCCCCCAGAAGCCTACTAGAACTGATGCCTGAATTCAGCAAAGTCGCAGGGTACAAAATCAGCATACAGAAATCGGTTGCATTTTTATACACCGATAATGAAATAACAGAAAGAGAAATCAAGAATCTGATCCCATTCACAATTGTACAAAAAACCATAACCTAGGAATAAAACTAACCAAATATGGGGCGTCTGGGTGGCTTAGTTGGTTAAGCGTCCGACTTTCGCTTAGGTCATGATCTCACGGTTCGTGGGTTTGGGCCCCATGGCAGGCTCTGGGCTGACTGCCAGCTCAGAGCCTAGAGCCTGTTGCAGTCTGTGACTCCCTCTCTCTCTGACCCTCCCGTGCTTATGCTGTCTCTCTCTCTGTCTCCTAGAATTAAAAAAATAAAAAATAAAAACAAAAAACAACTAACCAAATATGTAAAAGATCTGTATGATGAAAACTATAGAAAACTTATGAAGGAAATTGAAGACACAAAGAAATGGAAAAACATTCCATGCTCATGGATTGGAAGAATAAATATTGTTAAAATGTCAATACTACCCAAAGCAATCTACACATTCAATGCAATCCCAATCAAAACTGCACCAGCATTCTTCTCAAAACTAGAACAAACTATCTTAAAATTTGTATAGGACCACAAAAGACCACGAATAGCCAAAGTAATATTGAAGGAGAAAACCAGAATGGGAGGCATCACAATCCCAGACTCTAGCCTCTACTACAAAACTGTAATCATCAAGACAGTATGGTATGACACAAAAACAGACACAAAGACCAATGGAATAGAATAGAGAACCCGAATTGGACCCACAAATGTATGGCAAATTAATTTTTGATAACGCAGGAAAGAGTATCCAACGGAAAAAAGCCTCTTTAACAGATGGTGCTGGGAGCACTGGACAGGCATGCAGAAGAATGAAAATAGACCACTTTCTTACACCATACACAAAAACAAACTCAAAATGGATGAAGGACCTGGATGTGAGACAGGAAACCATTCAAACCCTCAAGGAGAAAGCAGGAAACAACCTCGACCTCAATCACAGCAATTTCTTACTTTACACATCCCCAAAGGCAAGGGAATCAAGAGCAAAAATTAACTCTTGGGACTTCATCTAGATAAGAAGCTTCTGCATGGCAAAGGAAACAATCAATAAAATAAATAGGCAACCGTCAAAATGGGAAAAGAGAGTTGCAAACCAAACTCCATACCTGAAAAGCAAATAATCCAATGAAGAAGACATGAACAGACACTTCTCTAAAGAGGACATCCAGATGGCAAACAGACACATGAAATGATGCTCAGCGTCACTCATCATCAGGGGAAAAACAAATCAAAACCACACTGAGATACCACTTCAGGCTGGTCAGAGGAACAAAATCAGGCCAGTCTCCTGATTAGTTTCTTGGCTAAAAGGAACAAATCTGGAGACTCTAGATGCTGGCGAGGATGTGGAGAAATGGGCACCCTCCTACACTGTTGGTGGGAATGTAAACTGGTGCAGCCCCTCTGGAAAACAGTGTGGAGATTCCTCAAACAATTGACAATAGAACTCCCCTATGACCCAGCAATAGCACTGCTAGGAATTTACCCAAGCTATACAGGAGTGCTGATGTATAGGAGCGCATGTACTCCAATGTTCATAGCAGAACTCTCAACAATAGCCAAAACATGGAAAGAGCCTCAATGTCCATCAACTGATGAATGGATCAAGAAGATGTGGTTTATCTATACAATGGCATACTACATGACGAGAAAGAATGAAATCTGACTGTTTGTAGCAACATGGATGGAACTCGAAGTGTTATGCTAAGTGAAATATGTCAGGCAGAGAAGGACAGATACCATATATTTTCACTCATAAGTGGAACAGGAGAAACTTAACAGAGGACCATGTGGAGGGGAAGGGGAAAATAGTTAGAGAGAGAGAGGGAGGCAAACCATGAGAGACTCTTGAATGCTGAGAATAAGCTGAGGGCTGACGGGGGTGGGGGAGTGGGGAAGGGGGGTGATGAGCATGGGGGAGGGCACCTGTTGGGATGAGCACTGGGTGTTTTATGGAAACCAACTTGACAATAAACTATAAAGAAAAAAAAGAATATTAAAAACATCATATACTTAATCAGTATTCAAACCTCTTCCGATTGTAGTAGATATATAGTGGCTCCATACAGGTGTTTGAACTACTTCCAGATTTGTATATACAAACACACACACACACACACACACACACAACCATACACAAAAGATTCTAACAAATATGCTCATGTTTATAGACTTTTGAGATAAACATACCTTGGTCCTTGTTGAATATTTCCACTCAAATTCAAACACAGATATCCGTGTAGTATGTATACACATATTACTTTCAATGAGGTGCTTTATGAGTCTGTATACCCAACTGGCCCCCTTTCCAAATTCCTGACTACAGTGTGGGCCACAGTGAATGTGAATGAGACAATTTCTAAGTATAAGCATGCATATGGAACTACGTGTGCCTCTGAACACATTCAACAAAACAAATAGAAATAGTTTTCTCATTATTCACTACTTGGAATTATCCGCTGTCTTTTAATTACCTCTATGCTATCATGTTTCAATGATCATCTATCCCTTACTGAGCTGCTACTTCACATAGAGTATAGTTTGGGGCTTAGCAGCATGAGTTTTACTCAAACTTGACACAAATCCTAGCTTCACTACTCACTTTGCACAAATTACTTAACCTCTCTGAGCCTTAGTTTCAAATTTTATAAAATGAGCATAAGAATACTTATCTCATAGAAATTTTGTTTAAGTAGTGATTATGTTAAGTGCTTGGAATAAAGTATAGGGCATAGTTCTCAGCAAATGGTAGCTATTATTGCCATCATCACTTTGGGGGCATTGAAGTTATAAAGAGGTAATACTGTAAGAGATGTTATTTTCCCTTAGGGTTTTTTTAAATGTTTATTTAATTTTTTTTTTTTGAGAGAGAGAAACAGACAGACAAAGCATGAGTGGAGGGGGGCATAGAGAAGGGAGACAGAATCTGAAGTAGGCTCTAGGCTCTGAGCTGTCTAGCACAGAGCCTGGTGCAGGGGTCAAACCCATGAACCATGAGATCATGACCTGAGCCAAATTCAGACTCTCAACCAACTAAGCCACCCAGGCGTGCCCCCCCCCCCAATCTTAGGGGTTTTTAAATCTCATCAATAACACAAGATAAATACACAGACAGAGGAAAAACTTGTAAACCTAAAACTCTTATTTTAGCCTTAACATGCAACTTACTTCCTAAACACAAGGGCTGTTCTAAAATTTTACCAGATTTCACGATGCCTGGGTGGTCCAGTCAATTAAGTGTCCAACTTCAGCTCTGCTTCAGCTCTGGTCATGATCTCATGATTCATGGGTTCAAGCCCTGCATGAGTCTCTGTGCTGACAACTCAGAGCCTGGAGCCTGCTTCGGATTCTGTGTCTCCCTCTCTGCTCCTACCCTGCTTACGATCTCTCTCTGTCTCTCAAAAAATCTATAATAACATTTAAATTTTTTTTTTATTTTTAGCAGATTTCAAATCTCTAATAAGATTAGGTTTATTTCTTCTGTCACTCATCAGCCCCATGCCTCAACACCTCATATATACCACACATCCCCCCCCAGGCTTTCATTTCAGAAGTTGACTGAAGAATTCTTTGGATAAAAAAAAATATTTTGAAATTTTATTTTGTACATTTCCCTGTTTCTGGGCAGGAGACCATTTTAGACCTTCCAAACAAAGTGACACAGCCATGCACACTGTCAGAGAGCCTGCTCCCTCCCATGTTGCCCAGTCACCCTCTAATCTCTGAAAATGCTTCTTTATTTCCAATCTCAGTTTATTTTCCTTCAATATTGGCCTCTCTTTTATCACTTATTCTGAATGAGGATGAGGTACACTAACCCTCAAGAGATGAAGAAAATTCTCAAACGCTCACCTGGCAACATTGTCCCTTGTAAATCCATCCAGGTCTCTGAAATTATGTCTCATATAATTTGTTATTAATCAATTAAAAATCACCAAAGGATCCCTCAAAATGCATTAATTTGGTCATTACCAGGTATAACCCATTTACGGTCATCTGGTATATCCTTAAAGCTTTTGAAATATGAAACTACACAACTGTGGCTCAGTATGTTGATTACAATTTCAGCTCAGATCATGATTTCATGGCTGGGCTCATGAGTTCCAGCCCCACATCCAGCTTTAGGCTGTCCAGACAGAGTCCCCTGGGGCACTTGGGTGGCTCAGTCGGTTAAGTGTCTGACTTCTGCTCCGGTCATGATCTCACGGTTTGTGGGTTTTAGCCCCGCATCGGGCTCTCTGTTGGCAGCTAGCTCAGAGCCTCGAGCCTGCTTGGGATTCTGTGTGTGTGTGTCTCTCTCTGACCCTTCCCTACTCATGTTGTCTCTATCTCTCTCTGTAAAATAAAAAAAAAAAAAACAACATAAAAAATTTAAAAAAACCCCCACAGAATCCCCTTAAGATCCTCTATCACTCTCTCTTTGCCCCTCCCCTAGTCATACTCTCTTCCCCTCAAAAATAAATAACATTAAAAAAAGATAGATGAATGTATTCTAATTTCCAGGGCAGATAGTTAAGAACTCTTATTTCAATCCCCTCAACTTCCAAGCCTCCTCAATTAGTATCATAACATTACCACTGAATTGATGAAGGGACAGTACAACCCTGCAGCTGGGCATGATTGATCAAACCTTCACAGACCCTTTCAGGCCATGATATGAAGTAGGAGAAACAAAGTTAACAGCAGTTCTGATCCTCACAATGCTTGCCCCAGGGGATCCTGAGGACCAGGCAGACTCCAGTGTGGGCATGGCAGGCATTTTCCCAAAGTGGGCAGAGTCCCAAACCCTGGCACAGTGACTCTTGTGGGAGGCCTGAGGACAGGAGGGCAGCCAGGGCTCACATTTTTCCTTCTTCCTCAAATTTCATTTCTCCAGCCTAGGCCCCTCCTGTGATGCTCCCAAATCCAATGTTTTCAGACCTTCCTTAATGCACATCTGAGGCCAGACACCTATCATCCGTCATCTAGGTCCAGTATTTCTCAAACCTGAAAGAGTGTACAAATCACTTGGGAGCCTATTTAAAATGCAGGTTCTGATTTAGTAGGTCTGGGCTGCAGTCTGAGTTTCTGCATTTCTAACAAACTCCCAGGTGACACGCACGCGGCTGGCCCATGAACCAGTCTTTGAAGAGGAAGTATCTCTTGAAATTTTCTGTAGCAGGTGCTACAACTGTCTCCCAGGAAGTCTGTCTGTCCATATCCTTCTGTCTATCTATCCTTCAGATTGACGTGAGAATCGTATCTCATCACTTCCTGATTCAGGAATCTCACTCTATGGCACAATACACAATAGAAGCCTGGCTCATAAAATTCCCTTCAAGTGTGAAAACACACATCCCTCATAAATATCATTCTTACATGATTATTAAAGGCTCGTGTAGACTAGAATTACTGTCCTATTTTTTATAACTCACCTGTCCCTTTTTAATTTTTTGAAAAAATTTAACATTTATTTATTTTTGAGAGACAGAGCATTAGCCGGGTAGGGGTAGAGAAAGAGGGAGAAACAGAATCTGAGGCAGGCTCCGGCTCTGAGCTGTCAGCACAGAGCCCAATATGGGCTCAAACCCATGAACTGCAAGATCATGACCTGAACCAAATTCAGATGCTTAAATTACTGAGCCACCCAGGTGCCTTTTCATTTTCCCTTTTAATTGCTCCATATGCATCCTTCTCCAGGAAGTATATCTTGACCAATACCTCTTTCTTTGTTTTTACTCATACCTTCCCTTCCAAAGGAATGGTGCCTCAATCCCTACCTGGTTCCTAATTCCTCAAATTTCAGTCTGTGTTTCTCCCCATTTGTGGTGTAAATTCTCTCTCCCCACAGAATCTTTGATGCTCTCACAGGCTTTTGTAATAATGTAGCTGAGAAAAGCATCTAAAGATTTGGTACACAGATGGGTAACTCTTCCTGTAGCAGGCTTTCCTGGGGTCAACTTTTCCCTGTGGGGAAGATGAGAAATTCCCCAAGTAAGAATGTAATTTCCAATCCCTCCCCAGGTCAGATCTCATACATAAATACAATAGAAAATCACAGGCCCTTCTTTGCAAGCCATAAAACTCTGAATGCTTCAAGAAATGCCCATGCTGGAATCCATCTCCTCTTCAGTGATTCCCCCAAATCAGGTAGATTAAGTTGGGCCTTCTGTCAATTTCCATACTTTGGCCTCCCTGCCAAATCCCATGGGAATAGACAGACCAGAACCAGAGGAGATCACTCTCCTGATCAAGGGCTGCATTTTTCATTGCTCTTTGAATAAACAACACCGTTCTTACTGCTGGGTCTAGAGGAAGGGGGAGACCTAGTCCTTGCCCTGAGCAAGGTTCCACTGTGATGGAACAAACAGAGAGAAAGTCACTAGAACTCGGGTATAGCCACACAAAGGCAAAAATAGAGATCTAGATACAGTTCTAGATATAGTTCTGGATGGGAAGAAAGGCTGTCAAACAAGTCTCTGAGAAGATAGTTTTAAAGGCTTAGCACAGTGCTAGCCTAAATGGAAGAAGAATTTTCAGTATGAAAGAAGTATGTAAGACTCAATTCAATATAGCATGAATTTGTTAAATGCTCATTATGTGCCTGGTGCCCAACAGGGTGCTCTGGGGGAGTAAAGAAGACACATTCCTTACATAAGATATACATTCAAATCTAATGGAAAAAAGACAGCCTTTTTAACAGATGGTGTTGGGAGAACTGGACAGCAACATGCAAGAATGAAACTAGATCATTTTCTCACACCATGCACAAAAATCAACTCAAAATGGATAAAGGACCTGAACGTGAGACAAGAAACCATCAAAACCCTAGAGGAAAAAGCAGGAAACAACCTCCTTGACCTCCACCACAGCAACTTCTTACTTGACACATCCCCAAAAGCAAGGGAATCAAGAGCAAAAATAAACGATTGGGACCTCATCAAGATTAAAAGCTTCTGCACAGCCAAGGAAACAACCCACAAAACTAATAGGCAATCAACGGAATGGGAAACAATAGTTGCAAATGACATATCAGATAAAGGGTTAATATCCAAAATCTATAAGGAACTCACCAAACTCCACACCTGAAAAACAAACAATCCATTAAAGAAATGGGCAGAAGACATGAACACACATTTCTCCAAAGAGGACATCCAGATGGCCAACAGACACATGAAACGATGCTCAGCATCCCTCCTCATCAGGGAAATACAAATCAAAACCACACTGAGATACCACCTCACGCCAGTCAGAGTGGCTAAAATGAGCAAATCAGAGAACTCTAGATGCTGGCGAGGATGTGGAGAAACGGGCACCCTCCTACACTGTTGGTGGGAATGTAAACTGGTACAGCCCCTCTGGAAAACAGTGTGGAGGTTCCTCAGGAAACTAACAATAGAACTCCCCTATGACCCAGCAATAGCACTGCTAGGAATTTACCCAAGGGATACAGAAATGCTGATGCATAGGAGCACATGTACCCCAATGTTCATAGCAGCACTCTCCACAATAGCTAAAACATGGAAAGAGCCTAAGTGTCCATCAACAGATGAATGGATCAAGAAGATGTGGTTTATCTATACCATGGAATACTACATGGCAATGAGAAACAATGAAATCTGGCCATGTGTAGCAACATGGATGGACCTTGAGGGTGTTATGCTGAGCGAAATAAGTCAGGCAGAGAAGGACAAATATCATATGTTTGCACGTATAGGAGGATTAGGAGGAACTTGACGGAGGAACAAGGGGGAGAAGAAGGGCGGAAATGGTGGGGGAAAGGGAGAGAGGCAAACCATGAGAGACTCTTGAATGCTGAGAAATAAACTGAGGACTGATGGATGTTGGGGGGACGGGGGAGATGGGCATGGAGGAGGGCACTTGTGGGGATGAGCACTGGGTGTTATATGGAAACCAGCTGGACAATAAACTATTTGTAAGAAAAAAAATAAAATCTCTTTTGCAAAGGCAAAAAAAAAAAGATATACATTCAAGAACAAAATAAAGAAAATAAAGAGCACAGATAACCGTGGATATTTATTTCTTTTATTTCATGTTTATTGAGGCATAATGACATAAAAAATTGTGAGATATTTAACATGTAGTTTTTGGTGATTTAATATACACTATGAAATGATTCACTATGATTTCTCCACTGTGAAAGATTAACGATGATATTCTAATTTAAATGTTTCATTAAGTGAAGGTAAGTGTTCAAAGAGTACTTTTGTTTCCCTCAGTTCATCTTTACATGTGGAGGAGCTTCAGCTAGAGCTTTGGTTTTCTCTCTGTGGTCTCTGGCCCAGCAGCAGCAGCATCACCTGGGGACTTGTTAGAAGTACAAGTTCTGGGCCCCACCCAGACCTACTGAATTCCAAATGCTGTGGGGGAGGGGCTGAGCAATCTGTGTTTTCACAAGCCCTCCAAGTGAAGTGGCACCCACTGAAGTTCCAGCATCACTAAGCACTAAGCATCCTGTCCTCTCTCTACCCACCATCTCTCACTGTGACTTTAATCAGTGAGTTGAAGAGACAGCAGTGAGTATGCTCAGCTCAGCCCCTTCCCTGTTTTTGTTGGTTTTCGCTGTATCCAGAACCAACCTGCCTACAATATATTTGCATCCCAACCTCCTCATACAAGAGAAAATCTCAGAAAAGCACATTCTCTCCTGTGATAGAAGAGAGTGGACTCTCAGCACTACCTGTGATGAGGAGTAAGTGTGTTTAGCTGAGTGATGCAGGATTAGCAAGACAATTAGGCTGCAGATCTACAGCTGACAATTTAATCTGACTCTATGTTGATTATCCATTGTTTCCAAACATAGGAGGGAGAAATGGGTATCATTTATTGTATCTCTACAGCTCCAGCAATGACTCACAGTGAAAGTGGGCAGAGTGCAAGTTTCAGATCCTGGGAAGTAGAGAGACCCAGTTAAGAAAATAATAGGACAAGAGAATCAGAGAAAATCTTACCGGTTTTCTTTCAAGAAAATGAAACTTTAGAAATGATCCGTTCTGACATTTTGAGTTACAGATAAAGAAGCAGAACATTGAAGGAACTGAGTGACTTTCTCAAGATCACATTGCTAGTTAATGGTGGCAACAAGACCAGAATCCAGACCACTTGGCTCTCAGCTGTGCACTTTCCGAGCAGGTGGACCAAAGCAGGCAATGGCAGAGAAAGTTTAAATTCCAAGAATGCAGATGTTGCCAAGGAGAATAACCAACCCTAGGGATTTTCAGCATGGGTAGTGGGTTCAAAGCCAAAGTGTTTTGTGCTCAGAGGAAAGCTCTGACTCCAGTGCATCTGTGCACATTCTGTTGTTCCCTCTCATGCCTCGGCTCAAGCTACACAGCTCTGAACACTGCTTCATTTTACTTTGTTATTCATTGTAGTGGGTGTTTTCTCTGCCTACAATCTCTCCCTCCTGTCCATGTGTGGACAGACCTCTCTTTACCCACCATCTCTCACAGTGACTTCAATTAGTGAGTTGAAGAGACAGCAGTGAATATGCTCACCTCAGCCTCTTCCATGTTTTTGTTGGTTTTCTTCATCCCTGAAGAGAGCTAAATCCAATTCCATTCCTCTGCAAAGTCTTGTCTAACTTCACTAATCAATCCTCACCACTGAGCAAGCCAAAAATGGTCATCCTCCACTATGAATTTCTGGGACACTTTATTTGTAATGAATTATAATCCAACACTTTCTATTTTTGTGTTACAGCTATGCTTTACCACTTGTATTAGATGGTAGAATGTAAGCTCCTTAAGGGTAGAGATGATAGTTCACTTTTTTTTTTTGATGTGTCTCTAGTTTTTTTTAAATTGAATTATAATTAACACAGTGTTGTTATATTACACTCAGGTGTAGAGTATGATGATTTAGCAATTCTACTCATTTCCAAGTGCTCATGAAAATCAGTATACTCTTAATTCCCTTTAGATAAATCACCCATTCCTGTACCCATCTCTCCTTTGGTATGCACCAGATTGCTCACTGTATTTAGCATTCTGGGGTGGGGTTTTTTTGGTCTCCGTTTTTTCTTTTCTTTTTTTTTCAGTTTGTTTTCTTTCTAAAATACTACATAAGAGTGAAAACATACAGCATTTGCTATTCCAGACTAACATATTTTCATTAGCATTATACCCAGTCATTCCATCCGTATTGTAACAAATGGCAAGATTCCTTTATTTTTTGTTTTTGCCTGGGCAATAGTTCATTGTATATACATTAATACCACATCTTTATGAATTCATCTGTTGATGGATGCTTGGATTATTTCCAATCCTGGCTATTGTAAATAATGCTACAATAAATATAGGGGTTCATATATAATTTCAAATTCATGTAACTAAAAAGTTTTTGCACAGAAAGGGAAACCATCAACTGAACAAAAAGGCCACCTACTGAATGGGAGAAAATATTTGCAAATTCTATATACAATAAGACATTAATACCCAAAATACATAAAAAACATATACGACTCAAGAGCAAAGTCCTGAAATAATCCATTAAAAAATGGGCAGAGATCCTGAATAGACATTTTTCAAAAAAGACAGAGATGACCAACAGATATATAAAACGATGCTTAGCATCACTAATCAGCAGGGAAATACAAATTAAACTTGCAATCAGATATCACTTTATACCTGTCAGAATGGCTAAAATTAAAAAGATAAGAACAACAAGGGTTGTCAAGGATGTGGAGGAAAAAGGAACCTCCTGCACTATTGGGGGGAATGTCAATTTGTGCAGACACTATGGAAAACAGTATAGAGGTTCCTCAAAAAATTAAAAAAGAGCTACCAGGAATTCTGCTAGCAGATATTTTCTTAAGTAATCTCTATAGACAACCTGGAGCTCAAAAGCAGTACCCGGAGATCGAGACTTGCATGCTCTACTGACTGACCCAGCCACATCCCACCCCATAACCCCACACACCACTGGATTTTTCACCAAAGAAAAGGAAAACAGTAATTCAAGTTACTTTGAAACATAATTTTAAAAAACCAGTAAGAAGCTATAGAAACAACTGAAAGGTAGACAAGAAAAAAAATGTGGTTTTTTTAAAATGTTTTATTTATTTCTAGGAGAGAGAGAGAGAGAGACAGGGTGAGCAGGGGAGGGTCAGAGAGAGAGGGAGTCACAGACTCTGAAACAGGCTCCAGGCTCTGAGCTGGCAGTCAGCACAGAGCCCGACGCGGGGCTCGAACCCACAAACCGTGAGATCATGACCTAAGCGAAAGTAGGACGCTTAACCGACTAAGCCACCAGGCGCCCCTGTGTTTTTGTTTTTTTTTTTAAGGAGAAAGAGCAAAGACATATCCTTTCCTCCACCATAAATACAGAGCTCTGCTATAGTGTTCCCACATCAACATCCCACGGTAGTTCCAGCTTTCCATGAGGTAAAGAGTACTCTCCATTATTGTGCAAGAGGACCAGAGTGCATTTAGGTGTGATGATGCCAAGTTAAATGTGCACAGCACTACTGAGTTCAAGTACTATAATTTTGGCTCTAACTAAAGTGGAGTTAAGTGACCACACGTTGGTTTTTTGTTTGTTTGGTTGGTTTTTTATAAGATTTTTAAAATTTATTTTATATTATTTTTTTAAGTTTATTGTCAAGTTGGTCTCCATATAACACCCAGTGCTCATCCCCACAAGTGCCCTCCTCCATGCCCATCACCCCACTTCCCCATTCCCCACCCCCATCAGTCCTCAGTTTGTTCTCAGCAATCAAGAGTCTCTCATGGTTTGCCTCCCTCTCTCTCCCCCACTATTTTCCCCCCTTTCTTCTCCCCCATGGTCCTCCATTAAGTTCCTCCTAATTCTCCTATACTTGCAAACATATGGTATCTGTCCTTCTCTGCCTGACGTATTTCTCTCAGCATAACACCCTCAAGGTCCATCCATGTTGCTACACATGGCCAAATTTCATTCTTTCTCATTGTCATGTAGTATTCCATAGTATAGATAAACCACATTTTCTTGATCCATTTGTCAGTTGATGGACACTTCAGCTCTTTCCATGTTTTGGCTATTGCTGCTATGAACATTGGGGTACATGTGCCCCTATGCATCAGCACTCCTGTATCCCTTGGGTAAATTCCTAGCAGGGCTATTACTGGGAAGTGTCCACACTTTGTTGGATCCCATAGCTGAAATAGATAGCAAATCCAATCAGCATCCAGACACCAAATCGGGCCCAGGTGCCAGCTGTCATCTGCATCATAAGGCAAACATTCACAAAGATGCTCAGTAGTGGGAGGAGAGGCAGAGCAGGGACCTTAAAGGGAAGGGGACTGGAGCTCTGTGGCTGTCTCCAGATGACTCCAGTGAGCCCAGTGATGAGCACCAGGAGAAGAACAACCACTGTAATCCACACTTTGTCTCTAGAAAGCAGAACTGGCCACTGGGTCAGCACCAGGCAAAGAAGAATGAGCAGCAGAACAAGCAGTGAGGAGCAAACATAGACAACCCGGCCAGAGAGTGGAGTGGGGGAGGAGCTGCCTGGAAAAAGTAGTCCTTGTAGAGTTAGGTTCTCTGCTGCACGTATATTCTGCTCCTGCACTTCTGCTTCATTTTCCCCATTCTGCATCTCAGGTTGATACCTGATGATGAGAACAGAAAAAGCCACCAGGGAGTAAGATATCAGGCTCCCAATTGAACTGAGGTCCACAAAATCAGTGACTCCATAGAAGAAGGCCACGATGGCTGCAATCATTACAAAGATTACAGTGGCCATGATGTGTATGTATATACTGGTATGGATCTTGGCAAGGACAGGGAACAGGAGGTCATCATGTACCATCATGTATATTACTCGACGAATGGGGAACATAAAGCCCCAGGAGCTGCCAATGATACTACAGAAAAATACAAAAGATACAACATAGTGGACAGGGGCCCAGCCAATATGGAGAAATGCCTCGGGCAATGTGCTCCCAGTTTAAGCTGGTAGTAAGGCACCAAAAGTGTAAGTGCTGAAGAGACACCAAAATACACCAAAAAGCAGATGAGCAGTGAAATCAGAATGCCCATGGGGATAGAACGCTGGGGAATCTGGGCTTCCCCTACTCTGGTAACAATAATAGTGAAACCTATAAATGCATAGAAACAGGTAGCGGATCCACGGAGAATCCCTTTGAAGCCAAAAGGCACAAATCCTCCTGAGCCCAGAGGGCCCAAGGTAGAGGTGTCATTGAGTCCAGCCATTATGTAGTCCTCTTCTGTGAGCTTCCAGTTGTGCAGGTCCCCCTTAATGAAGCCAGAGATGATAACAAATCCAAGAACCAAAATTTTCACCAATGTGACTACTTTGAAAAGGATGAAGAACGCATTAATACTCAGATCATTCATTTCCATCAGCAACAACACAAGGACCACAGCAATGAAGTCTACATTGTCTGCGAGTACCTGAGGAACATGCTGCGAGATGCCCTCATCCAGGGTCTGAGAGATCCACTTCCCAATCAGGTTGTCAAAAATTAAGGTCCAGGCCTGGACCACAATGACTGCATCAGCAATAAAGGAGAGGATGAGGTTCCAGCCAGTGATGAAAGCCCAGAGTTCACCTACAGTGACAAAGCTGTAGAGATATGCAGATCCCGAATGCGGAATTCGGACACCAAACTCTGCATAGCACAGCCCAGCCAACACAGAAGATAAGCTGGCCACCAAGAAGCAGATGACAATGGATGGTCCTGCTTTATCTCTGGCCACCTCACCAGCCAGGACATACAAACCCACACCCACAGTGCGGCCCACACCCAGGGCCACTAAATCCTGCGTGTTCAGTCTTTTGCCAAATTGAAACTCAAGCACTTCTTGCTTCAGTGTATGTCTGCGTACCAGCTTTTGACCAAATCTGTGAAGTGTCTGGTACAGCATTTTAGCTGGAATTGAAGAACATTGCAAGGATCAGAAAGCCATCACAACCCCACGGAGCCAGGAGTGTTGGACCGG
This sequence comes from Crocuta crocuta, assembly GCF_008692635.1. Classification (NCBI taxonomy): domain Eukaryota; kingdom Metazoa; phylum Chordata; class Mammalia; order Carnivora; family Hyaenidae; genus Crocuta; species Crocuta crocuta. The sequence goes on along the minus strand of NW_027531270.1, from coordinate 1,580,109 downwards.
ATTCGGTGATGTGGAGTTAAGCTGAATTGGGTTGGGGCTGCCCAGGTCTGATGCTCAGGCTTCACATCTGCTGCTTTGTGTTTCTTCTCAGATGTGGTATCCTTCCAAAATGCCTAAATACACAACAAATATTTACTGAACAATGGTGTTCAACTAACCTACCAACCAACCAGCACTCAGAAGTCACATGTAACTTGTTGCCACCCAAACATCAAGAAACTAACACCAAAGGACATCATAGAAAACTCAACCCTGCTTTCCACCCAGAAAAAGTACCAAATGCCTCCCAACATTTTCCTTTTTTACACACCACATGACATAATCCCATTTGGGTTCATCTAAATCATATAGTGACATGTACTAATGAAGACACAACAGGGTAGGAATTTATTGTGAAATAATTCACACACAGATATTTGGGTGGTGCTTGAACATGAGTTATGACACACTGGTTCACAGACTAGAAGGCCTCACTGCAATTATAGAACGTTTTTTTGAAATATCATCAAATATCCTTCCCCCTGCTATGCAAATGGCCCCCTTATCAAGGAGAGCAAGGCTCTGGGTGAACAATTCACAGCAATGGCCCTGTAATGAGTAGTGGAGAATGGAGGAAGCAAAGTCATGCAGCCCCCACTCTCCTCAGGCTTTGGTTTTCAGGTAATTTTAGGTAATGTTGTCAGAGGTTTCTAAAGACAGATAGATCACGTCAAAATTGAAAAGACTTCTGTATAGATTATCAAAAGGAATGCTTGGGTTATGGGTTAGTCCCTCTGTCTACAAATTCACAGACAGACTTCTAATTTGCTACCCACCAGTTGCAATATATGATTAATCAATTAGCACACAAAATAGATAAGGAAAGTCGATTCTTATTTCATGGAATATTTTTACTCTATGAAGATGATCGATGTGTCCATCACCCACTCTCAGGATTCATCCCCTTCAGTGGTTCTCCCCACTGACCTTCCTTCATAATCTCCCCTTTCTTCACAGTATGACCTGTTCTGATACCTCCAGCCTATCCCCTACCCAGTTCCTCTTCCAGCTGTGAAATTCTATACTCACTCTGCTACCTTGCCTCTAATACCCTCCTGGTCCCTTCATTTAGTTAACCCTCACTTATCTTTCAGTTCTCAGCTTAGAAGTTCCTTCCCTAGGAAGCCTCCCCTGAATTTTACGCTGCCCTTCCTGTGTGCTCTCATAGCACCCCAGCTTCCCCCATGTGCCATTTATCTTAATGTATCAGAATTCCAGATCAGCTGCCTGTCTCCTCCATAAGACTACGAGTTAGGTGTTCAATAAATATTTGTTCAACAAGTGTACAAACTGAGAAGAGAGACCTGAAAAAAAAAAACAACCACATAATCCAGAACTCCTATCTTGAGATACAGACTTTGTAGACAAGCGATATTTATAAATCTGTTTAGGAAAAGATATAAATTAATATAGGTTAATACCTTAACTTCCACGCAGAAGGCATAAGAATGTAAGATGTAGAGGGAACACCAACTGTGATAAAACCTTCACTACACATCATTCATGGCAGGTATAGACTACACATTGGAGATAAAGAATCATTTGCCTTTGAGAAGACTTTTTTTGAAAAGTATTAGTTTGCCTTGGGTTATAGGCAAGCAATCACTCACACCCATTGAGAGAAACCCTACTCTTTTCCTTCATTTTGCGACAGCGACACACACACACACACACACACACACACGGGGAGAGAGAGAGAGAGAGAGAGAGAGAGAGAGAAATAAGGGGAGGAGCAGAGAGGAAGAAACCCAAGTAGGCTCTGTTCTGTCACCACTACAGAGTTCAACATGGGGCTCAATCTCATAAACCATGGATCATAACCTGAGCATAAGTCAAAAGTTGAAAGCTTAATCTACCGAACCACCCAGATGCCCCCAAACACTACTTTTTTGGAGTCATCATGTTCAAGCCCTATAATCTATGTAGAATGTCCTAAGTCAGAGGTTCTCACTTTGTGGGGACAGAGGGAGGCATAATGAAGATACCTGGGGACATTTTCAAACTGCAGTTCTCACTCTGGCGACTCTCTTGTCTACTAACCTTGTACTTCCCATGACATGACTGCTCTAAATCACCCAAAATGACAAGAAATTCACCTCAATTTTAAAGGAACGATATCTTAAAAACTTCCTTTACAGGAACACAGAACAGTTTCATAGTTAGGAGTAAAGGCTCTGCAGGTAGACTGTTCAGGTTCAAATCACATTTCAACCTCATACCTGGTGACTCTAGACAAATGAGTTCACCTCTTGGGGCTTTAATTTCCAAAACAGTCAAATAGGAGTAAAAGTAAATACTTCATAGGGTTGTTGTGAGGAGTAAGTGATATGATGTCTGTAAAAGACTTAGCTCAGTGCCTAGCAAACAATGTGTACTCAATATGATCTACCTAATATTTAATATTGAAATCCGATCCAAAGTCCCCAAACTTTGAAAATCAATTAGCTTTTATGAATGTGTAGTCTCAAAATTATCCACCAAACATCAAGCCTCTTAGCTTGCCATCATGAAATAATGAAAACAGTTTTATTCCATACAATTTACCTTGTAACTCTAAGGGTTCTAGTTAAACACTCTCACATGGTGGGGCTAAAACACGTGGGGTCCTAAGCTTACGAGTTAGAGCAGGCCCCCAAAAATGCAATGGTAAAATTAATAATAAAAGTAATAATATCATTACCTATTAACAGTTCATCTCTGGAAGAGCTGGAAGAGGCATTTCTGGGCACTGTAAGGGTAAGTGCAACAAACATTATATAAAAATTTTTGGGCTGGAAAAGTATTTGTTAAATACACTAAATCAAGTGCTTCCAGTGAGGAGGGGAAATGAGAATAGAGATAAGGATGAAAGGGCAATGTAAAATGCATTGATACGGGGCCTGACAGGAAGCGATGGTGCTAACAGTCCAAGACTGAGGGAGGGTTGACTCCACTCTCTGCACCCTGGGTTCAACAAAGGAATTACATGAGATGATGTTGTGAGAGGACCTGGTTTAGGGAATGATAAATGACAGGCACTCAATAGATTAAAATTGAATGGTAACTACATCCTGTAATTGTCAGGACATGGAGAATACAGAGAAGGAATACCTGCTAGAAAGAGGGTGGAGAACAAGGGAAAATGGGGCACCCCTCTACCACTACCAGTTCCTTCTGAACCCATCTCCCTTTTCCCAATTCCTCTTTCTCCTTCAGCTCCTTCAATGATCTCTGGAGGCTCTTTACTGGGCACTAAGGATGCTTGTACGCCTCTCCCTCTGGGGACCTGTCCACAGCCATCTATCTACCAATAAAGACACAAGAATGGTTCCTAACATTTTTTGAATCACACGCCCCTCTGAGCCTGGTCACCTGAAAAAAATGTCGTACACCCTTCTGAAATTTATCCATGGACCCTGATCAGGAATCCCAGAGGAGGACCATCTAAATGGCAGGGTGGGAGAGGGGTAATACTTTTGATAATTTCTATTTCCCTCAACCCTGTTGTCCAGGGAAGTCACTGCAGTCTTTCCACTTTTACTGACTATGAAGGACAGTGGGCTACAACAAAGTATGAAAATATCAGAGAAGCAACCCAATGAATAAAACATCTGGAAATTAAATAATCATATTTTATGACTCTAATTCCAGAAGTAGGCAGAACAAAGAACTGAACTAACAAGGTTACAGAAGAGAAGGAAAACCCACAACTGGGAATCCTGAGATAGCCTTCCACAACTGTACCTTTTAACAACACAGAGAAATATCGTCCTCATAAACTATATTCAGAAATATCCTTTCACTGTGCAATAATCTGCCATTATTCCAATAGTTTATATTCAGTCCAGACCTTTTGACCCAGGTGTCAGAGCCCAGCCCTAATTCTCCCCCTATCCTCAGGCTCATTACCTCATCATCATCCTGACCCACCCTTCCTGGGATGAGCCTTGGCCTGAGTAAGTCACCTGACCCTCCAGGGATGCCTCATTGTGTAAAGAAAGATGAAGGTGGGTAGCAGATATTCTCTAAACTGGTTGCAATTTTTCTGGCTACCTAAATAACTCCAGGTTTGGCCTTCCCAAACTCCAGACCTCACCCAGATACTGCCAGCACTCACCGTTCAGAAACATCTGTCAAAAAGGACATCTCAAACTGGGACAAAAGAGGGTAGGCATGGAAATGGTGTCAGTTTAATAAGGATGGTTTGACAAAATGTCTTTTTAAGGTTCCTAATTCACTTTGTCGTTTGCCCCCAGACTTGGCTGCCGATCAGTAGCAGTCTAGAAATATTTAGCAGAGAATGGAAATCTCTTTATCCTTAACCCAGAAGACCCAGTACCAAAAAATTGTCAGCCTGACAGACTCTCCAGAATATGACTAATCACATTTCAGAGTAAAATGTCAGGGTGATACTCAGGAAGAGGACTTCAGGTATATCAGATTGATCATTCTTGCTTGATTGTTAACAACCAGAGACCTGACCAAGTTAGAATATAAAAATGGGCGTCCGTGTTTGCCATTGTGACCCATGTCTATGGCCAGCTCTGAGCTCATAGTACCTGAAGCATTGTTAGTATTTGTTAATCACCCATGGAAATAAGCACAAAGGCTTATTTGGATACTGGATATCAGGTATTAGTAGGACATCTTTGTCTATTTTTGATAACTTTATAATTTTTTAAAGTTATTAACAAATATGAACCTGAGATAAATAAAAATTGGTATTCTGAACATGCCATTAATATAGGAAGATCAACAGAGAAGATAGAGAATTGCCTTTCTATTTTAGTTTCTAAAGGAAGAAAACCCAAATATGCCCAGGGGATTTAGAAAAGAGCTCCTAAGAATCCTAAATTTATTCAGGAAAATGACATAAAAATTTGAAAGAAATCTAAGAAATTCTATCTAAACAGATTGGTTTCAGATATTTTGAGGAATCAACAACCTAGCCTTCAATTCAATTCAGGTGATATGCATTCACTTGGACACTTAATATCTTGTCCACACTAGATCTGTATCTAGTAGGTTTCCCAAGTTTGCAAAACAGTATAGCCAGGGACAGCTTCTTGCCATACTCCCTCGTCCACCCTCCTGTTCCATAAAATTGGAATATCTGACCCTCTCAGTGAGACCCTCTCAGCTCTCACTCAGATTCACCCAGCAGCCATCAGAGTTTGCTGCCCTTGAAGCAGGATGAACCCAAAACCACATTCTTCCTGAATGTTCCAGTACATCAGATAACTGAAGCCTGAGTGCACTCTACCCACCTTATGGAAAATGACACGTTCCTCACGTCTTAAACACACACACACACACATACACACACACACGCACACGTGCGTACACATAAACATACACGCACATTCCACACAGACCTACAGTTTCCTGCTATCTATTAAATCCAAACTTCTAATATTGTATTTCCAAGGCTTTCTTTCACTGTTATTCTACCACTTACTCCTACTATTAACCATTTCTACGTCTCCTGCTTGAACATGACACATCTTTTCCCACACATACAAGTTTTGCTGGCATTAATATCAGCTCTACACAGACTGTCCCTCTTTGCCTAGAACACTCTTCCAAACACTTCACCATGCTTCTTCCTCCATTCTGCTCCTCCTCATAAGGTCTAGTAGTATAACTCACTGGCCTAGAACTTTGCACGGGGAGAATACCCAGTTAGGGAAGTGGGTAGGTGTAGTAGGTAGGGTAGGAAGGGTGGAGCCGAGGAGCAGAGCTTCTGCCTGATGGCACTTCCAGTTGTCTTTCCCTCCCTAGTTGAAGCCAGAAGCATAAAGATTTAACTGGTCATAGCCAAGGATTTACCCCAACCTCTACAGCCCAGTTTGGATATGTCAGGATCTGACACAAGAAATAAGGTTTTAACACAGTGCTCACTTCAGCAGCACATATATTATATTGGAATATATACAGAAAAGATAAGCATGGCCCCTCCACAGGATGACACAACTCTTTCACCACAACAAGGTGAAAGTACAAAGGAAGTAACCCAAGTCGGCTGAAACATTTATGATTTGCTCTAGTGTCATGTCCTTAATGTGTCACAACTGAACAATAGAACAGAGTTTTATTACTTCTAATGCTTTACTTTATTTATTTATTTATTTATTTATTTATTTATTTATTTATTACTTCTAATGCTTTAACATTAGGCAACATGACATGACATTCAAGCTGCAGTAGCTACATTTAAGGCTAACCTGCAAAAGGTAGAGGTGGTAAAATAGTCAAAGAATTGAATTGTGTATAGAATATAACTTCACTTGTTTCAGGAGGAGGGGGAAGTATCCATGAAATGCTCTTATAAGCTCCCAGAGAAAAGAATTTTCTGGATTTGCTACCGTTTTTTCTTTACTGTCTGTAAATAACTACAAATGGGCTCTGTGTACTTTAGGTTGGGCTATACGTAAGAAGTTGGACAGTCTCTCAAGTAGAAATGACAAAAAGTTTCTAAGTGAGAAAGACTGAATTCAATCCATTAAAGATTAGGTTTCAATTAAATGTAAATGTTAACTAAGGCAAATTCCAAATAAGAAAATCCAGGCACCACACTGATTCTTTGTGAAAAAGAACTCAAGCAAAAGCAATATTTTTCTCTCTCTTAAATTAACAACACTATGTCTATTATACCCAAGTCATCATGCACTGAGTAACACAGGGTGCAAGACAATGGTGACAAATAGAGAATTCCCATCTCTGAGAATTTATAATTAAGGGCATTTGGAGAACAACTCCCCACCTGCCAAAATAAGTAAAAGATACATGAAGTATGAACAAGGAAGGGTAATCCTAAATCATAAATGAATAGTCAAATCCTGGGTTGTGGGGCTGTTTCAATATTCGCAAATCAATCAACATGATACATCACATTAATAACAGAAAGGATAAGCACCACATGATCCTTGGGCACCTGGGTGGCTCAGTCAGTTGACTGTCTGACTCTTGATCTCAAGTCATGATCTCACAGTTCATGAATTCAAGCACCGCATGAGTCTCTATGCTGATAGTGCAGAGCCTGTTTGAGGTTCTCTCTCTCTCTCAATCTCTCTCTCTATCTCTCTTTAGCCCTCCTCCAATTTCTCTCTCTTTATCAAAATTTAATAAATATTTTTAAAAATTAAAGGAAAATAGAATATGTGATCCTTTCAATAGATGCAGAAAAACATTTGACAAAATACAAAATCGTTTCTTGAAAAAAAATCTTCAAGAAAGTAGTGGATAGAAGGAACATACCTCAACATCATAAAAGCCATATATAAAAGGCTCACAGCTAATTTCATCCTCAATGGAGAAAAACTGAGAGCTTTCTCTCTAAGATCAGGAACACGACAAGGATATTCACTCTCACCACTGTTGTTCAACAAAGTTCTGGAAGACCTATCTTCAGCAATCAGACAACAAAAAGAAATAAAATGCATACAAATTGGCAAAGAAGAAGGCAAAATTTCATTCTTTGCAGATGACATGATACTCTGCATGGAAAATTCAAAAGACTCCACCAAAAAACTGCATTTAGAACTAATACCTGTATTCAGCAAGCCTGCAGTATATTAATTCAATGTACACAAATCAGGTGGATTTCTATACACCAATAATGAAGCAGTGGAAAGAAATCCCGGACAAAGCAGGAGAGAGTATCCAGTGGAAAAAAGACAGTTTCTTCAGCAAATGGTGCTGGGAGGACTGGACAGATGGCTAACAGACACATAAAAAGATGCACAACATCACTCATCATCAGGAAATACAAATCAAAACGACAGTGAGATATTACCTCACAACTGTCAGAATGGTTAAAATTAACAACTCAGGAAATAACAGATGTTGGTGAGTATGCAGAGAAAGGGGAACCCTTTTGCACTGTTAGTAGGAATGCAAACTGGTGCAGTGACTCTGAAAAACAGTTTGGAGGTTCCTAAAAAATTTTAAAAGAGAACTACCCTATGATCCAGAAATTGACTACTATGTATTTATCCAAAGGATACAAAAATGCTGACTCAAAGGGGTGTATACACCCCAATGTTTATAGCAGCACTATCAACAATAGCCAAATTATGGAAAGAGTCCAAATGTCCATCACCTGATGAATGAATACACACACACATACATATATACAATGGAATACTTCCTGGTGATGAAAAGAGTGAAATCTTGCCATTTGCAGCAATGTGGATACAAGTAGGGTATATTATACTAAGCAAATAAGTCCGTCAGAGAAAGACAAGTATCATATGATTTCACTCATGTGAAATATGACAGATGATCATAGGGAAGGGAAGGAAAAACAAATAAAAACAGAGGTGGAGGCAAATCATTAGAGACTCTTAAATATACAGAACAAGAGGTTCCTAGGTGGCTAAGTTGGTTGAGTGTCTGATTTTGGCTCAGGTCATGATCTTTCATCTTGTGAGTTTGGGCTCTGCGTTGGGCTCTATGGTGACAATTCAGAGCCTGGAGCCTGCTTTGGATTCTGTGTCTCCCTCTCTCTTTGCCCCTCCCTGTTCTCTCTCTCTCTCTCTTTCTCTCTCTCAAAAAAAAAATAAATGAAAAAAAATTAAATATAGAGAACAAACTGAGAGTTGCTAGAAGGGAGGTTGGTGGGGGGGATGGACTAAATAGATGATGGGCATTCAAGATGGCACTCTTTGGAATGAGCACTGGTTGTCATATGTAAGAGATGAATCACTGGGTTCTACTCCTGAAATCAAGACCACACTGTATGTAACTAACATGAATTTAAGTAAATTTAAAATGACAGGAAAAAGAGAAAGGGTCAGTCAAGACAAGGGCATGTCAAGATCCCAGATGGCTTCCTAGTTGATGGAAGGTAAGAGTAGTAAGGACTTCATTTACCATATTGGGAAGACTAATGAGTATCTTATGTGCTGTGTGTCAGTCTGCATGGAAAAGTGGGGGAGAGTACCCCATATTGGCATTGTATATCATGTTGTCCAGGAAACCATCAGTTCAAGCTGAATCCTCAGATTGGGCCATTTTCCAATAAATACAGCCTCTTTCAAGTTTCCATCCATACCCCCCACCAAATATACAAAACAATCTTCTCTATACCTTGACTAGAAAAGCCAGTTTGCCCAACTAGACATGTCAGTTAAATATTTGCTACAGACATTAGTAGAAATATAGATACTAAAATATAGTAATAATAATTCTCAGTTTTAGTCTGTGCTTAAAAGGGAAAGAGAGAAAACAATTTCGGGAGTAATAAATGTGTAAGTCTTCCCTTGGGGAAAGAGAGGTAAAGGTCATTTAGCTTCAGTGAAAGTTTGGAAAGAAAGCTGAGGTAACCAAATCCAGGTCATGCTAAATAAATAAATATCCAAACTTACCACGCAAGAGCCTTCTGAGAACAATCTCACCAAAGTGATCAATTTGAAGGCATCCTCCACCTATACTCTTACTTTGAACTATATTCTATTTGCATGTTACTTGGAAGAAGACTTTGTCTTCCATTCTAAAATAAAAAACTCCTTGGGCTAGAACCTACTTCATGTTCTCTTAATGAGGCTAGAAACCCTAAATCTAGAAGTAAATATTACTAGTTGAAGTCATGGTAACTCCCAAATGATATGCTCATTATTAGACCAGGGGAAAACATAGTCATTTCCTCTAACTCATCTACCTACCCTCCATTGGCCAGTACTACACCTTTCAAATCCCATCCAAGTCTGACATAGGCTGAATTCCAAGTCCGTGAAAACCCATCATGATGCATACTAACACACACCCAACCAAACTGACCCAGCCAAATGTAGACCAAAATCTATGTAGATGTAGACCAAAACATTTTTCTTCCTTCCCACAATATCTATGGAGTCCCTGATACATCCAGACACCACACTAGTTTCATTGCAACATTATTTGGGTAAACAGTAAGATAGCCAGCTCTTCTTTAGAAGTTGCATAGGCTCCATGTTATCTATTATCATTCTGGGATGGTTGTAAACAAAGCACCATTTCTTATTCTCTCTGGGATAATTAGCAGAGAAGACAGTGTTAAATGCAACATCCCTTATATATGATTTGATGCATTTACAGATTTAGTTTCGGTCAGAATTTTGTTTTTAAATTCTTAACATTGCTATCACACCAAAACGAGATGACCAACCTGACAAATCAGAAAAACTTGAGCTTCAGGGCACCTGGATGGCTCAGTAGGTTAAGCATCTGACTTTGACTCAGGTCCTGATCTCATGGTTCCTGGGATTGAGCCCTACTTTGGGCTCTGCGCTGACAGATCAGAGCCTGGAGCCTGCTTCAGATTCTGTGTCTCCCTCTCTCTGCCCCTCTCACCTCTACCTCTGCCTCTCCCTCTCTGTCTCTCTGTCTCTCTCTCAAAACTAAATAAAATTGTTAAATTTTTTTTAAAAAGCCTGAAACCAGATGTACTACTAGAAGAATCAGAGTGAGATTTTTCCAAACAGAAATCAGAAAGAGAACTGAGAAAAGACAGGAAGAGTGTGAAAATACAGGATTAGAAGTGATGTGATAAATTGAAGTAAAAAAATGAAAATCAATTTCTTCTTTACTTCCCCCTATGGTTCTTTACTCCATTTTCTTAACCACAAATACCATTAACACAGAACACCTAATAAAAGTCCTCAGGAGAAAACAGTAGAAGGAAATCCATACCTGTCTACCTTATTTTCTAAACTACAACTGTAATGTATCATGGGCTTTGTCTACAATAAGCACTGATCTACATTCATTTTTTTTCAACACACTTTACTAAAGAGCTGATTTCCTCCCATCCTTGCTTTTCTTGTAAGCAGAGAATCTAGAAAGCCATTCATTATTCCATCTATCACTATACTCTGTCTCCACCTTTAGACTCATGGTTGTGAGTGGTCAGAGCCCATGGTCCTTCTTCCCTATACCACTTCCCAATATACACCCTCAGTCATACATGGAATACAAGGTGGTTTAGAAAACGACATCTATCTCTTTGGTTATATTTTTTCATATCTTTAAATGTGTTCTTCTGTCCTCCCATGTAAGAACCTGGCTGTCTCTTTCTCTTTGTCCTCTCTCACAAGACTGTGTTTGGATCCTGATATAGCCCTAGAGTAGCTGCTCCACACCATTACCATCTCCCTTAGAAAGTGAATTTGTTTTGCTTTGTTATAAGAAAGATACCAGATCATCTGAGTTATATGAAATTTATATGAAAGATTTTGCCCAAAAGTCCTGAGTTCTTATCCAAATAATGATCAATATGACTTCTCCACCAAGACCCACCTGCCTCACCCCACATCAGGCAACATGATCTATAACAAAGAGCCTCTGCCACTACTTTTTAAGGGACACTATTTATCCCTCTTCCCTACTTTTTTCTAATCACCACCGTGCTTTGATGTTTCTGATTTTGAAACTTCTGCAATAATAAAAGGGGATGAGGATAAACAAAAGATTATAATCCAAAAATCATATTTATCAATTTGGAATATACTTGGTGAAGGAAATTGGCCTTACCACATGATTTTGCTTAAACCAAGGTTAAAATGATCTGCCTTCTTGGGGCGCCTGGGTGGCTTAGTCGGTTAAGCGTCCGACTTTCGCTTAGGTCATGATCTCGCGGTTCGTGGGTTCGAGCCCCGCGTCGGGCTCTGTGCTGACTGCCAGCTCAGAGCCTGGAGCCTGTTTCAGTCTGTGACTCCCTCTCTCTCTGACCCTCCCCTGTTCACGCTGTCTCTCTCTCTCTCCTAGAAATAAATAAAACATTAAAAAAAAAATTTAAAAAAAAAAAAAAATGATCTGCCTTTTAAAAGATCACAATATGTATCAACTATTGATGGAGAGAGTTTGCACAATAACTCCTAGAGGGCAAGAGAAAGACAATGAGAAAAGCAACGTTTGCCACATATAATCAATAAAACAGATGTCATGCATGGATGAGTGTTATTTGGGCTTCTAGTGTTGGGGCACAGTCCACAGTACATATGACAGTTGAGATGGGGCAGGGTGGAGAACAGTTTAAGACTCCAAGGGCTTTTAAAATTAAAGAGTTGCAAATACGTTTTGTGATAACAGAAAACCGCCACTTGGAGACCCAGTGTTTTAAGACCACTAGGTAGGCACACCCATGGAGAGTTTCATAATCTTTCCTCCTATAGCCTGACCTGGCCTATAATCAATCCCCACCAGAACTGTTGTTAATTACATCAGAAAAGCAGTGAGATACCTTCAGCAGCTTTAAAAATGGATATCTGCTCTTAAGCATGGAGGAAGAAGAACCTCAAATCCTCTCTGGTGATGGGGGAACCACTTTATCAAACTGGATCTGCTATTCTGCAGAGTCCACAGCAATGTCTTCCCTAAGAAGATATGATACAGAGACTTTCAGAATCTCTATGAGAAAGTCTGGCAAAACATGAAGGAGGCAGCAGAGCCAGATGGAAGAATCTTCATTCATTCAAAGAACAGGTCTAAGTGTACAATGTGTTGAGCCCTGTGGAAAGACAAAGATGAAGAAAGCTAGCTTTGACCAGGTCAGAAAGGAAAGGCAAAGAGTTGGGAAGCGTTCTGGAGGAGAAGCACCAAGAAATAACCTCCCTTAATTCATATTTTCCTCAGCAGAGGTGAGATAGTTTCTGGTCTGGAGGAGAACAGAGGCCTCCTGATTAGGTCTTCAAATCACTCTGAATTCAGCAAACCTACCTGCCCTTCCCAAACTTGTATGGCCTCTGGTCTGTTCCCCTCAATCCAAAGTGTAGCTCTATTGCCATGAAATACCTTCTACTCAAGCCACAAAGGGTTTCTACAGCTAGAGGTACTCCAAGCCCAGCCTTCTTTTTCTCTGGCTTTGTCTCACTTTTCTTGCCAGCTCTATAAATAGGGGAAATCACTTACCGATTGGACTTTGTCCTCCTCAGTGAAGAAAGACCTGAAAAAAAAGTGGAAGCCAAACCCAGGCACAAGTAAGGTGTTTGGCTAAGCAGAGTCAAAATTGGAGTGGAGCTTAGCAGGGCCCCTTGAGTAGGCGGGGCCTTAAGAGGGAGCCAGAGCCCTCTGAAAGGCGGGAACTTCAGGGAAGTCAAGCCTTTGCTAAGGAGGAGAAAGGATTAAGGAGGTGCTTAGCCAGAATCCAAAAGGAAAGATGAAAATGGGCAATGGAAGACTAGTGGGCCCTGTCTGGGTGAGGAGGTGGACAGAGGGCTTAAATGGGGCTTTGCTGGAGGCTTTATTTTGGTTCAGGGTGTGAATTTAGAAGTAAACAAGCTTTCCGGTTTCCTTGTTATGGAAGAGGCCCTGGTTAACAGGAGAGTGTGGGATACCAGGTGAAACCAAGCCTGTGGCAATTTGGAGGCCAGTCACAGGCTCAGTTAAGGAGCCCACTCAGGAGTTCTTTTATATATATATATGTGTATATGTATATATACATATATATTTAATTATTTTTAATGTTTAGTTTTCAGAGAGAGAGAAAGAGACAGACAGAGTGCCAGTAGGAGGGACAGAGGGAGAGGGAGACACAGAATCTGAAGCAGGTTCCAGGCTCTGCGTTGTCAGCACAGAGCCAGAAGAGATACCCAAACTCATGAACTGGGAGACCATGATCTGTGCCGAAGTCGGACGTTTAACAGCCTGAGCCACCCAGGTGTCCCTCAGGAGTCCTTTAAAGAAGGATAGAGGTACTCCCACCCCAGCCGCCTCTCCACAATCTCCTGCTAGTTACCTCTACCAGCACAATCATCCCAGTACCCTCACCCACATTTCTTATGGCTCCAGAAATAAAACTAAAGGGGAACTGACTTAAGCTTCACCAGGGGATATTTCCTGAAACAGTCACTCAGCTTTTGTAGCATATTCTAACTGCATATAATTTGAGCATTGTGCTGGAGGAAGTAACTAAAAAGATATAACTCTGCCTTCAGAGTTTCCTTCTCTAGACATTCAAAAAATAGGGATTCCAAAACCCTGAAATAGTGACCCAAGGAAGGTACCACTTCATTCCCCCAAATAACCTTCCAACAGAGCCAACCAAGACTTGCCAGACATGGAGAAGTGGGTCCTACTTAGAGACTGATGGCCAAATGGTCAAGTGATGGGCCCAAGAAACCGTGGGTCTCAAGGAAAAGGAGCACCACTACCTCTACTTGATAGTGCTAAGATTCCTTTAAGCCCTAAGTTAGGCTCCTTATAGACTGGGCTGGTGGTGGAGGGGAGGAGTGAAGGGGAGCGGCAGGTCCCTAAAGGGTTAGCATCTATGCTCGCTATATTAAGACAGTGCATCGAAATTGGAGCAGAAAGAATTTCTCCAGATCTCAGGAAGAACCGCCAACTAGGGAAAACCTCAAAATCACATTGACCCTTCCCTAAAACATCTCTAGTAGGCATGAAACAAGGGCACTAACTGAGCACCTCCTTCATTCCAGGTGCTATGCTGGGTAGTAGATGGGTGGCCCCAGCCAGGACCACAGAGCCAAAATTCCTAGAGGCAAAGGAGACAGGCAGGAAATGGAATGATGTCTGTCGTGACAGAAGAGTGGGGGAGGGTCATCTGGGTGTTTGATTTGTGTCTGTTCCAACAGTCCCAGGCTACCTTTCCCTGCCTCAAGCTGGGATTTTGCCACTTACAACTCCTTGGGGGCAAGACAGTTTAAAGAAAAGTGTCCTTATCCTTGCATCTGGTCGCAAAAGCAATCAACTTTTTCTTTTTTTTTTTTTAATGTTTTATTTCTAGGAGAGAGAGAGAGACAGCGTGAGCAGGGGAGGGTCAGAGAGAGAGGGAGTCACAGACTGAAACAGGCTCCAGGCTCTGAGCCGGCAGTCAGCACAGAGCCCGACGCGGGGCTCGAACCCACGAACCGCGAGATCATGACCTAAGTGAAAGTCGGACGCTTAACCGACTAAGCCACCCAGGCGCCCCGCAATCAACTTTTTCTTTTTGCTACTCACTGCTGGCTAGAGAAGGGTGGCTGGAGGAAATACCAGAGCCTCCAGAAAATGCCCTGGAAAAGCAAGAAAAGAATGGACCCAGGGCTAGGCAGAATACAAAGGATGAAGAATTGGGGCCATAAGTCTCTCCTGGAGGAAGGTGGAGAAAATGGGGGCACTGGCAGTTGGAACCCATCCAGGTAATTTCACATAAGTATCTGAACCTTGAGGGGTGAAAGCAGAGAAGGGGAAGGATTCAGGAGTGTGAGCCAGAGACAGAGGAAGAGGGTGGAAGACACAGAGATAAGAGAAGCAAGGAAGAGAGGTGTAAGGGAGGGCAAGAAAGGGAATAAGAATGGGGGGCCATAAAAGGTGACAGATGGGAGGAGATGTGTGAGGAGAAACTAAATGGCACACAGGGTGAAATTCACAAAGATATGATGGGAAGAGAAGCACTCAGACACTGAGGGAGGGAAGCAGAGACAGACTCAGCTAAAATGAAGAGTTGATGGCTGACCCCGTCCTGGAAAATCTCAGTCCATAAACTATTTGGAGTCAGAAGGACAGACAGGCCCACAGACAGATAGATCCGCTTGACAGAGATGAAGAGGAAGCAGGCAAAGTAGGAGGAAAGAAGATAGTGCTGCAGAGATGAGCGGGATGGGAGCAAGACAGATTGAGAGAAGGAGGCAAATATGGAGCAAGAAGAGGGAGCCAGGCCAGTGAGGGGACATATATTTGCTTTATAATCCTCTTCCATATCACCTGGATCTCTGCTGAGCTTGTTCCCCTCTCAGGTGCTGCTGGTGGTGGATGTGCCAAGAAATCTGAAAGGGTGAAGCTGCTGCCATCGCTCCCCTAGACTCCATCCCAGTGCCGACCTGGGGTCTCAGAGACGCCTACCCGGATATGAAAACTGCTTCACCTATCTTCTCCTCAAGAATGCTGCAATCAAAAGTCACCTGAAGCCCAGCCCTAAATATTTCAGAGTTAATGCAGCCTGGTACAACCAGTGCAAGGGGAGTGGAGGCCAAAGAGAAAGAGAAACAGAGGCAGGCAAGGGAGGCTGACAAGCTCTGGAGAAAGTGCTGGGGACAGACTGGTTAGGAATCACATGGGGAAGAGGAAGGAGAGGTACATGATTGGGACTTGTCTGCATTGAGAACTAAATAAGCACCTTGCAAAGTATAAGTAAAATAACATACTAATGACTGTCCATTAATTTGGGGTCAACAATGTAGACACCTTCTGAGCAGTCACCATCAATGCCTTCAAACATCTCTTCACTAAAGAGCTCCCACAAATATACACATGAAGTCCACAAAAAGAGAAATTGAGGCATAGAATAGAGACATTGAGGCCAGTGCAAATGCATGGATCTAGGTTTTAAGGAACAAGTGATGAAGCAACTAGCTTCATGAAGACTCAAGATTTAGTATGGCAAGCTGAACCCTGTGTTTTCCCACAGGTTTTTCCTGAGGCCCTGCAAAGACTAGCTTCCCCAACAATTCTCAGAGCTAGGGGAGACCCTGAGAACATTAACTTAAGCAATCTAAAGGGCAATTGTACTCCCTGCCCCTTTCCATGCCAACCACATTTGAGGGTCCCAGAGACCAAATGTCTAGTTATAGCTAAAGCCTAAGGAGTTTCTTTAGCAGCAGGAGGGAGGGAATGAGGAGAGGGAATCTTCCAGAGAAGTCCTGTAAGAAGACCAAGGAACAAAACATCCTAGGTTCATCCTAACCCCATGGACACTTAGAAGTTTAATAAAGTTCAGCTTTGCACAGAGGCAGTATCATAGTCAATGAGATTTATCTGAGACATTATTATTCTTGCTAATAGAACTTTAATAAATTTCAGTATGTGTGGGGCATCCATGTAATTAAAGCCAAGATGAATTGCATTTTTTCCCCCAAGTTCTACCCTTTACTCTCCTCCTACGTAACATACTAATATCATTTATGAAACACACTGAAGCAGTTCCAGGATTTTAGAAACTGCTTTCACTTGAGAAATGTGCTGAATTTCAGCAATGGAATTATTTAGGATATACTTTGGAAAGCATTTCCTTAGAACTAAATTTGATAAATGCTAGGTCCAGAAAAACACAAAAGCACACATAACTATAACCCGACAAGAAAAGGAAAGCCCTCTCTTGTCTACTATCTCTTTTCTTGAAGGATTGGCCTCCAGGTGATGTGTGTCACATCAGGAAACAAAATATTGTCTTTCTAAATATTAGGAAAGTAATTCCCTTCTAACCCTTAGCTCCAGAAGGGAGATGATTCTTTCCTTCCCCAAGTCTTGGCAAACATTCTAAAAAAAGATCACACAGCCTGTAGGTAACAGCCCCACATACAGATGCCTAGTTTGCTGTCTTAACTCCCAAGGCCTCCTTTTCCTTTTGTGTGGGAGCCCGACAGTGACCACAAGAAAGCGTGGTTAGGGACGCGGGGATGTGCCTGCACACGGGGCTCCCTGCCTGGGCAAAGCATGCCTGCAAACAGGATGCTCTGCCAGGAGGCCTGCACACAATATCCAAGTTTAATGGTCCGCTCGCAAACGAGGGAACATGCCCTCCTTAGAAATAAGGAGGAGGCTGGAATTGTGAGCAGGCCTCTTAGTAAACATGTTGTGGTCGCTTCCTCCCTTTGCTCCCCCCTGTCCTTGAAATGTGTTTGGCTACTTGCCCTTAATTGGTAAAGGAATGCATCTTGTAGATTTCAGTTTGTATCCAGTTACCGGGGTATAAAATAAACCGCAAGAGGGGCTTGTGTAGAATTGTTCCTCCGGCCGGAGTTGTGTCTGTCTGTCTTTTGTGTGTGTCTTGTCCTCTGTGTCATTTCGTCCGCAACATCTGGCTCCCAACGTGGGGCAGAGGGCGAACGAAACCGAAAGCATGAGTACTCCTCGGGGATTGTAGGTCCAAGGCAGGGGAACTTTCGGGAAAATTATGGGGAATTCCCCATCAGCAAAGGCACAATACATGGAGCTAGTCAAAGGACTTCTCCACTCCATCGGGGTGAAGGTATCTAGTCGCTGTTTATCTGAGTTATTTTGCCTTGTGGAGCAGCATTGTTATGGGTTTAAGTGCCAACCCAAAGTACAATTAAACTTAAAGGAATGGAAATTAATACAGAAGGAATTACAGCAACAGCATCAGAAGGGTAACATAATCCCTTTGAAATTGTGGCCTCTATGTAGTGCTATCACTCAAGCACTTGCATTGCATTCTGCAATTAAGGAGTTGGTGGGAAGAGGAAGCCCGAAAGCAGGCTCAAATTAATGAGGGACAGAACCCTCCTGGTCCTCTGGAGGATAAATTGATGGGAGAGAGACAATTTCGAGCCTTGAGAGATCAGGCTCAATTTTCCGACCAGGATTTACAGCAGGTGCGCCAGGTATTTCTTAGGGCTTGGCGCCGTGTTGTACCTACTGGCCACGCTCAGCCTTCTTTTCAAAAAACTTTACAAGGACCCAATGAACCCTATACTGATTTTCTTGCTAGATTGCGGGTGGCTGTTGAGCTGGCTGTTGGACGTGATGAAATCTCAGAGATACTTTTGAAGACACTTGCTTTTGAAAATGCAAACCCGGAATGTAAACGTGTTTTGGGCCTTTTAAAAGGGCAGGGAGCTTCTATAGCTGAATGTATTAGAGCTTGTNTGGTCAAATTTTGGAAAAATGGTCTAACAAAACTTTCAAATGGCATTGAATAAATGGTACTTTAATGGATAACGGTAATGAAACCGTAAAATGGCAGCACTTTGCACTCGTTCCCCCTCAGTTGCAATTGTNCGGCCGGAGTTGTGTCTCTGTCTGTCTTTTGTGTGTGTCTTGTCCTCTGTGTCATTTCGTCTGCAACATGTTGGATCCCAACCTGTCTGCACTTCTCAGTGTCCACTGTTTGGACTCATCCTGTGATCCCAGCACCAGGGGAAGGAAAACATCACAAGAGAGAAGAAGATAGGGCCCTGTTTTCTGGTAAGAGAAGAGAGATACACAAGACAAGAAACCCAGGCAGAGAAAAAAAAATAAGTAGAGGAAAGATGAAAACAGTTTTCTTCAGAAAGCTTTGAGACTTTTGTGTCTTCCTTTATCTTTGCTCCTTGGCCATTGCCAGTCTCTCATCATCTGAGTCATGGTCCCTGGTTCCATCACCCTTGAACAACTCAGCTCACACATATTGGCTGAGGAAGTGCCCAGAGCTCTGTCTTGGCTCTCAGCCTCATCTCATGAGCTTCCAGAACCTCCTGCATGACAGGGTCCCTGCTCCTCCCTCAGGATGTCTCCTCAATGCCCAGCACACATAAGGGTAGAGAGTGTGACTCACTGATTCTGCTCCCTTGGAGAAAGAAGGGAACTGAGAAAAAAAAAAAAACCCAAGCAGGGACATCATCTGAGCCTACACTCCCGGCGAGGTATAGTGTCAGGGAAGCAGGCAGCTGGAGGGAATCCATCTCTAGTAGGGCAGTGCTTTCCTTTAGAGATCCCAGGGCATGTGTGTGTGTGTGTGTGTGTGTGTGTGTGTGTGTGTGTGTGTGAGTGTCTGTGTGTCTGTGTGTACATGTGCCTGACATGCAGGGAGGGGACAAAAAGATGAGGGTATGAGGTTCAAGGACCCCAGGTCCTGTCTGGAGGTGAGAGTATTGGGAGAGCTGGACTCCTAGACCCTTTGCAGCCCCAGCAGACACAGGCCCATGACTGCAGGGACAGAGGGCGGCCAGTGCTGCCACAGCAAGATGAAGGCAGGCTGGACTTTGGGCAGCCTCCATTCTCCATGGGTTTGAACTTGCACAATCCAGGGCACAATTCACATGGTTTCCTGTGTTCTATGGTTCAGTGCAGTCCTCCTCCTTCCTTCTGGTACATACTCACAGGTATTTCTTGTGTTCAGAGCTTAGAGCATTTCCTGTGTTCAGCTTATGCTGAACCATATGAAATTCCTGATAGTCAGTTTGTGTTTATAAAGTCTATTACTTTGACTCTTCTATCAACTAAACATAATCTTTTTTTTATACCAGGCTAAGGAGACAGGGGAGCAGACTAAGGAAGGGCCAATAACAAGAGCTAATATTTATTGAGTGCATATTATGTGCTGAGTACGTTGCATCCTTATCACAGCACTAATTCTCACTACAGTCCCATGAGTTATTTCCTGCAGCCCTACAATTATTTTCCACCTTTTACAGGTGAGTGAGTCTAGGTGAAGACGCTACATGGAGAACAAGGCTTGGATTCCAACTCCTGCCAAGACCTTCTGCCTCACCACTGCCCCCTACAAGCAGGGAAATCCTGGCAGAGACTGGGGGCAAGAAGGCAATGCCTGCAGCTTCACAAGAGGAAGGGGGAGGAGGAAACAGGCCAGACTGGAACTCTGGAGGGAGCAGAAGAGCCCCCATGGAAGGGGCAGGGGCAAAGCCCAGGAGCCACACCTGAAATCAAGTGGGAGAAGGACGAGCCCGAGAAAGATCACAGGCAGAAACACACTGAGGGCTGGACAGATACTGGGTGGCTATGGCAGCAGCCTTGGGCAGAAGGCTGAAGGGCAGAAGAACGACCTGCATGGGGAGGCCAAGGCGGGTGTAAACAGAGCAGAAGGGACAAGTTCAGGAACCAGGCTACCGAGTCCAGAGCACCAGGGACGGAGAGATAGCAGCTGCATGGTGGGGAAAGAACAGTCACGGCAAAAGGATGAAAAGTAGGAGGAGAGACCCTGTGGGAGAGATGTGGGACTGAGGCAGATAGAGGACTTAGGGTTAAAAGTAGCTTCAGGAGAAGGAGAGCCAGAGTCAGCTGACAGCTGGAGTCAGGGGAGGGAGGGAGTTGGCCTACTGAGGAATGAGTGAAGGAGGTACACACACACACACACACACACACACACACACACACACCAGCAGAGCCCTTGGATCAGATTCTGCATCCCACCCTCTTCAACCTCTACCTGCCCCTTCTGACTGCCTCCCCCTGTGGCCTCCACCTCCCCCTTTCTCTTCTCTGTCTCCCTCTCTGTCCCTCTCTGTGTGCACTTCTCTCACCATCTCCTCAGCCCTGGCCTGGTGTCCACGGATCTGTCTTAGGCTCAAGGTCTATGGCTTTCAGACCCTCTGAGCCTGGGTCCAACTCATGCTCTGAGTTCATGTCTGTCCCTATTATCTCTGGCTCCTGCGTGTCTCTCTGTCTGTCTTGGATCTTTTGCTCTGCTTTGTAGATGCTTCTCTCTTTCCTCTCTCCTGTCTCTGGGCCTCTCCTCATCTCTACCTTCCACTGTGGGCTGTCTGCCTCTCCTGATTCTGTGTCTGAGTCTCTTAGACTCTCTGGGGTGCTCAGACCAGAACTGCCTTCTTGGTCCCATTCTGTAAGTCCTGGCTTCAATTTACTGGCCCTTTCTGTAACTGGCTGTCCATGTTTGCCTCCCCTCTTCTCTGATTCCTAACGCTGCCCGGTATTTCCTGGAGTGAGCTGATGATGAGGGCAAAGAGGGACATGGCAGGAGGCCCTTTGTGTGGAACATGGAAGGCTAGAGATTAGGAAGCTAAGTGGCTCAGAGCACAACACTCTGCTCCTCACTGAATGCTCTCCAGGATTCCGGACTTGGATTACCCCTCTGTCTGCTATGCTGACCAGTTGAGCCCTGAGATTTACGCCTCCTCCTCCCCATCAGGCCATTGGAGGCCCTGGAAATTCTAGGAGGGCACTATACATCTGCTTTAGCTGGTATCTTTGCATCTGGCACATGCTGTGAGAAAAGGAGTGAGGAGAAGCAGGGGGCTCCAAGGAGGTGCCTTGTCAGAGAGAGGTGAGGGGTGTGGAGAACAGAAAGACTGGGAGGTTTGCTTTTGAATCCTGGGTGAGATCTGCCCAGAAACCCTTGCAGACCACAGACAGCAGCACATGGTACACTCAGTCCAGGGATGAGATGCAGAACCTCTTCAAATATGGAAAAAGGAACAAAGTGTGTGTCCATTTTTTAACCCTTCATGGCACCTGTAATCTGGCCTTGTGCATAGGAAGCTCTCAAAAAAGTCATTGGACCGTACTTCACAACTTTGGCCAAATAAAACACTGAAATCAGTGGAACTCAATCAATTCCTTTCAATATCCCTTCCCAAGCCCACTCCCACGAATTCACCCCCAGAACCTCATTGTCTGCACCCAGGATAGTCTTCTTGCCAAGCTTTCCAAACATCCCAGTAGTGATTATCCAACCCCAGCTCAAATTCCAGTCAGTCAACACCTACTCATCAGGAATTTACCATCTATCCCTCTCTCCTCCTCTCTTCCCATAAGCACCCAATGCAACTTGCCCCCTGGGTGTTTCCCCAAAGACAGAGAGTCACTAATGAGCACTGAGCACTAGAAGGGGAAGGGCAAGGGCCACCTGGTAAGTGGGAGAGGACTCCAGAGATAGCAGATAAAGAATCCTGTCAGCATCTGTCAAATATGCCATCTCCCTCCAGCATCCCTGTCTCTTGGCTTCGGGCTTCTGCCAATCCATCTCCCTGCTGAGGCTGAGGGACTGAGCTCAGGTGCAATTTGGCAGAAGCCGAGAGGTATAATATCTGGTCTGTTGCAGACCATTTTCTCCAGGGTTATCTGTACCCTTGCTGTCTTTCTTGGAAAACTGAAGACCCTGGGAAGATGGATGTTGTAGATGGAACCCAAGGAAGAAGAGATATTGCTCTCCGCTCAATATTTTGATCTTAATAGCCCTTTGTTGCCACAGCACGTCCAAAAAAGTGGAACTTAAAACTTCAGGCAATGACAAATAGAATGAGATCTCGAGAAGACTATTCCAGCCTTAAGGAGGTCGTGAGTGCCTCCAAAAACCAGGGAAGATCAGGGAAAGATGCTGTTGGACACTCAAAAAAACCACTCCTTGGGATATATGTAATTTCCACCAGGGAGCAAGAGACTGTGCCCTGAGGACTTGAGCAGACATTTTTAGCAGTGACCTGTAAAGGGCTCAGTGGCCACAACAGAGCAGCAAAGAACTGCTCTCCCTGCAGAGCCAGCCCTGGGGCCCTGAATGTTAAGATAGAGCTGGACTGTCCAGGCTGGGGAACATTTGGCTTACACAGAACCCATGAGTTACCGACTTCAGGAAATCTGTCTATCATCCCTTTCCACTGACTTCCCTCATTTCCTTTGGCCCCTGAAATGCCATCAGCCACTCCAGCCTCCTTCCTTTTCTCATGTCCAGCATTCAGTCTACTGGCACAGAAGGTTTGCATGGCTTCTCCTTTAAGGTTGTACAGCAGATGACGTCTCAGCTCACAGAGGTGATGATTCACAGGGTCCTAAATGATAATTAGAGTCAGAACTGGAACCCACTTTTTCTTGATTCCCAGTTCAAGGGTTTTCCCTGGATTTTGTGCTGACTGCTGCTCCTAACAGAAAAGCATACTTCGTAGGCCCCAGTGGGAAGCCTGCTTACAACACTTGGTTTAAATGACCCATGTTGAAGCTACATTCTTCCTCATGTGACACATGTTTACATACATGACTGGTGCACACAGGACTGTTAACCATGAAGCAGACATGTACACCACAAACACTGGGCTGTGCACAACTTTGTCCTCAAAACACACATCCCTACGCCCCTCAGAATCCCACAGCCCCTGCCCCTCTCTTTCTTCTTCCTGAACTGCAAGAGGAACTCTCCATTTATAATTTGTTCCTTCCCTTGTGTTTTCAGAGATTCCTCAGTGCTGCTACGGGGAAGCACTTTCCCCTGTTCTAATCTCGTCCCTCCTACCACAGCCTCTGTTTCCACAGTTTCCCCTTGCATGGCTTGGATAACAGGGGAAACATAGAGAACACAGGTGTGTTCTGAACTCACTTCTCTGAATCTGCCCTGATGATCATGGCCCTCCTACCTGGAAGGGTCTGACCCACCTGTGGTCCACTAGCTCTGACCCACGAACTCTCAGTGCCCCTACACTCTAAACCCTTGTCCCTATCCAGAAGAAACTACTACTACCATGATGAGGATGGGGTGCTGGGTTCCAATTTCAGAAACTTAGCCTGGGATAATAGTGCAGAAAGTGCAACAAGATGATGTGAGTTAGACTCAGTAAGAACATCCAAGCATAAGTGGTCTGAAAGCCTCAGCTTGTGTGAAATTCAGCAAGAATGCATACATGGCTTTCCCAGAGACCTCCAAAAGACAAGGACTTGTTTTGGATTTGTCTGGGTAGTACTGACTAGAGACTGGAATTTTCACTGGGATTCTGGTGATCCCAGTCTCAGAGGGTGGCACATAAATGCTTCTGGGGACTCTATGACCTTTGGGCAGAATGGGTGGAGCCTAGAGTTAGGAACTGCAGTCTGATTACATCATCCCATATCTGGGGGTGGGAGGGTGCAGAAAGTAGGTCTGAACCCTCCACTTCACACTCTGGTCCCACATATTTGTGGCTCTCTCTGGTCAGAGTAGGGCCTCTGAACATTTCCAATGCAAGCCCTGACCCAATCTCTGATGCAAGCCTCAGGACCCAATCTCCACCCAGCTATAAGCCTGTGACCCTGATGCCATCCCCCCTGTGCCTCTCAGGACAATGGCACCCATTGCTCATGCTACCCAATCTCCCAGACATCAAGCACAGACAACCTTCCTTTTCTGGCCTCCCACCTCACTCTTCCCCATAGCATAGCCTGAAATCTATTGAAAGTTTGCACAAATCAAATCAAAATCATCTTCAGCTATGAGTCTTCAGGCTGCCCTGGAAGAGCACATACTTATACACAGATGTACACATATACCTGTATACATGCATATACACACACGGAGATGCTCACACTCATACACACACATACCTTCAGATTACACACATATACATACCCGTGTGTCATAAGGATTCTCACATGTGTGGTGCACAGTGACTCATACTCATACATTTACAGGCAGGCATGCACACCCAAACTTTTACACTCTCATTCACCCATCAATACACTTGTTCATGTACACATGCCACTCTATTCCTTTCTTCTAAGGATCCAGTGCCCAGTCCTCTATATTCTATAGATCTAGAATGTCCAGGAGAAAGCATGGAAACCGGCAGAAAACCCATTTCCAGTTTTCTGGCATACACTGTGCTGTGTTATATTCCCCTTCTTGCACCAGAGACTGCAGGACTCTGGTCCAACCATGGGAAATGGAACTTGTAGAGATAATTCATTCCATCTAACAACAGACATTCTGAGGCACATAGATGCCACCTTCCACATCACCCCCCATTCCCAGGCCTGCATTTGAGGCAGACACATAAAAGAATAAGACCTTCTGTCCAGTGGTGTGGTGGAAAGATCAATAGCTTGAGAGTCAAGGACCTGAGTTCAAATTCTGCCTTTGCCTCTTAATATGTTGCATTCCCTTGGGTACTTGACAAAACCTCTGGGAGCCTCAGTTTCATCACCTGTAAGGTGGAGTTAATAAAATTTACCTAATAATTCCGTGAAGATTGAAAGACAGTTTAAGCTTCCACCTGTGGAATGTGACCCCATTCCATTCCCCCAGCCCCTGTGGTGAGCATCACCCCAACACTCTTCCAGTCTTGCTACTCTGAAACAAAAACTCCGTTTTCTTCAGCCTCAGACTTTCAGGTGGGCACAACTCAGGAAACTTTATCTCTGAATAGTTGTCTTAATAGGACTCCCCTGCCCCACCCTGGAACCCACCCCTCCAGGTCCATCATGCCTCTTGCTCCTTTGCAGGTTGAGTTTTCTCTAATAACCCTTAATGCAGCTGTTCGTGGGTTAAATATTTCCAAGGGAGTGCTGAGCCTGTGCATCTGACTATAAGTGCTAATCACCCACAAGGCAGCTGTCCCAGGAAAAATCTGCCTATTCTTTAAGCTTTGGCTAGAACCCCAAGGCCATAGAATGATGAACTAACCTTTCTTTGTAGACCTATAGATTATGCATCCTTCCTTAGAAAAGAACAGAGTCCTTTTGGACACCATGAAAAAGAAGCCAGAGACTATTGTACAAATCCCCACCCTCTACACCACGTACCAAGGAAATAGCTTTCTTTCACAAACTCTCAGTACTAAGATAACTTTGGTAGCTGGTACCATTGAGTCTGATGTAATCAAGAAATGTTAGGGACACTGTACTCCCTTTACTGATTAACTGCCCTAAATTTCTTTATAAACCCCTGGGGCAAGCAGAAATCTCAGAGTTGGTCTGTAGACAACTCTCTGCCTTCTCCCCAGGTTGACAGGCTCCTGAATAAAAATCATATTCCTTTCTAATTAAAACTCCTCTCTTTAGTATTGGCTTTTGGAGCAATATGCAACCAAACTTGGGTTTCAGTAACAAATTTTGGAGAGCCAGACGGGGGACAATACCCTTGTGGTGTCCAGTTCCCCCAGGAATCCCAGTATGGAGGAGTTGGAGGTAGGGAATTCCAAACAGGCCAGGGCTTCCTCCTTAGTCTCTTGGGCTAGCACCTTGGAAGACCACAGGAGGTTAGCTGGTCTGGGTTAGTTGGTCTCTGGGAAGGAATCTGAGGGATCTGTCCAGGCTATTTTTGTATCAGAGAAACTCCCTGCTGATTCCAGACCCATGCTTGCTGTCGATTTTGTTTTTTGGGTGGAGTGGAAAGGAAAGGGGGCATTGAGGAAGTTGAGGATCTGGACCAGGTAAGCCCTTTGGAATGCACACTCACGCAAGTCTCATTTGTGTAGCACTGTGTGTTTTTGTTTTGTTGTCATGTTTTTCCCATTAGAAAGCCATGGTTTCTAGGATAAACTAAATGAGACTTGAATAATTGTCAGTTGATTTGGAATTTGGAACAGATCTGTTTTGGTGTGTTTGCAGGGATTGTGTTTGTTGTGATAATTTGTGTGTATTGGAGATTCCATCTTCATCTCACCAAGTAGCCCACTGGGCTAAATTTGGAATAAGTGGAAGGAATATAACCAGGAACCTATGACTATAAAAAAGATAATTTTAATTGTGACACCACCTTGTAGTATACATTAAGTTCAGAGGAAAGATAGCCACTAAATGGCTTTCTTGGATCTCTTCCTTTCATTGGGTTGCCTCCAAAAAGGGGGTATGGGTATGACTACTCAGCTTCTCTAGGGAGCCCCTCAGTTCAGTTAGTGGAATTGTGACTTAGGTGGAGGAACCAGAAACTAGAAAGAAATTTGGTTTAGTCACTAACGGCCTCAAATTTGGGGGGGAAGGAGTGGCAACAGAGGAACTCTGGGCTTATTTAGCATAGTTTTATTTCTTCTGTTTTCTTTCTGAAGTTTTGCCCGAGAATATGGGAACACTGCTTTTCTTCCCAAGGGAAGTCCTTTAGGACATATGATAAATAAATGGTACAGAGGCTTCAAAATCATTCAGAAAAAAAAATCTATTTTGCCGAAGGGAGACACTGGAGAACAAAGAATAAGGAAATATTAGTCTAATCTTTGGATGTGCCCCTGTCCTTTCAGCAGGCACCTTGAGCCTCTGCCTCCTTCTATTCCTCCTGTTCCTGTACCAACATGGTCCCAGCTTATGTAACGGCCTCCATCTTTGTTACCTGGGTTGCCTTTGGCACCTTCTCCTCCCACCCTCACTCTCAGGGAGCAAAAAGCACCCCGCGCTGTTGGGCCTTTTCCTCATTAACTTTGATTTAAAGAGCTCCCAAATCAGCATGAAGGTGTCTGTGGCCTCCTGTGGACTTAAACCACCACCTTCAGATTTCCTCACAGCTGCCCAAGTAAAAAATTGCCTGTGGAGAACAAGTTGATTGACTTTTTGTGAACACTAGTGCAACGTAGTCTGTATTAACATTAATTTAAGTTTGTTGGTTAAATTAAAATAGACACATCTTTAGAGTTATCAGCATTAAGTACAAACCTTATTCTACCAAGGTTTAGTAAAGGTCAAATGAGATCGCATCATTTCTGTTGGTATTTAACAAAGCAAGAAGGTGACTTAAAATAATGGTTAATTCTGTCTGTCTCATAAAATTTTCATGGGCAATTGTTAATAATAAGTAGGCTGAATAAATGAAAACAGTTATAGTTTTTAAAATCTTTGGTAATCTCAAATTTTAAAGTTGGGTTAATTTTTATGTTTAAAGTTTAAAATTTATTTAAACAATAAATTAGGTTGAACTCATTAGACATACAAATCTATTCCAAATAAGAAGAAAATTAAGCATTGGTTACTGAATGGAGGTTTATCTGGTTTGGTTTCTTATCACAGAGAAACTGAAGATACTTGGGTTTGTTGATGATCATGCTTTATTAAAGATTGTGAAAGTAATTTTATGAAACTATTGTACTGTGGAGAACATGTTTCAAATAACTGATTGGTTGACAGGGCACCTGGGTGGCTCAGTTGGTTGGGCATCCAACTTTGGCTCAGGTCTTGATCTCATGGTTCCTGGGTTCGAGGCCCACATCAGGTTCTGTGCTGACAGCTCAGAGCCTGGAGCCTGTTTCAGATTCTGTGTCTCCCTCTCTCTCTCTCTCTCTGACCCTTACCCACTGGTGTTCTGTCCTTCTCTGTCTCAAAAATAAAACAAACAAACAAACACACAAATGATTGATTGATTGATTGATTGATTGGTGAGAAAGAAACAGAGTCTGGGCAGGGAAGGGAGAGAGAGAAAGGGAGGGAGACATAGAACCCAAAGCAGGCTTCAGGCTCTGAGCTGTCAGCACAGAGCTCTACACAGGCTCAGACTCACCAAAAAGGACATCGTGATCTGAGCCAAAGTCAGACATTTAACTGACTGAGCCTCCCAGGTGCCCCAAAGGTTTCCACAAATTATGAAATGTATTCGTAAATTTCCAATGGAAAAATATTGGTAACACACAGCTCACAAACTGTGAACTAATTGAAACTGGAAACTAAATTTATAAAAGGTAAAATTTTGCTAAAATATAATTTTTCCCTTCTTCCTCCCCTTTTTTTCATTTCTTTCCCTTTTTTTTCTCTATTCTATCAATCTTCTTTCAACAACCCGACCAAGCACACCTAGGAGCAAACATTCTTTATTAGATTTTTTTGTGTCTTTTAAAATTGTTTTTGTTTTTTCATTTTTAATTTTATTAACTATTTTTCTTCCTTCAAAATGACAAAAAGAAGGAATTCACCCCAAAAGAAAGAACAGGAAGAAATGACAGCCAGAGACTTAATGAATACAGATTCAAGCAAGATGTATGAACCAGAATTTAGAATCATGATAATAAGAATACTAATTGGGTTGAAATGAACATAGAATTCCTTTCTGTGTAGTTAAAAGAAGTAAAGTTTAGTCAAGATGAAATTAAAATTGCTGTAACTAACCTGCGATTTCAAATTATTGCCATGGCAGAGAGAATGGATGAAGCAGAGCAGCAAATCGGAGACACAGGTGACAAACTTATGGAGAAATGAAGAATAAGAAGGAAACTAAGGCAAAAGCACATGATATAAGAATTAGAGAACTCAGTGACCCATTAAAAAGGAATAACATCATAATCATTAAATCACTAAACCAGCCCTTCAAGAAATTTTAAGGGGGATTATCTGAGGGGAGAAAACGGAAATAAAACAAAAAAGACCAAAAGCACCAAAGACTAGAAAGGACTAGAGAACACCATCAGAAACTCCAACTCTACAAGGAATGTAATGCCAATAAATTCGTATTTCTCAGTACTCACTCTAAATCTCAATAGACTAAATGCTCCAATCAAAAGATGAAGGGTAACAGAATGGATAAGAAAACATGACCCATTTATATGTTGTTTACAAGAAACCTATGTCAGACCTAAAGACACCTTCAGAATGAAAGTAAGGGGATGGAGAACTATCTATCCATCATGCTAATAGTCACCAAAAGAAAGCTGGAGTAGCGGTAGTTATTTCAGACAATCTAGACGTTAATATAAAGGCTGTAACAGGAGATGAAGAAGGACATTATAGCACAATTAAGGGGTCTGTCCACCAAGAAGCCCTAACCATTGTAAACATTTATGCCCCCAACAAAAAAGTACCCAAATATATAAATTGATTAATCACAAACACACAGAAACCCATTGATAATAATACCATCACACTAGGGGACTTCAACACCCCATTTACAGCAATGGACAGATCATCTAAGCAGAAAGTCAACAAGGAAACCATGGCTTTGAATAACACACTGGAACACACAGACTTAACAGATATATTCAGAACATATCATCCTAAAGCAGCAGAATACACATTCTACTAGAGTGCACATGGAACATTCTCCAGACTAGATCACATACTGAGACACAAATTAGTCCTCAAAAAGTACAAAAAGACTGAGTACATACTGTGCATATTTTCAGACAGCAATGCTATGAAACTTAAAAAAAACCACAAGAAAAAATTTGGAAAGATAACAAATACTTGGAGACTAAAGAACGTCCTAATCAAGAATGAATGGCTAACTAAGAACTTGAAGAGGAAATTAAAAAGTACATGGAAGTTGGGGCGCCTGGGTGGCTTAGTCGGTTAAGCGTCCGACTTTCGCTTAGGTCATGATCTCGCGGTTCATGGGTTCGAGCCCCGCGTCGGGCTCTGTGCTGACTGCCAGCTCAGAGCCTGGAGCCTGTTCCAGTCTGTGACTCCCTCTCTCTCTGACCCTCCCCTGCTCACACTGTCTCTCTCTCTCTCTCCTAGAGATAAATAAAACATTAAAAAAAAATTAAAAAAAAAAAGTACATGGAAGCCAATGAAAATAATAACACCATAGCTCAAAACCTCTGGGATGCAGCAAAGGTGATCATAAGAGAGAAGTATATAGTAATCCAGGTCTTCCTAAGCAAGGAAGAAAGGTCTCAGATGCACAACCTAACCTTACAACTTAAAAAGCTGGAAAAAGAACAGCAAATAAAACCAAAAGCCAGAAGAAGACAGGAAATAATAAATATTAGAGCAGAAATTAATGCTATTGAAACAAACAAACAACAACAACAAAACCCAATAGAACAGTTCAATGAAATCAAGAACTAATTCTTTGAAAGAGTTAACAAAATTGATAAACCACTAGCCAGTTTGATAAAAAAAAAAAAAAAAAGGAAAGGGCCCAAGTTAATAAAATCAGGAATGAAAGAGGAGAGATCCCAACCAACACAGCAGACATAAAAACAATAATAAGAGAATGTTATGAGCAATAATATGCCATAACATGGGCCTTCTCGAAGAAATGGACAAATTCCTAGAAATATAGAGACTACCAAAACTGAAACAAGAAGAAATAGAAAACTTGAACAGACCCATAACCAGCAAAGAAATAAAACTAGTAACCAAAAATCTCCCAAAAACCAGGGTCCAGGGCCAGATGGCTTTTCAGGGGAATTCTATCAAATATTTAAAGGAGTGTTAACATCTATTCTTTTGAAACTGTTTCCAAAAAAAATTGAAATGGATGCAAAACTTCCAAACTCATTCTATGAAGACAGCATTTTCTTGATTCCAAAACCCAACAAAGACCCCACTAGAAAGGAGAACTATCAATCAATTTTTCTGATGAACATGAATGCAAAAATCCTCAACAAGATATTAGCCAACTGGATCCAACAATACATTACAATACTTATTCACCATGACCGATTGGGATTCATACCTGGGATGCAGGACTGGTTCAATATCCACAAAACAATCATTGTGATACAGCACATCAATAAAAGAAAGGACAAGAACCACATGACCCTCTCAATAGATGCATAGAAAGCATTTGACAAAATTCAGCATTCCTTCTTGATAAAAAACCCTCAAGAAAGAATGGATAAAGAAGATGTGGTGTGCACACACACACACACACACACACACACACACTGGGGTATTGTTTGGCAATCAAAAAGAATGAAATCATGCCATTTGCAACTACGTGAATGGAACTAGAGAGTATTATGCTAAGCGAAATAAACCAGTCAGAGAAAGACAAATATCATATGACTTCACTCATATGAGGAATTCAAGTTACAAAACAGATGAACATACGGGAAGGGAAGCAAAAAATATATAAAAACAAGGATGGGGGACATAAGAGACTTTTAAATACAGAGAAAAAAATGAGGGTTGCTGGAGGGATTGAGGGTGGGGGGATGGGCTAATTTAGTAAGGGGCATAAGGGAGGACACTTGTTGGGATGAACACTGGGTGTTATACGTAGGGGATGAGTCACTGGAATCTACTACTGAAATCCTAATAGCACTATATGCTATATAGTTGAACGTTAATTAAAAAATCAATCAATCAATCAATTTAAGAAAAGAAAATACAGAAAATTCTAAAAGTTTTAACATGTTCTGGTATAGGATCATGTATTTTTGGATGTTGTGTGTCCCAGAAATAATTAGATTTCCTTGTCAACTACAATTATAATTAACTATCATTAGATCTTGAGTAATGTCAATTTTTAAGTCTTTTCTCATTTGCAGTTATTGTTCTGATGCTCTTGAAAAATCTCCTTTTTAAGGAGATTCATGGAAAGGAGTTTTGAGAAATACAGGGTTTTTAAAAAATATCTTTACAATTATAAAACTAAACTGGGTACGAATTTTAGGACCTAATGGACAAGCTCGTTCAAACAGAACAAGAATTAGTAATATGGGACTGAATGAATGGAGGAGAATGGTTATTGATTTTAGGACTTTTCTTTGAAACATTTTTCATTCTCTATGTTGGCTCTTCCACATAAAGAGACTTTCTCTTAAAATATCTATGACATGATAAGATATTCCTTTGTGAATAAATTGAAACGTTTAACTTTTCTCTCTACCTGAAACCCTCCTGAGATAAGAACTTGGTGAATATTCTTTCTTTCCTGGCAATTGCAGTTGTTTGCATAATTTCAATAAGAATCTGTTCTCATTTTAACAGCACGCCAAGGAAACACTGGTTACTTTACGAAAGTTACTCTACATTACATTACTGGAATGTAGTATTTGAGATAGACATGCATGGACTCAGATATGACTAGAGAGATTTAAGGAACTAAGCTTGACTTTATGAAGGCAATAAAGCTCCTTGGAAGTTTTGGCCAGATACCTTGCTTGCAAAGTTCCTAACACCCTTACTAGGTGAGTAAAGAATGTCACTTTCTGACAGTTGCAGGAAACCTTAGGATTTGAGGGACTTTGAGAAGAGGAATTCACCCAAATCTACAAGTATTAGAGGACACTCTGATGGCAAGTATTGAGCTTGGCTTCTCACCTGGAGAGGCTAATAAGTTTCAATCTAGAGATTCATTAAGAAAATTTCTAGTGAAGCAAGTTGAAAGAGTCTATTAGGTCAATCGATATCCTTCCTGAGCTTATGTAAATAATTAGGCCAACTTTGTTAAAATTGGCCTTGTTTTTCAAATGCACTAGTCTCAATTTGGCTCTCTTTGGAAATGAGGGTGATTTTAGAGAGAAATACTATGTTTCAATAGCACACCACTATGGGTATTACATTCTAGTTCTGAAAGACAGGTCAATAGAACAGAGTAGAAACCCAAAAATACACCCACAACTATATGGTCATTTCCAAAGAGGAGATCTAGACATCTAACAGACACACAGAAAGATGCACAACACCACTCATCATCAGGGAAATACAAATCAAAACTATAATGAGATATCACCTCACACCTGTCAGAATGGCTAAAAGGAACAACTCAGGAAACAATAGGTGTTGGCAAGGATGCAGAGAAATGGGAACTCTCTTGCACTATTGGGGATGAAAACTATACACTACTCCAGAGAACAGTATGGTGGTTCCTCAAAAAGCTAAAATAGAACTACCCTATGATCCAGCAATTGAGCTAATAGGTATTTACCTACCAAATATAAAAATACACATTCAATGGGGTATATGTATCCCCAATGTTTATAGCAGCATTATAAATAAGAGCCAAAACATGTAAAGAGCCCAAATGTCCATTGACTGATGAATAAATAAAGATGTGGTATATGTATGTGTATATATATACATATGTGTGTGTGTCCCAAAACATTGTTGTTTGCAAATATTTTCTATTCGGTAGCGTGCCTTTTAGTTTTGTTGATTGTTTCTTTCACTCAGCCATTAAAAATAATGGAATCTTGCCCTTTGCAACAGTGTGGATGAAGCTAGAGCTTATTATGCTATGTGAAATAAGTCAATCAGACAAAGAAAAATATCATACAATTTCACTTCTATGTGGAATTTAAGAAACAAAACAGATGAACATATGGGAGGAGGGAAAAGAGCAAGAGGGGGAAGCAAATCATAAGAGATTCTTAACAATAGAGAACAAACTGAGGATGATGGAGAGTGGTGGGTATTAAGGAGGGCACTATTATGGTGAGCACTAGGTGTTTTATGTAAGTGATGAGCCACTGAATCCTACTCCTGAGAGCAACATTGCATTATATGTTAACTAACTAGAATTTAAATTTAAAAAAAATTTAAAAGTAAGAAAAGGAAGTAAATAAGATGGCTTCATTTAGTACCTTCTGTCAGGGGGTTCTAGGAGAGGAGAGGTTGATGGTTACCTGGGTGATGCATATACAAGGGCGGCTGTGTATTATGCTAGAATGTAAAAGACAGAGGGGATTGCCTTATGGCTGCTCTTTCTCTGCAAACCTCTTCTGATTGTAACAGATATATAGGGGCTCCAAAGAAGCCTTACATCTTAGCCATAAACTTCCCAGAAATAAAACTCATTGATGTTCCCTTGAAAGGTGATGAAAAATAAATGTCAGGGCTCTGTACTAGCACATCAACCAGTCCCAGGGAGCAAAGGCAGCTGGTTCCTTATAGCTGGTTGAACTCCTTCAGGATTTGTGTACAGAAACACACACACGCACACACACACAAACATACACACACCATACCCCCAAACAAAAATATGTTCAATTTAATAGATGTACTGATATAAGCATACTATGCTCCTTGGTATATCATTCCACTCAAACACATATGTCCATATAATGTACATACACACATGACTTTTTGAATGAGGTGCTTTATAAAAATATGTAACGAGCCTCACCTCTTTTTCCAAGCTCCTGCCTATAGGGTGAGGCACAGTCAAAGTGAATGAGAGTATATCTAAGTAGAAGCTTGCATGTGTCACTAAGTGTGTCTCTGACTATAGCCCACAAAACAAATAGAAACTGTTTGTTTTTGTTTTTTTCATTGTTTCCTATTCGGGATTGCCCACTGTCTTTCAATTACTTCTTTGCCATAAAGTTTCAATTATCATCTATCCCTTACTGAGCCACTACCCTATGCAGAGTATAGCTCAGGAGTTATAGGCACCAGCTTGCTCAAACTTCATCCTAGCTTCACTATTCACTTTGCACAAACTATTTCAATATATTTTCCACCTTTCTGAGTTTTAGTTTCAACTTTTGGAAAATGAGGATAACAGTACTCACCTCATGAAACTTTGTGTTAAATAGGTGATTAAGAAAAGAGTTTGGGGAAAAGTATAGGGAATAGTACTCAGGAAATGATAGCTATAACTATCATCATCATTTTGGGAGAATTGGAGATGTAAAGAAGTAATTCATAAAAGAGATGTCCTTTTCCCTTAGAAGGTTGTTAAATTTCATCAATGAGACAAGACAGATACATGGAGAGAGGAAGTACATGAAAACCTAAAACCTTTTTTAACGTTTATTTATTAATTTTGAGAGAGAGAGAGAGCACGCACAAGCAGAGGAGAGGCAGAGAGAGGGGGAGAGAGAGAATCCCAAGCAGGCTCAGCGCTGTCACCGCAGCTCAACTTGGAGCTTGAACTCATGAAACATGGATCATGACCTGAGCCAGAATCAAGAGTTGGATGCTCAACTGACTTAGCCACCTAGGCGCTCCTAAAACTCTTATTTGAGCCCTAACATGAAACTTACATTCCTACATCTAAGCCCTGTTTTAAATTTTTAGCTGATTTCAATTTCTCTAGTAAGATTGGTTTTTATTTTTCTTTTGTCATTCACCATCCCCATGTCTCATTCCATACATACACCGTACATCCACTCCAGTCTTTCATTTCAGGAGTTGAATGGATAATACTTTGGATAAAAAAGGATTTGAGAGTTCATTTTGTACATTTCCCTGTTTCTGGGAAAGAGCCTATCTGAAGCATTCTAGGGGCACCTGGATGGCTCAGTCATTTAAGCGTCCGACTTCGGCTGAGGTCATGATCTCCCGGTCTGTGGGTTCAAGCTCTGCATCAGGCTCTGTGCTGACAACTCAGAGCCTGGAGCCTGATTCAGATTCTGTGTCTCCCTCTCTCTCTCTCTGCCCTTCCCTGCTCCCTCTCTGCCTCTGTCTCTCAAAATAAAGACATAAAAATATATTTTGTTATTAATCCATTAAAATTCACAAAACTATCTCTTTAAAAATCATTAATTTGGGCCCTACCAGGGTATAACGCCCTCTGCAGTTATCTGGTCTCTCCCTAAAGCTTTTGAAAGATGTAAATACCCTAATTTCCAGGAGAGATAGTTAAGAACTCCTGTTTCAGTCCCCCCAATCTCCATAACCTCAGTTAGTATCATCACATTATCATGCACTTGGCAAAGGGACAGTACAACCCTGAGATAGGGAATAACTAATATGATCTTACCAGTCCATTTCAGGCCATCATATGAGGTAGAGATAGCAGAATTGGGAGCAGTCTGGATGCCCACAATGCTTGCTCAGGGGAGCCCCTGAGGCCCAGGCTGATTTGAGTGTGGGCATGGCAGCCATTTTCTCAAAGTGGACAGAATGCACAGTGACTAGTATGGGAGGCCTGGGGTCAGGAGAGTAGCCAGGGCCCGCACTTCTTCCTCTTCCCCAAATTCCATTTCCCCAACCTAAGCCCCTCCTCTTGTGCTCCCAATTCCAAAGATTTCAAACCTTCCACACTGTTCATCTTAAGCCAGACACCAGTAATCAATCATGTAAGGCCAGTGCTTCTCAAACCTGAAACAGCATACAACTCACTTGGGAACCTGTTAAAAATGCAGATTCTGATTCAGTAGGTCTGAGTTGGGGCCCAAAATCCTGAATTTCTAACAAGCTCCCAGGTGACACCAACATGCTGGTCCATGGACCAAACTTTGAACATAAAAAATATAGATGACTGTAGAGTGTGCTACAACTATCTCCCAGGAAGAGTCTATCAGTTCATATGCCTTAGTCTGTCTGTCCTCCAGATGGAAATGAGAATCATATCTCACGACTTTCTTATTCAGAAATCTCACTTAATGGCACAATACACAATACAAACCTGTCTCATAAATGGAAAACCCGTCTTTCAAATGTGAAAACACACACCCCTCCCAATAGCCTCAGTATTTCATGACTCCTGAAGTTCTGTATAGTCTGGAATTACTGTCCCATTACTTTTCCAAGTCACCTATCCCGGTCCTATTTCCTAAGTTGCTCCACAAAGTATCTAGGAAGTATCTCTTGACCAATATTTCTTTCTCTGTTTCTACTCATACCTTCCCTTACAAAGGAATGCCCCAATCCCTATCCAGTTCCTAATTCTTCCTATTTCAGTCTGTTTTTCTCCCCATTTATGATGTAAATTCTCTCTCCCTAAAGGAATCTTAGATTTTTTAATTAGAATTTTTCACTAGTCTCCCAGAAGAGTATCTAAAGGAGCTGACAAGTATATGGTAATCTTGCCTCTAGCAGGCTTCCCTGAGGTCACCTACTCCCTTGTTGGGAAAATGAAAAATTCCACAAGTAAGAAAGTAGCTTCCTGGGGCACCTAGATGGCTCAGTCTGTTAAGTTTACCACTTCAGGTCAGGTCCTGATCTCGCCATTCCTGAGTACAAGCCCTGAGTCAGACTCTGTGCTGAAAGCTCAGAATCTGGAGCCTGCTTCAGATTCTGTCTTCCTTCCTCTCTCTGCCCCTCCTCCACTTGCTCATTTGCTCGCTCTCTCTCTCTCTCTCCCCCTGCCCCCTAAATGTCCATCAATTGATCAATAGATAAAGAAGATATGATTTATTACACAATGGAATACTAGTTGGCAATGAGAAAGAATGAAATAATGCTATTTGCAGCAACATGGATGAAACTGGAAGGTATTATGCTGAGCGAAATAAGTCAGTCAGAAACAGATATCATATGTTTTCACTCATAACTGGATCTTGAGAAACTTAACAGAACCATGTGGAAAGGGAAAGGGAAAAATAGTTAGAAACAGAGAGGGAGGGAGGCAAACCATAGAAGGCTTAACACAGAGAACAAACTGAGGATGGATGGGGGGCAGAGGGGAAAATGGGTGATGGACATTGAAGAGGGTACTTATTGGGATGAGCACTGGGTGTTGTATGTAAGTGATGTACCCCAGAAACCATGAACACACTTTACACACTGTTTGTTAGCCAATTTGACAATGAATTATATTTAAAAAATAGTGACCACCAACTCCCCCACTTAGTATACTTTGTACTGAAATACTTTATAAAGCATGCATTATAATAAAATATCTAAAAAGTTGAGATACAAATAAAAAACCCAAAACTACAGAAAGAAAGAAAAAGAAAGAGAGAGAGAGAGAGAGAGAGAGAGAGAGAGAGAAAGCAAGAAAGAAAGAAAGAAAGAAAGAAAGCAAGAAAGAAAGAATGAAAGAAAAGAAAGTTTCCTAATCCTCCCTATACACAAGCAGGCACTGCACACAAATAACTATAGAACACTGGCCCTCCTATATCAAAGCATAAGACACTGATTGCATCAAGAAAAATGCCTGTTGTGCCCATGTTGGAGCCAATCTTATCTTCAGGTGTTCCCTGGAGTCCAATAAAGCAGATTGGTTCTTCTATCATTTTCACTACTTCTGGCTCCTCCTCACATCCTATGGGACCATATGGAACAGGACCAGGAGAGGTCATGTTCAGACATTCTACTTCCCCAGGGCTATATTTCCTGTTGCTCCTTTCTGTTGGGGATTAATCTAGAGGAAAATCTACTTCATTCCCTGTGCAAGATTCCAGTACCATGGAATAGACAGGACCATCACCAGAACTCAGGCATAGCTCACAAAGGCAAAAATAGAAGTGCCTGTGTACAGTTCTAGATGATGGGTACAGATCTAGATACAGGTATAGACACAATTCTGGATGGACAGAAATGCTGTTTGTCAAGGAAGTGCCCCAGAAGATCGTTTTAAAGGACTAGCATAGGGGTGACTGGGTGTTTCAGTCTGTTCAGCATCTGACTTTGGCTCAGGTCATGATCTCACAGTTTGTGGGTTGGAGCCCTGTGTTAGGCTCTGTGCTGACAGCCAGCTCAGAGCCTGGAACCTGCTTCAGATTCTGTATCTCCCTCTCTCTCTGACCCTCCCCTGCTCACACTGTCTCTCTCTCTCTCTCTCTCTCTCTCTCAGAAATAAATAAAACATTAAAAAAAAAAAAAACCCCACAAAGGACTAGCACAGTGTTAGCCTAAAAGGAAGGAGCATTTTCTGTACCACAGGAATGTGTAAGGCACAATTAAATTTCACATGAATTTGTTAAATGGTGCTCAGCTGTATGCTCTGGTGAGTGGGAAAGATATACTCCTTACCTACAATTCGCTAACAGGAACACAATAAAAAAAGAATAAAGACACATAAATGACTGTGATATTTTATTTTTTATTTCAGCTTTATTGAGGTATAACTGACATATGCAGTTGCAGGTTATTTAAAGTATACATTGTGGTGAGTTGATAGACATATACATTGTAAAATAATTTACCTTTTTTCCCCACTGTGAAAGAACTAATGGTGGTATTTTAATCTATATGTTTCATTAAATGAAGCTAAATGTTTAAAGGACATCTTTGTTTCCCTTCCCTCATCTTTACATGTGGAGGCATTTCAGCTGGAACTTTGGCTTTTGAGGTGTGGTCCCTGGACAAGCATCACCAGCATCTCCTGGAAACTTACGAGAAATACACGTTTTGGGCCCCACAAGACCTACTCAATTTTGAAAGCTGATGGCAGAGCCCAGCGATCTGTTTTCACAAGCTCTCCATGTGAGGTGGCACCACTGAAGTTTGAGCACCACTGAGCAGAGTATTATTCCTCTTTTCACCCACCCCTTACTGTGACTTTGATTAGTGAGTTGAAGAGACAGCATGAAGCATACCCAGCTCAACTCTTTCCCATTTTTTATTGGTTTTCTTTATTTATCCAGAACCAACCTGCACATAGGACACATGCATTCCCATCCGTTCATACATAAGAAAATCTAATAAATGCAGATTCTCTCCTGTGATAAGAAGCAGGGTGTTTGTAGCACTACCTGTAATGAGATGTCAGTCTAATTGTGTAATGTGGGATCAGCAAGCCAGTTAGATTGCAGAGCTAAAGCTGAGGGTTTAATCACCTGTCTTCATTATCAATTGATTCCAAACATAGGAGAGGTAAATGGGTGTCATTTATTGTACCTCTATAGCTCCAGCAATGGGTTGTTGTGAAAAGTGGGAAAGATAAGGGTTCAGGTCCTGTGCAGCAGAGAGACCTATTTGAGAGAATAACAGGAAAGAAGAACCACAGGAAATCCTAGAATTGTGTTAAGTAAACGGAACTTTAGAAATGATCAGTTCTGACTCTTTGTGTTACAGATAAATAAGCAGAGCACTGAAGGCACTGAGTGGCTTGCTCAAGGTCACATTACTCTTTAGTGGTGAAAACAAGACCAGAACCCGGGACACCTGCTCTCAGCTATTCACTTTCTGAGCAGTTGGACCAAAGCTGACAACGGTAGAAAACTTTCAAGTCTAAGAATGCAGAGGTCTCCAAGTAGAAGAATCAACTCCATAAATGTTCAATGAAGAGTTGGGTTCAAAGCCAAAGTGCTTTGTGCTCAGGGAAACCTCTGTCTCCATTCCATCTGTGCATGTTCTGTTGCCCCCCTCACAGCCAAGGCTCAAGCTACACAGCCTGTTTCAGTGTGCTCTGAACACTACTTCATTTTCTATTGCTATTCCTCGTGGTGTTCTCAATCTCTACAATCTCCCCCTACTTCCCATGTTGGCAAAATCCTATGTGTCCTTGAAGAGAGCCAACTCAAATGCCACTTCTCTCAAAAGTCTTCTCTGATTTCACCAATCAACCCTCACCACTGTGCCAGCCACAAATGATTTCCCAAGACACTTTATTTGTATATTACTTATGGCAACACTTTCTACCTTGTGTTACAGCTATGCTTTACCCCTTGTTTTATAAGCTCCTAAAAGCAGGGTCTGTATTTCATCCTATTAGGTCTGTTCTAGTTTCTTTTGATTTTTATTGCAGAATAATGAATATGCACTGTTTTTAAATTAATCTCAGGTGTACTATATAATGATTAAGCAATTTTATACGTTTATCAGTGCTCATCAAGATAAGTATACTCTTAATTCCCTTTATTTCACCCATCCCCCCCACCTATCTGCCCTGTTGAAACCACCAGGTTGTTCCTTGTATTTAAGAGTCTGGGGTGGTTTTTTTGTTTTTGTTGTTATTGTTTCTCTTTTTTTTTGTTTTATTGCCATACAAGACTAGAAAATATGATATTTGTCATCCACTGACTGACTTATTTCAGTTAGCATTATACACTCAAGTTCCATCCATGTTGTTACAAATGGCAAGATTACATTCTGTCTTTTGGCTGAGCAATATTCCATTACATTGTTAGATAGATAGATAGATACATAGATAGATATAGGTATATACACACACCACATCTTCTTTATTCATTCATATCAGTGGACAATAGAGTTGCTGTTATTATTCTGGCTACTGTGAACAATGCTGCAGTAAACATAGGCATTCATATATCTTTTTTTATTTTTTACATCGTTGATTATCAAGTTTGTTTCCATATAACACTGAGTGCTCATCCCCACAAGTGCCCTCCTCCATGCCCATATATTGTTTTGAATTCATGTAACTAAAAAGCTTTTGCACTAAAATGAAACCATCAACCTAACAAAAAGTAAACCCACTGAATCAGAACAGATGTTTGAAAATGTT
The DNA here is from genome assembly GCF_008692635.1 of Crocuta crocuta. NCBI lineage: Eukaryota > Metazoa > Chordata > Mammalia > Carnivora > Hyaenidae > Crocuta > Crocuta crocuta. The sequence continues at coordinate 1,538,234 of NW_027531270.1, read as the reverse complement.
ATATTTTTTAAGGAGGTAATGCCAAAAATACGTAAGAACTACTATAAGTCAATACCAGAAAAACAAGTAATCCGAATAAAAAATGGGCAGAGGATCTGAATAGGCATTTTTCCAAAGAGGACATAGTGATGGGCAAGAGACACATGGAAATATACTCAATATCACTAATCTTCAGGGAAATGTAAATTAACACTATAATGAGATTCACTTTACACCAGTTAGAATGGATAAAATAAAAAAGACAAGAAAAGCAAGTGTTGACCAAGACATGGTGGAAAAGGAACCCTCAGACACTGTTAGTGTAAATCACAACAGGTTCAGCCCATGTGAAAAACAGTATGGAGATTCCTCAAAAATTTTTAAAATGACCTACTATATGATACATTTATTGTACCACGGAATTTTTTTTTTTTACAAATAGTTTATTGTCAAATTAGTTTCCACATAACACCCAGTGCTCATCCCCACAAGTGCCCTCCTCCATGCCCATCCCCCCCTCCCCCCCACGTCCATCAGTCCTCAGTTTTTGTCAGCATTCAAGAGTCTCTCATGGTTTGCCTCTCTCCCTTTCCCCCACCATTTCCGCCCTTCTTCTCCCCCTTGTGCCTCCGTCAAGTTCCTCCTAATCCTCCTATACGTGCAAACATATGATATTTGTCCTACTCTGCCTGACTTATTTCGCTCAGCATAACACCCTCAAGGTCCATCCATGTTGCTGCACATGGCCAGATTTCATTGTTTCTCATTGCCATGTAGTATTCCATATGTACCACGGAATATATTTTTAAATAATCTCTACACCCAAATTGTAGCACTAACTCACCACGTAGAGATTAAGAGTCAAATACTCTACCTACCTACTGAACCAGTCAAGAACGCTGCTGTGACTGGATATTTAACCAAAGAAAATGAAAATACTTTTTATAGTTTCTTCAGTAATAATTTTTAAAGCCAGAGAGCAGTTACAGACACTCTAAAAGTGGACAAATTAAAAAAAAAAAAGGAGACAGAACAAAGACACATCCTTCACACCAAAATGCATACAGAGCTCAATTAGTTTTACCCTGCCAACATTTTATGAGCTTTCCATGTGGGAAAAGAGGACTCTTCATTATTGTGCAGGGGGACCAGACCACACTCATGTGTGATGATGTAAAACCGAATATGTATTGGCACTGCTGAGTTCAAGTTGTACAGTTTGGGGACAAAATTAAGTGGAGTTGGTTAATATAATCTTCATACTGTGGTGGATCCCATAGGCGAAGTAGATAATAAACCCAATCAGCATCCAGACCCCAAATCGGGCCCAGGTGCCAGCTGTCATCTGCATCATAAGATAAACATTCACAAAGATGCTCAGTAGTGGGAGGAGAGGCAGAGCAGGTGCCTTAAATTGAAGGATACTGGATCTCTGTGGCTGTCTCCAGATGATCCCAGTGAGCCCAGTGATGAGTATTAGGAGAAGAACAACCACTGTAATCCACACTGGGTCTCCAGAAAGAAGAATTGGCCACTGGGCCAGCACTAGGCAAAGAAGAGTGAGCAGCAAAGAGAGCAATGAGGAGGAAACATAGACAACCTGGCCAGAGAGTCGAGTGGGGGAGGAACGGACTGGAAAAAGTAGTCCCTGTAGAGTCAGGTTCTCTGCTACAGGTTCATTCTCCACCTGCACCTCTACTTCATTACCCCCATTCCTCCTCTCAGGCTGATACCTGAGGATGAGAACACAATAAACAACCAGAGAGTTAGATATCAGGGACCCAATTGAACTGAGATCGACAGTATCAGTGATTTCCAAAAAGGATGCCATGATGGCTGCAATAGTGCCAAAGATCACAGTGGCCATAATTTGGATGATGTATATTCTGGTATCAATGCTAGCAAAGACAGGTAACATGAGGCCATCTTGTGCCATCACTTGTATCACCTGACGTATGGGAGGCATAAACCCCAAGAGAGTGGCAGAAAGACTACAGAAAAATCCAAAAACTAAAAGGTAGTAGGCAGGGGCCCAGCCAATATGGAGAAATGCCTCAGGCAAGGTGCTCCCAGGTTGGAGCTGGTAGTAAGGCACCAAAAGTGTAAGTGCTGAAGAGACACCAAAATACATGAAAAAGCAGATGAATAGTGAAATCCCAATCCCTATGGGGATGGCGTACTGGGGATTCTTGGCTTCTTCAACTTTAGCAACAATTTTTTCAAGATCTATAAATACATAGAAGCAGGTAGCTGCTCCACGGAGAATCCCCTCAAAGCCAAAAGGCACAAATCCTCCAGAGCCCAGAGGGCCCAGGTGAGAGGTGGCATTGAGTCCAGCCTTTACATAGTCCTCTTCTGTGAGCTTCCAGTTGTTCAGGTCCCCCTTAATGAAGCCCGAGGTGATGACAAAACTGAGAACCAAAAGTTTCACCAATGTGACCACTTTGGTAACTGGGAAAAACGAAATATACCACAGATTCCAGAATTCTATGAACAACAATAAGAGGCCCAAAACAAAGAAGTCTAGATATTCTGTAAGGACTTGGGAAACATACGGTGAGATGCTCCCATGAAGGGTTTGAGAGATCTTGTCCAAACGTAGGTACTCAAAAGCTAAGATCCATGCCCGGACCACCATGGCTGTGTCAGCAACAAGGGAGAGGATGAGATTCCAGTTGGTGACGAAAGCCCAGAATTCACCAATAGTGACATAGGTGTAGATATATGGAGAGCCAGAATGGGGGACAAGGGCACTAATCTCTGCATAGCAAAGCCCAGACAACATAGAAGATAAGCCAGCTATCAAAAAGCAGATCACAATGGATGGTCCTGCTTTATCTCTGGCCACCTCACCAGCCAGGACATACACACCTACACCCACTGTATGGCCCACACCTAAAGCCACTAAATCCAGAGTGCTCAGGTTTCTGGTTGGGTCATCTTCAGCTACTGGTGGCCACAGCTTACGTCTGCGTACCAGCTTTTGACCAAGTCTGTGAAGTGTCTGATACAACATTCTAGCTGGAACTGAAGACAGTTAGTTGTATGATCAGAGAGCTGTAGCAAGTTCAGGGAGTGGAAAATCTTGGATCAGGTTCGGCGAAGCTTCGTTAACCCTAGTTTGGTTGGGGCTGCCAAGGTCTGTTGCTCAGGCTTCAAATCTGCTTCTTCGTATTTCATCTAGTATGTGTTATCCCTTCATAATACCTAAAAACAGTAAATGTTTACTAAACAATGATGTTCAACAACCAACCAAAGCTCAGAAGCTACATGTCACCTATTTCAACCCAAATATCATAGAAACTGATACCAAGAGACATCTTAGACTAATTGACTCTGCTTTCCCCACAGAACAAGTGCCAAATACCTCCTTCCCAACATTCTCCTTTTTAATACACCACATGACATAATCCCATTTGAGTTCATCTAACACTGTTAAATCATACATATAATTATGCAATTATAGAACCATTTTTGAAATATCACCTGAAATTAAAATATGCATATTTGTCCTCCAGTCTTAAAAGACAAATACCATATGATTTCACTTATATGTGGAATTTAGGAAATAAAACCGATGAACATAGGAATGGTGAAAAAAAGAGAAAAAGAGGGAAACAAACCATAAGAGATACTTAAAAATAAAGAACAAACTGAGGATTGATTGAGGGAAGTGGGTGGAGGATGGGCTAAATGGGTATTGAGGGCACATGTTGTGATTGGAATTTGGTGTTGTATGTAAGTGCGGAATCACTGAATTCTCCTGAATCCAATATTGCATTGTATGTGAACTAAATAGAATTTAAATAAAAATTTGAAAGAAAATTCTAAGAAAGAAAGAAGGAAAGAAAGAAAGAAACCCTTAGCTACAAAATCAGCTAGTCACCTTTGCCCCCTTTCTCCTCATTTTGCACCATCCATTTAGCTGTACTGATGGCAAAGAATGTATAGTCCAAACTTTTGCTTTAGGCACTTAGGGCCACAGAGGCACTGTGAAAAGTAAGGAAGAGGGAAAAGGGACAGAGCCCTCATAACTACCTTTTAGAAGGTGAGGAACAAGCTGTCTGTCAAGAAAACCCTGGAGAAATTGGTGCAGTAGCCAACCAAGGGTCTATTACTAAGAAGGAAGACGACCCAGAAAGGCTGTTCTGTTATTTCGGACATTCATTAAGTCTCACCCAATGCAACCAGACAAAAATTCAATACAGATATGTCCACAGTTGTGAGAATGTGATGGGTATGGAGAAAGCAAATAAGTCATTTAACTCAGTAGCTCACAAACTAAACAATTCTTTCTGTCTCCTCCCTCTCTGGGTTCCAGGAGAGAAGGTGAGCTGACTTCTACAATCTCCTCTCTGGCCACACTTCGCTCTATAAACACCTTGTGCCATCCATGATGTCAGCTATCAGCAGCCTGAAGAAAATGCCCTTCTCTGTAAACTTGCATTAAAACACTAACTAGTGTGGTACTTACCTGGGTGGCTCAGTCAGTTGAGTGTCAAACTTTTAATTTTGGCTCAGGTTATGATGTTTGGTGTTGTGGGATCAACCTCCATGCTGGGGTCTGTGCTGACAGAGCAGAGTCTACATGGGATATTTTCTCTCTCTGCCCTTCTGCCACTTGTGCTCTCTCTTCAAAACAAACAAACAAACAAGTAAATAAATAAATATTAAACAAGCAAACAAGCAAAAAACACTCACTTGTAATTTCCTATTAATTTCATGCAAGGAGTTAGCATTTTACTTCCACAAACCATTGTCTGAATATGGTAAATACACTGTAAATACATTCTTTTGTGTTAAATATATTTTCTTAGTGAAGAATCACCACATGTTGTTCTTCTTTATACCTCTGCCCCTGCTGCTATGCAAATGGCCCCTCCTCAAGGGGAGCAAGGCTTTGGGTGAAAAATTGACTGCAGTGGCCCAGAAATGAGTAGCTAGTGGAGAACAAAGAAAACAAAATCATGTAGCCCCCACTCTCCTCACTACTGCTGCTTTGGTTCTGAGAGAATTTTAGCAAATGTTGTCAGAGACTTTTAAAGACAGAGAGATCAAGTCAAAATTGAACAATCTTCTATGCAGATGATCAAAAGGAATCCTTGGAATCAAAAGGAATCAAGTACATTCTTGTAATAGGAAGCAAACAATAAACACATAAGTAATAATATATGTTGTGTTGGATTTGCAACCTGTGCTGCAGAGAAAAGGGGACAAGAAAAAGTTAGGACGCACCTAGAATATGTGGTGTGATGATAAAATGGACGATCCAAGACAGCCGCACCTTCACACTGTTGTGCAACAATGACCAGCATCCATTTCTAGAACTTGCTCATCTTCCTCAGGTGAAACTTTGCACCCATTAAGCAGTAACTCCCCAGTTTTCCCCGTGAGGAGGCCCTGGCAACTGCCAATTTACTTTCTATCTGTATGAATTTGACAGCTTTAGATGTCTCACATAAGTGGAATCACACAGTATTGTCCTTTTGTGACCAGCTTATTTCACTTAGCATAAAGACCTGAGGGTTCAGGGGTGCCTGGGTGGCTCAGTCAGTTAAGTATCTGATTTTGGCTCAGGTCATGATCTCGCATTTCCTGAATTCAAGGCCTGTGTCAGGCTCTGCACTGGTGCGTGGAGCCTGGAGCCTGCTTTGGTTTCTGTGTCTCCTTCTCTCTCTGTCCCTCCCCCTGCTTAGGCCCGTGCTCGCTTGCTCTCTTTTTTTTTCTCTCTCTCTCTCTCTCTCAAAAATAAACATTAAGTTAGAAGAAAAAAAAAAAAAAGACTTGCAGTTTCATCCATGTTGTAGCAAATGTCAGAATGTACTTCATTCTTAAGGCTGAGTAATTTTCCATTGTGTGTACATCCCACATCTTGTTTATCCATCCGTCCACTGAAGGGCATGTGGGTTCTTTCACCTTTGAGGTGTTATGAATACTGCTGTTATAAATACAGATATACAAATGTCTTTTTGAGTCCCTGATGTTAATTCTGGGGATTATATACCCAGAGTGGGCTTGCTGGATCATATGGTAATTGTATATATAACTTTTGGGAAATCACCATACTGTTTTCCACAGCAGTTGGTCCATTTTACATTCCCACTAAGCATACACAAACCTCCCAATTACTCCACATGCTAGCCAACAGTTGTTATTCTCTGTTTTTAATGAAATGGTTGTGATTATTTTTGAAAAATAACAAGGAGGTCTGTGGAACCAGGACAGAGCAAGTGAAGGGGAAGCAGTAGGGGATGAGGTCAGAGAGAAAGCAAGAAGCCAGATCCTCCATGTACGGTTTGAGAATCACTGTGAAGACTTGGCTGTTACTCAGGGTATGATGGAAACTCTAGAAAAAGTGGCAATTTTACATGTTGTGTACTGATTTTCATGTTCTATATACTAAGTATGGGTTCTCAAACTAGTGAAAGGCATCCTCCACGATTTGAACACAAGGCGTGGAGACAAGTTTTGTGGAGCTCACAATAACAGTCTAGAGCATTGGACAACACAATGAAGGCTGACCAGGTTGCATTCTTGCCTCTGCCTGCCTCTCTAGATGCCAAATCAGAGATGCCACACAGCCACCCATAGGAAAGTAACATGTGGATTGCTTTCACTGAAGCTGTTCACTCTTTGGATTATCTCTAGGCAGGATTCCATCACTTAAAAATCAAAGTCATTTTAGTATCAGTTACTATTTTAGCTTATTCTCACCATTATTGTGGATAATCAGGAGCTGACATGGAGATAAAGGGCAACTTTTTCCAGAACCTGGTGAAAGATGGACTTCAAAGACAGGGGAGGGAGACTCTCAGAAAGGGAGCAGGAATCATATGCATCAGGCACACACAAGCCTTGCAGAATTAAATAGATGGATCCAGTCCCAAGCCCCAGATGCTTCTGGGACATTTGGGAAATGTGTGGGACATTTGGAGATGGAGGAAAAAAAAGGCCCAAAAGGGGAAGCCTAAAAACATTTCTGTGAGGCAGGAAGCTCCTCTCATAATCTCTCTTTCCCTGGGTTACAGGGATAAAATCTCTACATCCAAATGAGAGTCCAAGTAAGTAGTTACTAGTTAATTACCTGGAGAGAATGGTCACCCAACCAATGCCTACAAATGTTAGACATTACACACTTATGTGTGTGGATAAAGGGGGAGATGGAGGGTAGAGAAGGAGAGAAGTATGGGGTTCTCCCTGCTGGGAAAGGAGGAGACACAGAAACCAGTTTTCACTATGACGTTCTTAGGATTCAGCTGGGGGTCAGGGGAGAGAAGTATATAAAATATGGAAACCCAAATAATTAATTTTTCTCAGCAAAAAAAATGTAACAAGCCATGCCCTCCTTGCTTCTGTGTGCTGTGTTACTTTCCAACTGACAACCACCTTATTCACCATCCACTCTCAACACACTATAATCGCTTCTCATGCCCAGAGTAAGAAGATTCCACAGCTTGCCTCACATCATAGTTTCAATCTCATTTCCCTTCTCTGTGGGCTCTTTACAGAGGTCCTGGGTGACCTTTTGGCTTTCAAACATGTGTAATAAAAATGAGACAAAGATGTAAGAGAAAGCAACTCCTCCTATTCTCCTCAAGTAGAAAAATAATAGACCTACGTGGCAGTGAATGTCTTAAGTCATTCTTTCATTCATTCATTTGTTCATTTAATAAATATTTAACACCTTCTAAATGCCAGTCCCACACTTGATGATACAAACACAATGGGGGGGTAAAAGACATGTTCCCTTCCTACATGGCACTCATTGTTGTTAACATATTTTTATACAGTATTCCTAACCAAAATATGGGGGGTGCCTGAGTGGCTCAGTCAGTTGAGACAACTCTTCAATTTCATCTCAGGTCATATTCTAGGGTCATGGGATCAAGCCCTGCACAAAGTTCTGTGCTGAGCACGGAGCCTGCTTGGGATTCTCTCTCTTTCTCCCTTGTCCCTCTCCCACTTGTTCTGTCTTTCTCCATATATAAAAAAATGTGTAATCAATCTAATGATAAAAATGATCAGTCTACCAGAAAACTTTGTGCAAAAGCTTTCTTTCTATAAAATAACTGGACAGTGCTGTTCAAAACTGTCACTAATGTCACAGGGGTGCCCAGGTGGCTCATTTGGCTGGGTGTCATCATCTCACTACTCATTGGTTTGAGTCCTCAACAGGCTCTGTGCACTCTCTCTCAGCCTGGACCCTGCTTTGGATTCTGTGCCTCCTTCTCTCTCTGCCCCTCCCCCACTCAATCTCTCTCTCTCTCTCTCAAATATAACTAAACATTAAAAAAACTGTTAATGTTAATGTCAAGAATGACAGGCTGAGGAACTGTTGCAGATTAAAGGAGAATAAAGAGAAAGGTCAATGAAATATAATTCAGAACACTGGATTGTGCCTGAAATATGGAGAAATATTCTAACATAGAAAGATTTTGTGGGCGCTCGGGTGGCTCAGTTTTTTTTTTTTAAATATTTTTATTTTTTTTTTATTTCTAGGAGAGAGAGAGAGAGAGACAGCGTGAGCAGGGGAGGGTCAGAGAGAGAGGGAGTCACAGGCTCTGAAACAGGCTCCAGGCTCTGAGCTGGCAGTCAGCACAGAGCCCGACGCGGGGCTCGAACCCACGAACCGTGAGATCATGACCTAAGCGAAAGTCGGACGCTTAACCGACTAAGTCGGGTGGCTCAGTTAATTAAGCATCTGACTTCGGCTCAGGTAATGATCTCTCAGTTCGGGTTTGAGCCCCTCATCGGGCTCTACACTGACAGCTCAGAGCCGGAGGCTGCTTCAGATTCTGTGTCTCCCTCTCTCTCTGCCCCTCTGCCTCTCGTGCTCAGTCTCTCTGTCTGTCTGTCTCTCCCTCTCTCTCTAAAATAAATAAACGTTAAAATTTTTTAAAAATATGGTGTAATTAATGGAGGGCTGTGAGGGAGAGGAAGGGGGGAACAGGGGGAAAGAGAGAGGGAGGCAAACCATGAGAGATTCTTGAGTTCTGAGAACAAACTGAGGATTGATGGGTGTGAGGGGGAGGGGAAGGGGGGTGATGGACATGGAGGAGGGCACTTGTGGAGATGAGCACTGGGTGTTATATGGAAACCAACCTGACAATAAACTATTTTAAAAAATAAAATATGGCATAATTAGTAAACTTAGAAAATAACCATATTTCATACATATACACAAACATACATGTATGCACACATGTGGTGAGGAGAAGCAAATGTGGGAAAATATGCACAATTGGTCAATCCTGCTTGAAGATAAATGTGCGTTAATTATATAATTATTGCAACTTATTGTAGGTTTGACATTTTCACACTAAAGTGGTAGGAAGAAAACAATAATGACCCAGTAAGAAAGGTTATTGTTTCTCCTTCTCTGACTGCCCTTCATAAACAAGATTACTATGACTTTTGGCTGGAACCAAAACCCACTCAGAATGATCTAGCCCCAAATTAAGAACTTTAGAGCAGAGGTGTGTGGAAAGATAAAAGTCCCTGTCTTTGATTATAAGCAAAATTGTTACCAAGCTAAAAAGCCTAAAAATAAACCACAACTTTGGCTCATGTTAGCACAGTTACAAAAACTCCATGCTTTTATTGTCATTTTGTCAGACTAACACAAACTACTAAGCCAAAGCCCTAGGCTTGAACTCTAGAGGCACTGGGGAACATGTCCAGAGGCAGGAGGCAGAGAAAAGTGTTATCTAACAAATAGGGGTACCAGGTATATGTGCATGGTTTAGGGATCCATTGAGAGAGTGGTGAAAGATAACCAGAGCCTGTTCAGCTGCAACTAATGTACAGATGTTATTTTATTTAACTCCTATAACAGCCCAATGAAATAAATATTATTCCACTTTACAGACTGAGGGGTTAGACAACTGTCCCAAGCTCATGTAACCAGTAAAAAGAAGACCTGGAATTTGAAATTGGTTCTTTGTTACATCAAAGACCATGTTCTTCCTCCTGCAGCACCCTTCCACAAAGAGTCAAGGCCCCAGGACGTGGCTATTAAAGGATGATTTGAGCCAATTCTCAGCATTGTACCCAGACCATCCTCTGCTGATGTGTCCTCTCTCCTGCCAAATAGATAGCCATTGACCAGAGCTAGAAGTACTGGGACTATTAAATCTGAAAACTCCATCTAAATCATGTCCTGCAAACATAAAAATATAAACTAGGGTGAAATGTCTCCATAGTATCTTTTTAGATGCCAAAAAATATTCCAAAGCATCCCTGTAACCTATTACAACAGTTCCCAGATATGATTTTAAAGATAAAAATAATTCCTTCCAATAAATTTAGCCTAGATCCTTTTGCTTGACTTTTAGTGGAAATATAGGATACTTGATCTCTAGATCCCAAGTATAAGTCACCATCCTGAGACTTCTTTCATCATCTTATTTTTTCATCGTTCTAATCCAAATCTTTTCTAGTCATTATCTCATTCTTAAGAAAAAAAAAATCATCAGTGCTGTTAGGAAGTATTAGAGAAGGAAATGAAACCTTTATTCTCATTGTGTAAAAGAAGATGGGGATGGGGAGCAGACATTTCCTAAAATGAGAGCCCAAATGGCAGGAAGATAGTTACAATTTCCTTGACAACCTAAATATCTCCAGTTTTCTCTTCCATCACCAGAGCCAGCACCATCACGCAAGGCTTCCAGATATTTCTGGCCCACACCATTAGGATACATCTGTCAAAAAGGACAGTTACAACTGGGAGAAAGAGGGTAGGAAGGCAAATGGTGCCAGTTTAATGAGGACGGTTTAACAAAACATCTTTTTAAGTTTTCTAATTGACTTGTCTGTGTGCTCCTCAGACTTGGCTGTCAATCATGATAAAACTGGAAATGTTTGCCAGAGAATGGCAATGTCCTTTTAACCTTAACCCAGAAGATGTAGTATCCAATGTCAGCTCTCTAGTCACTTCAAAATGTGACTAACCCAATTCCAGAGATAAAACATTAAGGTGATGTTGGGGGAAAGGACTTTAGCTCTTTCAGAATCATAGTTCTGATTTGGTTCTTGTTCACAAGAGATCTGACTTTGAAGAATACATAATGGGCATTCATGTTTCTCATCATGACCCATGTCTGTAACCAACCCTGAACTTTCAGCCCTAGAGAGTTGTTAGTATTTATTTACCATCCATGGAAATGACCACAAAGACCAATGGATATCAGGCATCACTACAGACCTCTTTGTCTATTTTTGGATCTCCTAATTATTTTTTTTAGAAATTTATTAGTGAATATGGACTTGAGATAAGAAACAATAGATATTATGAATGTGCTGTTAAAATAGGAAGATCAACAGAGTAGATAAAGAATTGCCTTTCTATTTTAGTTTTGAAAGGAAGAAAACCCCAAATATGTCCAAAATCAGCATTCAAGAGTCTCTTGAGAACAAACTGAGGACTGATGGGGGTGGGGGAGAGGGGAAGGAGGGTGATGGGCATAGAGGAGGGCCCTTGTGGGGATGAGCACTGGGTGTTATATGGAAACCAACATGACAATACATTATTTTAAAAATTCAGATTTTTTTTGCACCCATGCTGTTGATTGCTAAATGTAATAGTCTGATCATGATGCTGAATAAATGTGTCTTTTTAAAAAAAATTCAAAAAGACAAGAGATAACAAGTGTTGGGTAATATGTAGAGAAAAGGGGATACCTGTGCACTGTTGGTGGGAATTTAATGGATTCAGTCACTATGGAAAACAGTATGGAGGTTCCTCAAATTATTAAAACTATCCTATGATCCAGCAATCTCACTTCTGGGCATATATCCAAAGGATATGAAATCATTATTTAAAAGAAATATCTGCACCCCATGTTAATTGCAGGATTATTTACAATAACCAAGGCATGGAAATATGAGTGGCCCCTGACAGATGAATAGGTAAATAAAATAGGGTATATATTTTAAAATGGAGTATTATTAAGCTATGACAAAGAAGAAAATCCTTACATTTGGGACAATATGGATGGACCTTGAGAGCATTATGCTAAGTGAAATAAGTCAAAGAAAGACAGATACTGTATTATTTCACTTATATGTGGAATTTATACAACTCAAAGAAACATGAACATATTGCAAGTTACAGAGGCTGGGAGTAAGTAGGGGTGGGGAAATAGGTAAAGATGGCCAAAACACTTAAACTTCCAATTATAAGATAAATAAATTCTGGAGATTTAATGTACAGCATGATGACTATAGTTAATGATGTGTATTGCTTACTTGAAAGTTGCTAAGAGAGTAGATCTTAAAAGTTTTCATCACAAGAAAAAAACTACGTGGGGTAAGTTCCTTATAGATTTTGGATATTAGCCCTTTATCTGATATGTCATTTGCAACTATCTTTTCCCATTCCGTTGGTTGCCTATTAGTTTTATGGATTGTTTCCTTTGCTGTACAGAAGCTTTTAATCTTGATGAGGCATGGAGGAGAGCACTTGTGGGGATGAGCACTGGGTGTTATATGGAAACCAACTTGACAATAAACTATTTGTAAAAAAAAAATTGAAAAAATAAAAAAACTTGTTTTTAAATGAGGTACCTCAATAAAAAAGAATAAAGATTTCTTTTAATATTCTTATATCAAGTGGTATGTTTACCTTCATAGCCACAAAATCAGTATCAAGTTTGTCAACTACACCAAGGATCAGAGTTGGGGCAGGGATGATATCCTCAGGAAGGGATACTGACAGGCAAAAATATGTTACCTCTATCTAATTAAGATGTACACACATGCCTCATTTTATCACATTTTGCTTTATTGTACTTCCCAGATACTGCTTTTTTAAAATAAATTGAAGGTTTGTGGAAACCTCATGTCAAAAAAAAAAAACAACAACAAAAAAAGAAAACAAATATGTGGGGTAATGGATGTTAAATAAACTTATTATGGTGATCATTTTGCAATATCTACATATATCAAATCATTGTGTTGTACACATTTAGCTAATGCAATGTTATATATCAATTATATTTCAATAAAACTGGAAAAAATAAAACAAACAGAAAAAACCAAATATGTCCAAAATCAAGGGGATTGACAGCAGCCTCTAAAGACTCTGAATGTACTCAGAGAAATTCTATAAAATTTTGGAAGAAAACCAAGAAATTCCAATTCAACTCACTGCCTTGAGGTATTTGGAGGTTACCAACCTAGCCCTCAATTCAATTCAGCTGACATGAACTCACTTAGACACTTAGCACCTTGTCCACACTAGACCTCTATCTAGTGGGTTTCTGTGGGTTGCAAGCACTGCCTATCCAAGACCAGCCTCCTGCCGTACTCCCTGGTCCACCCTTCTGGTTAATAAAATTGGTAACTCTGAACAATGAGATCCTCTCAGCTCTCAGTCAGATTCACCCAGCACCCTTCAGAAAGTACTGCCCTTGATGCAGGATAAAGCCTTAAATCACACTCTTCCTGATCACTACATTGTAGCAGATAACTGAAGTGTGAGTGCTCTCTATGGTCCTTCTGGAAAATGACACTCTCATCACGTCTTAAGACCATTCCAGACATGCACATGTGTTCACACATACACATGCACACACAGTCCCAACCAGGCCTGAAGTTTCATGCTATTAAGTCTTAACGTCTACGATTGTATTTCCAAAGCTTTGTTCTCACTATTATTCTACTGCTTTCTATTACTAGTAACTTTTTCTGTGGCTCTCCTGGTTGAACAGGACAAATGTCTCCCCACATATGCACATCTTGTTGCCATTAACATCAGTAATTTTGATTACTCTCTTTTTTAAAATACTTTATTGTCAAGTTGGTTTCCATATAACACCCAGTGCTCATCCCCAAAAATGCCCTCCTGCATGCCCATCACCTTCCTTCCCCTCCATGAACTTACTTGCAAAGCTTCTCTTTTCACACCTCCAGATAGATATCTGATCTCTCCAGTATTTTCTCCTTGCTCCCTGCTCTCCCTTTTCAGTGGAATAATTCACTGGCTGAGAATTTCACTCAAGGAGAACACCCGGTTAGGGAAGACAACAGGAGTAGTAGTTGTTGGTAAGGGGAGCCCAGGGGCAGAGCTTCTGCCTGATAACACTTTCAGCTTGTCTTTCTTCCTCCAGGGAAAATGGGATGCAAAGAGTTAACTGGTCACAGCCAAGTACCCCAGGATCTACAGGCCAGTTTGGGGATGTCAGAGATCTGACACAAGATCTAAGGTCCAAGTCTCATCCACTGCAACAAAATCAATGTGTAAAGGAAGCAACCCAAGGCAGCTCAAATAAAATGCTTTATCTGTGACATTTATGATTTGCTTTAGTGTCATCTCCTTGATGTGCAACAACTGAACAGACAGAAACAGAGAGTTTTATTAGTTCTACTGCTTTACCTTCTTTTGAAAATGAGCCACCTAATGCTTTGGCATTAGGCAACATGACACAACACTCAGACTGCAAAAACTACATTTAACACTAGTGTGCAGAAGGGAGGAATATATAATAATCAATTGATGGAATCGTGTAAAATAGATTTCACTTGTTTCAGGAAAATAGGGAAGTACCTATACAATATCCTTTACTGTAATCTCCCAGAGAAAATATTTTCTGATTTGCTCCCAGTTTTTGTCTACTGTTTGTAAATAACTATAAAAATGGTCTCTGTACAATTTGAGTTGGAACTAAAGTAAGAAATTGGATGGTCTCTCAAGTAGAACCCGCAAGAAGTTTCTAAGTAAGAAACTGATTCAATCCATTTAAGGTCAGATTTCAAGTAAGTGCAAATGAATACAAAGGTAAATTTCAACTTAGAAAATTCAGACACCACACTGATTTTTTTTGTAGAAAAAAACAAACAAACAAATAAACAAATCTCAAGCAAAATCAGCATTTTTCTTCCCCCTAAATTATCAAGGCTGCATTATTATCCCAAAACCATCACACACTGAGCCACACACAGTGCAATACAATTGTGGCAATAAAGATTTCCCTTCTCTGGGAAATTCGAGGCGAGTTTCGTGGACACTTCCTCACCTACCAAAATAAGTAAAACATACATAAACTAAGTAACAAGAAGGATATACATGAATCAGAAATGCATAGTCAAGGGAAACACAAGGTAAGATCCCAGATGGCTTACTAGTTGATGGAAGATAAGAGTAGTAAGGACATGATATGAACAGACACTTCTCCAAAGAGGACATCCAGATGGCCAACAGACACATGAAACGATGCTCAGCATCCCTCCTCATCAGGGAAGTACAAATCAAAACCACACTTAGATACCACCTCACGCCCGTCAGAGTGGCTAAAATGAACAAATCAGAGGACTCTAGATGCTGACAAGGATGTGGAGAAACGGGCACCCTCCTACACTGTGGGTGGGAATGTAAACGGGTGCGGCCCCTCTGGAAAACAGTGTGGAGGTTCCTCAAAAAATTAACAATAGAACTCCCCTATGACCCAGCAATAGCACTGCTAGGAATTTACCCAAGGGATACAGGAGTGCTGATGCATAGAAGCACATGTACCCCAATGTTCATAGCAGCATTCTCAACAATAGCCAAAACATGGAAAGACCCTAAGTGTCCATCAATGGATGAATGGATCAAGAAGATGTGGTTTATATATACGATGGAATACTACATGGCAATGAGAAAGAATGAAATCTGGCCATGTGTAGCAACATGGATGGACCCTGAAAGTGTTATTCTGAGTGAAATAAGTCAGGAAGAGAAGGACAAATATCATATGTTTGCATGTATAGGAAGATTAGGAGGAACTTAATGGAGGACCATGAGGGAGAAGAAGGGGGGAAATAGTGGGGGAGAGGGAGAGAGGCAAACCATGAGAGACTCTTGAATGCTGAGAACAAACTGAGGATTGATGGGTGTGGAGGGGGAGAGGGGAGATGGGCATGGAGGAGGGCACTTTTGGGGATGAGCACTGAGTGTTATATGGAAACCAACTTGACAATAAACTATTTGTAAAAAAAAAAAAAAAGAGTAGTAAGGACATAATATTCCAGTGTTGGCAACAATAGGGACTATCTTTTGTGCACGGTGGATTAGTTTGACAAGGCCACAAGAATTACTACATCTTAGGATTGTGTATAATGTTTCCCACAAAACATCAGTTCCATCAGTTCAAGCTACATCTTCAGATTAGGCCATGATTCAATGAATAGAGCCTCTTTTAGGCGTTCTTTTGATACCTCGCAACAAAATCATGAAAAAAACCACTACTACATGAACTAGTAAATCCAGTTTGTCTGACAAGACACATCAGTTGAAATATTTGCTACAGATACTAGTACAAATGTAGATTCTAAAATATAATAATAATAAATAATGACTTAGTCTTGGTCTGTTCAGAAAAGGAAAATAGAGAGAACCCATGGAAGTAGTAACAAATGTGTAACTTTCCCCCTGGAGATAGAGAGGAAAAGTTAGATACTGTCTCTGAAAGGTTTCTGAAAGAAAGCTAAAGAAAGCTGAGAAAGCAAACTCAGCTCATACTAAAGAAAATAAATACCTAAATGTATCTACCAGGAGTCTTCTGAGAACAACCTCACCAAATGGATCAATTTCTTGTCATCTTCACACCTATGATATTATTTCTACTGCATTCTATCTGCTACTTGCTGGGAGGAAGCCCTGCCTCCATAAAATAAAAATTCCTTAGGATAGAACCTGGTTAGTTGCTCTAAACAAGGCTACAAACAAATATTCTGCAAGTAAATATTATTATTTGCAAGCAAGACTTCAACTTGAAGGCATGACAACCTCCAAAGGGACTGGTCATTAGACGGAGAGGAAACACAGCACCTCCTTCCACTCACCTACCTGCCCTATCACCCCCAGCTTGACACCTCTCAAATTCCATCCCAGTCTGGCAGAAGCTGAATTCCAATTCACTGAAAACCAATCTAATACAGACTAACATGCTCAAGACCAAGTGTATGTAGACCTAATCCTTCCAGACAAATATATATCAAAACCTATGGAAATGTAGACCAAAACATTTTTCCTTCCTTCCCACTATATCTATGTAGTCTCTGCTACATGCATACACTGCACTAGTATCATTATTAATTAGGTAAATGTTCAGACACCAGAGTTTCTCTAGAGGCTTTACAGGCTCCATATTGTCTCCTATTATTCTGGGATGGTTGTGAACTGGTGGCTTTTCTTAGTTCCTCTGGGATAACTTCAGGGAAGACAGAGTCACATGCAATGTTTCTCATTCATAATTTGGCACATTTACAGGTTTAGTTTTAGTCAGAATCCAGTTTTGGAAATTCTTAACATTTCTATCACACCAAAGCTAGGTGGTCAACCTGACAAGTCAGAAAAGCATGAGCTTGTGCTTCTAGACGTTTTCAGAAACTAGATGTGTTACCAGGAAGAATCAGAATTAGAGTTGCCAAACAGGAGTCAGAAAGAGAGCTAGGAAAATCCAGGAAGGGTGTGCAATTAAGGGATTAGAAGGTGATATGATACCTTCATGTCCATCCAGTGCTTCTGGCTATCAATATACCTTGTCTCCACTTTTAGACTAGCACTTGTGAGTGGCCAGAGCTCATGACTCCTTCCATGTACCTCCTCTCAATATACACCCTCAGTAATACACTGCACACAAGGTGGCTTTGGGAAAGTCTATGTATCTCTCTGGTTACTCTCCTTCATATTTTTAAATGTGGCCTCCTGTCCTCCAGTGTAAGTACTTGGCTATCTTTTTCTCTCTGTCCTCTCTCAAGAGACTATGCTCTTTCCTCTCACAGCCCTCTATAACTGCTCCACACCTCCACCATCTCCCTTGGAAAGTTAATTGTTTTGCTTTGTTTTGTTGTATGAAATACACAAGATCATCCAAGTCATATGAAAGTTATTTCATGCCCCAGAGTCATGAATTCCTATCCAAATAAAACCATAGATATACATGACTTTTTTTTTTTTTTTTAACCAACCACCATCTGCCTTACCCCACCTCAGGAAACATAATCTATAACGAAGAGCCTCTACCACCACATTTTCAGAGACACTCTTTACCCCTACTGCCTAGTTCCTTCTAACCCCCGCAGTCTGCTTTGAGATTTTTGCAATAATGAAAGATAAAAAGGATGAGGATTAACCATAATAATATAATACAAAAATGATTTTTTTTTCAGTTTGAAATATACTTAGTAAAGAAAAATTGGTCTTTCCACATGAGTTTGCTTAAACTAGGTTTAAAACGAATTTGCCTTCTGGAAACACACAACATGTATCAATTGATAATAGAGGAAAGTTCCCAAAGAACTACTAGAGAGCAAGAGAAAGACAACCTAGAATGAAACATTTGCCACATGTAATCAATAAAACAGATGCTATGCATGAGTAAGTGTTGTATGGGCTTCTAGTATTGGGTACAGCCCACAGTACACAAGGAGGTGGGGAGGAAGAAATGGAGAACAATTTAAGATTCAAGGCGCCTTTCAAATTAAAGAATTACAAATATGTTTTGGGAGAAAACAAACAACCTCTTAGGGACCCATTTTTTAAAGACCACTAGGCAGCCACACCCTTGGGGAACTTGGTAATCTTTCTCTTATAGGCTGACTTAGCCTATAATCAATCTCCACCACAATTTTTAAAATTAGATAAGAAAGTCAGGGAGATACCTTAAGCAGCTGTAAAAAATAGATATCTAGCTCCTTCAGCATGGAATAAGAACATTCTCAAATCCTTCCCTCATGGTGGACCACCTTATCAAACTGGATCTGCTATTCTGCAAAGACCACACCAATGTCTTCCCTAAGAATATGTGATACAGAGACTCAGAATACCTAGTAAGAAAGTGTGGCAAAACATGAAGGAGGCACCAGAACCAAGTGCAAGAATCTTCATTCATTCAAGGAACATGTCTAAGAATACTATGTGTTGGGGCCTGTGGAAAAGAAAAAAATGCAGAAAGCAAGCTGTGCACCAGGTGAAAGGAAAGGCAAGGAAGGAGGGCAGGGGAAATATGCGGGAAAGACTCTGAAGGACAATCACCAAGGAATAACTCCCCTAACTAATATTTTCCTCAGCAGAGCTGAGAACCTTTCTGGTCTGGAGAACTGAATGTAGGCCTCCAAGTCACTCAGACCCCAGCAAATCTACCTCCCCTTCCCAGAATTGCAATGTCTCTGCTCTCGATCCCTCAATCTAAATTCTAGCTCTGGTCCCATGAAATACATTCTGTTCAAACCCCACAGAGTTAGGACAGTCAGCTATATTGCAAAAGCAGCTTTCTTTCTCTATGGCTCAGTCTCATTTTTTATGCCATCTCTATAAACAGGAGAAATCACTTACCGGTGAGCTTTTTCTGCCTCAGGATTTAAGACCTGAGAAGAAAATGCAAGCCAAACCCAGGGACATCTAAGGAGCTTGTGCAAGCAGAGTCAGGACTTGGAGTGGAGTTTAGTTGGGCCCTCTGGAGGTAGTGCCCTGGAGGAGGTGGAGCCTTCAGCAAGGCGTGGCTTCAAGTGAATGGGAAAGGGTGAAGGAGGTGACTGCCAAAATTATGGAGGAGAGCAGGAGGTGGACAATGAGAGACTATTGGGGCCTTGTCTGGTTGAGGAGATGGGCTGATGGCTTTAATGGGACTTTGTTGGAGACCTTGTTGGCATCAATATGTGAACTTAGAAGTAAACAAGCTTCCCAGCATCCTGTATATGGAGGGGATCCTTGCCAGCAGAATAGTATGAGGAGCCTGGTGGAGCCCAGCCTATATGCAATTGGAGGCCTGTCTCAGATCCAGCTAAAGAGCACACTCTGCTGCCCTTTAAACAAGTATAGAAGCACTTCCCCCAGCTGCCTGTTCTAGAATCTACTACTAGGCTCCTCTATCACCACCATTCATCCCACCCCCCACTCACAATTCCCATCACTCCAGGAATAAAAATAAAGGGAAACAGGGGCGCCTGGGTGGCGCAGTCATTTAAGCGTCCAACTTCGGCTTAGGTCATGATCTCACGGTTCATGGGTTCGAGCCTCGCGTCGGGCTCTGTGCTGACAGCCAGCTCAGAGCCTGGAGCCTGTTTCCAATTCTGTGCCTCCCTCTCTCTCTGACTCTCCCCTGCTCATGCTGTCTCTCTCTCTTGGAAATAAATAAAAACATTAAAAAAAAAAAAAGGCAAATTGCTTAAGCTTCACCATGAGGGATTTCCTGAGACAATTATTCAATATTCATAGCACATTCTAACTGAATATGCATTAGGAATTGTCTGGAGAAAGTAAGGGAAACCAGCCTAGAGAATTTCCTACTCTAGACACTCAAAACAGGGCTCCCAAAACACTAAAACAGTGACTAAAGGAAGGTGCTTCATTCCCAGAACATTAACTTTTAAATAGAGACAAGACTTCTCAGAAATTGAGTAGGTGTGGCCTGCTAGGAGAATGAGTGCCAAATATACGAGTGATGGGTACAGGAAGCCTTAAGACTCCAGAAAAAGGGGCACTATCGCTTCTACTTCATAGTACTGAGAGTCCACTAGATAAGGATGTGGGTGGAGTTGGAGGGAGGGGAGAGAAGAATAACACAGGTCTCTAACACATCTAAAATAATCATGGACCAAAGGTACTAATTGAGCACCTCCTTTGTTCCAGGCACTATGCTGCGTAGTGGATGAGTGGCCCAGCCAGGATTCCTAAAGTCAAAGGCATGAATTGGAAGGATAGAGGTCAGGAGAGAACAGTAGGGAAGGGGCACTGGGGGTTTCATTTTCTTCTGTTCCAAAAGTCCTAGGCTATCGTCCCCTGCCTCAAGCTGTTATTTTCTCGGATGTTTATCTCCTTGAGGGAAGGAAAGGTGGGTGCAGGGGGATCGTCTCCCTGTCCTTGCATCTAGTCCCAAGAGCAATCCTTTCCTATTTCTTCCTGTGTTCACTGCGTGATGACTAGAGGGTGGAAGGCTGGGAGAAATACCAGAGCCTCCACAGAATCAGCACGTAATGAAAAAAAGCAGGCCCAGGCCTGGGGGAATGCATAGGATGTAGAGTTGGGGCATAAGTCTCTCATGGAGGAGGGGATACAGAATGGGTAGACATGGAAGTTGGGGCCCATCCATGCGATTTCATATGAAGTGTATGAACCTTGAGGAGTGGGAGGAGGGAAGTGGAGAGGAGGCAGGGTTGTGTGCCACAGAGAGTGGAAGGAGATGAAAGAGACAGAGATAGGAGAAGCAAGGAGAAGACGTGGAAGGGAGGGCAATGGAGGGGATAGAGGTAGAAAGAGAAGACATATGGGAAAAATGTGGGTGGAGAAAATAAAAGGCACACAGGGTGAAACTCATAAAGATGTGATGGGAAGAGAGACCCTCAGAGACTGAGGGAAGGAAGCAGGGTGAGAGGCAGCAAGAGGGAAGAGCTGATGGCAGACTCACTCCTAGAAAATTTAAGAACACAAAATATTGAGAGTCAGAGAGACAGACAGACAGGCCCACAAACAGACAGATCTACCTGACATAGATGAAGGTGAAGAAGGCAAAGCAGGAAGGAAGAAGACAGGGC
This sequence comes from Crocuta crocuta, assembly GCF_008692635.1. NCBI lineage: Eukaryota > Metazoa > Chordata > Mammalia > Carnivora > Hyaenidae > Crocuta > Crocuta crocuta. The sequence continues at coordinate 1,516,742 of NW_027531270.1, read as the reverse complement.
TGCACTGAGGAGGAGAAAGAGAATAAGATAAAGAGAGGAAAGAAGGTAAGTGTGGAGCAGGAGGAGAGAGCCAGACATATATTTGTTTTATAATCCTCTTCTAATTAACCTGGTCCCCACAGAGGTGATTCTGGGTGGTGGATGTGCCCAGAAATCTGATAGGTTGAAACTGCTGTAATCACTGTCCTAGGCTCCCTCCCAGTGCCAACATGGGGATCCCAGATGCCCTCACATGGATATAAAAACCGCTTCCCCTACCATTTCCCCCCAAATGCTGCAATCAAAAGATGCCTAAAGCTCAGATCTACCTATTTTTTTAATTAATGCAGCCTGGCACAAAGAGAAAGGGAGAGTGGGGGCTAAGGAGAAAAAGAAAGAGAGGCAGGGAGGCAAGGGAGGCTTACAAGCTCTTAGTCAAGTAATGGGGACATACTGGTTAGGGACAACATGGAGAAGAGGGAGGAGAGGGTAAGGCCTGGGACTATGTCAGCATTGAGAGCTAAATAAGTACCATGCACAGTCTGAGCGCTACAAGATATTAGTGACTGTCCATTAATTTAGGATCAACAATGTTGACACCACCTGAGCAGTCACCGTCAATGGTTTCAAGCAGCTCTTCACTAAATAGTCCCACAAATATATATACTAAATTCAAAAAAGAAGAAACTGAGGCAGAGAAGAGAGACCTTGAGGCCAAGATATACATGCTTATATCTAAGTTTCAAGGTGCCAGTATGAAGCAACCAGCCACGTTTGTCAAGACCCAACACAGCATGACAAGGTGATCCCTGCCTTTTCCACCAGGCTTTCTTGGGTCTCTGCAAAGACTAATAACCCCAGCTCCTCTCAAGCCAGAGGGACCCTAAGAACATTAACTCAAGAAATCTGAGGGGAAATTGTTCTTCCTGTTCTATTCCTGCCAGTTACATCTGAAGGTCCCAGAGGCCAGATGTCTGGCTATAGCAAGAGCCCAAGTAATCTCTTTAGCAGCAGGAGGAAGGATGGAGAGGGAACATTGGAGAAGTCCTGCAGATTAAACCAGGGAGCAAAACCCACGAGGTCCATCCTACTCCCATGTACACTTAGAAGTTTAATAAAGTTCAGAATGCCCAGGGGTAACAGGTGATGAATCAAGGATCTTGGTAATTACATTTCTTCCCCAAATTCAAACCTTGAGCCCCCTTTCCACCATGGACATTTACATTTTAGCAAACACATTGAATCAGAAAATGGATTCTAAAAAGGGTCTTCACTAAAGATGTTCTTGATTTTGGCAAAGAAATTTAGAATAGATTTGGAAAGAATTCCTGTAGACTTTGGATAGTAAATGCTAGAACCAGAATAACACACACACACACACACACACACACACACACACCCCAAATAGGAAAAGGAATGCCCTCTCTTGATTATTTCTTTGCCTGTGTCATTGACCTCCTCATGAGCTGTCTCACATTAAGGAACAAAATATAGTCTTTGTAAACATTAGGAAATTAATTCACCTCTAGAGCCAAGATGAGGGAAGAGTATGGAAGTCTTTTTTCATCTAGCATACGTGAAATACAGACAGATAAACACTAAACCATCCTGCACACTTAGAAAACTGATTTGAGTATTTATACAACAATCTGCACAACTTGAACCACAGGACTTAGAAGGTACACAGCACAGAGTGATAACTAGGGAAGAGAGAAGCCACGGAGGGCAGGGAGCTATTTTTGCTTGCAGGGAGAGGATGGAGATGATGGAGAGTACAGGAAAAGCATCCCCCATAAAAGAAGCTGGAAATAAAGGGAAAAAGTAGAAACAGCTGCAGGGAGTGAATTAAAAAGGGAGAAAGGAGAACGGAGAGGGTTCCATTAATTTTCTATAAACAGAAGGAACACAGACTCTGTGACTCTGCAGCTCAATACCTGGTGGTGCTCTGGTGGGAAGGGTGAATCCCCAGGAGCAGAGTGGGTCCAGAAGGTCCTCAGGCCATGCATAATTATCCATAATCCCTGAAACCCTGCTGCTACATGATCGCATGAATTTTTTTCTTGGAGTAGGTTTGCAACCAGCTGCAGTCTCTGGACATCGGCAGCCACAAGGTCCCGTGAACACTGCTGGGTGCAGCTGGCACCTGGCCATTGCTTGGTGATACCCTTCCCCAGAGGATCTGAGCAGATCAAATCTACAGTCCCTCAGAAGTGAGGGGTTGGGAAACACAGCTGCATCTGAGGTAAAACTCAGGAATGAGGTGCTGCCTGGCAACTGATGGCTTAGTCACAGACAGTGTAAAAGCGGGGAGTGGACAGAAGTCAGAGACGAACGGTGCACGATTCCTGGTCAGGGAGAGCACAGAGTTTGGATACTAGAGACTGGCTAGCTGGGTGACGCCATTTCACCCCACCAGCACATGCACATACACACCTACAGGTGCCACAACAATCCACCCCAGTAGCTAAGCAGTGTCATCTAGTGGAGAATGGAACCATTACTTTAAGCCTTGCCCAATTGGGCCAAACTCACTCTTCAGGAAGACCACAAATCTCTTCGCCTGCTTTGTTTACAGACTATAAGCTGTTTGATAGTTCTACTTCTAGGTGAAAATTATGTAATATCAATCATATTTCAGTCTGTTAACTGGCCCATCTATTCAATTTTTTGTTTCTTTTTCTTTTTCTTTTCTATTACTAGAAAACAGAAAGAAAAAATGATTTTTATTTTCAATTTTTATTAAAAATATTTTTCTTATTGTTTCCACTAAATTTTTTACTTTGTTGTAAATTTTTCAAATTATGTTTCAATTACATCATCTCAAGTTATCCTATTTCATTGCACTCATTTTCTCAAGTTTTCAAATGTTTTTCTTTTCCCCCCTTTTTTCTCTAATCAATCAAGCTCCTTACAATAACCAGACCAAAACACACCTAGGATTTGGTATCATTTATTTTAGTGTGTGTGTGTCTGGGTGTGTGTGTGTGTGTGTGTGTATGTGTGTGTGTGTTGTTTTTAATTTTCTTAATTTAATATTTTACCTTATTAATTCCTTTTCTTCCTTCAAAATGACAAAACAAAGGAATTCACCCCAAAAGAAAGAGCAGGAAGAAACGACAGCCAGGGTTTTAACCAACACAGATACAAGCAAGATGTCTGAACCAGAATTTAGAATCATGATACTAAGAATACTAGCTGGGGTCAAAAATAGATTAGAATCCTTCTCTATGGATATAACAGAAATAAAAGCTAGTCAAGGCGAAATAAAAAAATTCTGTAAATAAGCTGGAATCTTGAGTGGATGTCACCACGGCAAGGATGGATGAGGCAGAACAGAGAATCAGTGATACAGAGGAGAAAATTATGGAGAATCATGAAGCAGAAAAAAAGAGGGAGACTAAAGCAAAAGAGCACGAGTTAAGAATAAGAGAAATCAGTGACTCATTAAAAAGGAAAAACATCAGAATCATAGGGGCACCAGAAGATGAAGAGAGAGAAAAAAGGGTAGAAAGGTTATGTGAGCAAATCATAGTGGAAAACTTTCCTAACTTGGGGAAAGACACAGACATCAATATCCAGGAAGCACAGAGAACTCCCATAAGACTCAACAAAAATCAATTATCAAGGCAAATCGTAGTCAAATTCACAAAATATTCAGGCAAGGAAAGAATCATGAAAGCACCAAGGGAAAAAAGTCCTTAACCGACAAAGGAAGACAGATCAGTTTTGCAGCAGACCTATTCACAGAAACTCGGAAGGCCATAAAGGAGTGGATATGTGCTGAATCTGAAAAATATGCAGCCAATAATTCTTTATCCAGAAATATTCATTCAAAATAGAAGGAGAGATTAAAAGATTCTCAGACAAATATTGAAGGAGTTCATGACCACCATGCCCATCCCTGCAAGAAATTTTAAGGGGTTCTTTCTGAGGGGAGAAATTATGAGAAAAAAAAGACCAAAAGCAACAGACTAGAAAGGACTAGAGACCACCACCAGAAACTCCAACTCTACAGGAAACATAATGACAATAAATTCATATCTTTCAGTACTCACTGTAAATGTCAATGGACTAAATGCTCCAATCAAAAGACATCGGGTAACAGAATGGATAATGAAAGAAGATCCATCTATATGCCGTTTACAAGAGACCCACGTTAGACCTAAACACACCTTCAGATTGAAAGTAAGGGGATGGAGAACCATCTATCATGCTAATGTATACCATAAGAAAGCTGTAGTAGTCATACTTTTATTAGACAATCTAGACTTTAAAATAAAGACTATAGGTGGTGGAGGCAAGAGGTGAAGTAGGGAGCTCTGTACATTTCACTCGCCCCCATCTCTCAAACGGAGAAGGCCTGAAGACATAGAAATTCTTACAGAATCCAGGAGTTTGGGAGGAAAAGGAGACAGAGTCTGCTGAGAAAACCTTATAGCGTGAGTGTGAATTGGAGAAGAAAAAAACGGGCCAGGACCAGGGACACGGAGGGAGGGGAGGGAGTCCCCTTTGCAGTCAGCAGCGGTGAGTCTAGGGGGAAAAGAAAGAGTGGCTGAAAGTGCTCAAGAAACTGTCCCTGTCCCTGGAGAAGAGACAAACCTCGGCTCAGGACACAGAGGGATCCAGTTTCCTGCTGTCCAGCTAACCCCGCACTGGTCTCAGACGACCCCAGGAGAAACTGCTCCTCTGCTCGCCAGCTTGACCTGGAGGGGAAGCAATGTGCCTGAAGCCATGCCACCACTCTTCTGGCTCAATTCCCAGTGGGGAGGCGAGAGGCTTGAAACTCCTCGGAGGGACTTGGCCTGCGGGTTTATATTTCAGGTGGTATCAATGGGGCGCACAGACTAAGATCTGGAAACAAGGCCTGGCTTGGGATATAGAGCACAGCCCACCTTGGTAACACCTGTGGCACAGGGAAATCGGACCCAAAAGAGTGAGTTGCAATGCTTGGTTCGAGAAGGGACTGAGACGCCACCATTTTTCTCCCCACAACCACCAAGGTGGGACCTCAGGGAGCCTCCGCAGGACCCTGCAAAGTAGGCCAAGACCTACCTACATGAAACCATGCCCATCCACGCTAGAGAGCTGTTTTTTTTTTTTTTAACCAAGCCTGGGGCAAGACCCACCCACATGGATGCATTGCTGTGATTAATTCTACATCATTCTTTCTTTCTTTTCTTTTTTTTTTTTAATGTTTTTTATTTATTTCTAGGAGAGAGAGAGAGAGAGACAGCGTGAGCAGGGGAGGGTCAGAGAGAGAGGGAGTCACAGACTCTGAAACAGGCTCCAGGCTCTGAGCTGGCAGTCAGCACAGAGCCGGACGCGGGGCTCGAACCCACAAACCGCGAGATCATGACCTAAGCGAAAGTCGGATGCTTAACCGACTAAGCCACCCAGGCGCCCCATCTACATCATTCTTTCGATTCAGATATATTTTCCCTTTTCTCATTCATAACCCTCCACTCTGCTGGACTGGGCACTCTAGTCACTGGTTTGCTTAAAGAGTCACATTTAATCCATTCTCTAGATGTATATTCTACACTTCCACCACTACCTTTTTATCTCTCTCTCCCTTTGGAGTAGTCAGAATATAGAGTTTCTCTGAGTAACATTATCTTCATTTTTCCTCCTTGCCTCTAACCATATTCTCCTCTTTCTCTCTCTAAATTAAACCTCTTAGTCTCTCTGCCTGGTCATTTCTATTCTAATTTCACTTTTTCCCCATCCTGTCATTTCCCTTTTTGTATATGCTCTTCCATCAGCACTCCATACACCCAGCTCTTTATTGGTTGCTGGGAATTCAGTTTTATGCTTTTAGACTGTCCGTTTTCTTTTGGGATTTTTCTTTTTCCTTTCTTTTTCTTATTTTTTATTTATTTTTATTTTTATTATTTGTCTTTCCTCCTTCCTCTTTTTTTACTCTTCCTATTTTTCTTTTTCTTTTTCCTTTTTGGTTTGCGTGTTTCTTGGATTTGTCTATGCATTTGTGGGCCTTTGTTCCCTGTGTGTTTGTCTGCCTGTTTTCTTTTCCAGAGCTACCTCAAGAAAAAAGCCAAAGTACATATGGTGGAGAGTCCCAAATACCACTACAAGTAGGGAAATAAAATGACCAAAGTCTCAACAGGAGAGGCCAAGAGATACCATTCAAAGAACTTCCTGAACAGACAGGCCCCGGACAGTCAAAGAAGCATCTTTAATACAGCAGTTCTCACAGTGCATAACATGCTTTTAAAACTAACAAGAGATAGAAAGCTAACCAAAATGACGAAACGGAAGAACTCTCCTCCAAAGAAATTCCAGGAAGAAATGACAGCTAAAGAACTGCTCAAAACAGATATAAGCAAAATAACTGAACAAGAATTTAGAACAATAGTCATAAAATTAATCGCTGGGCTTGAAAAAGGCATGGAAGACATCAGAGAAACTATTGCTACAAAGACTATGGAGCTTAAAAATAGTTGTGATGAATTAAAAAATGCTATAAATGAGATACAAAATAAAATGGAGGCGTCCAATGCACGGATAGGAAAGGCAGAGAGTAGACTAGGTGAATTAGAAAGCACAATTATTGAAAAATAGGAAGCTAAGAAAAAGATAGATAAAGTAATCCAGGAACACGAAACGAGAGTTTGAGAGCTCAGCAATACAATTGAATGGAATAATATCTGTATCATAGGAATTCCAGAAGAGGAAGAAAGAGGGAAAGTCGCTGAAGGAGTCCTTGAACAAACTATAGCAAAGAACTTCCCCAATCTGGGGAAGGAAACAGACTTTGAAATCCAAGAGGCACAGAGAACTCCCCTCAAATGTAACTTAATCAATCTTCGGTACGACATATAATAGTGAAACTGGCAAAATATAAGGACAAAGAGAAAATTCTGAAAGCAGCTAGGGATAAAAGGGCCCTCACATACAAAAAGGAACTTATCAGAGTGGTTACAGACCTATCTACTGAAATTGGCAGGCCAGAAAGGAATGACAGGAAATCTTCAATATGATGAACAGAAAAAATGTGCAGCTAAGAATCCTCTATCCAGCAAGCCTGTCATTCAGAATAGGAGAGATAAAAGTCTTTCCAAATAAACAAAAATTGAAAGAATTTGTCACCACTAAACCAGGTCTACAAGAAATCCTGAGGGGGACTCTCTGAGGGAAATGTTGCAAGGAACACAAGACACCAGAGACATTACCACAAGCAAGAATCCCAGAAAGAACACGATGACTCTAAACCCATATTTTTCAACAATAACACTGAATATAAAAGGACTAAATGCCCCAATAAAAAGACATAGGGTAGCAGAATGGATAAAAAACAAAATCCATCTATTTGCTGTCTACAAGAAACTCATTTTAGACTGAGGGACACCTTCATATTGAAAATAAGGGGATGGAGAGATATCTATCATGCTGCTGAGAGTCAAAAGAAAGCTGGAGTAGTTATACTCATATCAGACAAACTGGACTTTAAAGTAAAGACAGCAACAAGGGATAAAGAAGGGCATTATATAATAATTAAGGGTCTATCCAACAGGAAGAGATAACAATTATAAATGTCCCTACGCACCAAATATGGGAACACCTAATTATATAAAACAATTACAAACAGAAACAATCTGATGGGTAAGAACGTGCTAATAGCAGGGGACTTTAATACTCCTCTTACAGCAATGGGAAGATCAACTAGACAGACAATCAAAAAAGAAACAATGGATTTGAATGACACATTGGACCAGATGGATTTGACAGATATATTTAGAACTCTACATCCTGAGGCCAGGGAATTCACTTTCTTCTCAAGTGCACATGTCACATTATCCAAGATAGATCACATACTTGGACATAAAGCGACCCTCAATAAATATAAGGGAATGGAGATCATACCATGCACATTTTCAGATCACTATACTAGGAAACTTGAAGTCAGTCACAGAAAGAAGCCTGGAAAACCTCCAAAAACATGGAGAACCCCCTACATAAGAACGGNCCCGGGCGGCTTGGGCCTCTGAAAGAGCCGCGCGGACATCGGGCGTCCGCGCTCCTGGCTGGCTGGGGCTCTAGAGGGAAGGCAAAGAGCTAAAAACTGGGAGATTTGCCTGTGAGATCATGTTTCAGGTAATGAGACAGAGGGACCCGGTTTTCCTCACTCCACCGGGCTGGGCACACCGGGCAGGCAAGCCCCTGCCCACGCTCGCCAGCCCAACTCAGAGAAGGAAGCAGCGATTCTGACTCCACCCCCAGAGCTCGGCAGGGGGCCTGGAATTGCCCCGAGGGGGTTGCCTGGGAAGCTGTGTCTATGGCAATTTCAGCGGGGCGCGCGGACTGGGATTTGGAGACTGGGACTGGCCTGGGTTGAATAGCGCAACCAACTTTGGCTGCGGCGCCGGTACGGGGAGTTTACACGCCCAAAAAAGCGAGGTGCAGCGCTTGGTTCAAGAAGGGACTGGAGCACCGTCACTCTCCTCCCCACAACCGCCAAGGCAGAGCTCCCGCCTGAGGCATAGGATCACACCACGCCCATCCCTGCCTGAGAGCTGCCCTCCTCCCCCTTTGTTTTTCTTTCTTTCTCTTTTCTTTCTTTTTTCCCCAGAACACTGACCTGATTAACTCCTGTCACTGGCTTGCTTAAACAGTCAGAACTAGTCCATTCTGTAGATGTAAATTCTACACCTACCAACATTTTCATCTCTTTCTCTCAGGAGTAATTAGACTATATAGTTTCTCTGGATGATACCAGCGTCCTTCTCTCACCTATCCAACCATAGTCTACCCTTTAGCTCTTTGAAAAAACTTCTTATCCCTTCTGCCTGTTCATTCTATTTGCAATTTTGCCTCATCCCCGCCCTGTCTTCTCTCTCTTTCTCTATGCTCTTCAACCAGCACTGCATACACACGGCTATTTAACTGTAGCTGGGAAATCCGGTTATATGCTTTAAACCATTCTTTGTCCATCGGTTTTCTTCTTTTTTCCTTTTCTTTTCTCCTTTTTGACCCTTTTATGTATTTTATGCTCTTATTCGCCCTCCCTCCTCCGTCTTTTCTCTTAACTTTTTCGTTTTCCCTCTCGCTTTGCATGTTAGTTGAATTAGCCTGTGCGTTTGTGTGCTCCTGCTCCCTGTGTGTTTGTCTGTCTGTTTTCTTTTCCAGGGCTACCTCAAGAAACAAGCTACAGTACACAAGGTGGAGAGTCCCAAATATCACTACAAATAGGAAAATAAAATAACCAAGGTCCTAAAAAGAGAGACCAAAAGATACCATTCAAAAAACAATCTCTGAAAGGATAGGCCCTGGACAATCAAAGAGTTTTCTTANCTAAACCCACATATTTCAATAATAAAACTGAATGTAAATAGGCTGAATGCTCCAATCAAAAGACATAGGGCAGCGGAATGGATAAAAAAACAAAATCCATCTATATGCTGTCTACAAGAAACTCATTTTAGACTGAAATATACCTTCAGATTAAAAATAAGGGAGATGGAGAAATATATATCATGCTACAGGAAATCAAAAAAAGCCGGAGTAACTATACTTATATCAGACAACCTGGACTTTAAATTAAAGACAATAACGAGATGAAGAAGGGCACTACATAGAAAATCTGAACAGACCCATAACTAGTGAAGACATCGAATCAGTGATCAAAAATCTCCCAACAAATAAGGGTCCTGGACCTGATGGCTTCCCAGGGGAGTTCTACCAGACATTTAAAACAGAATTGATCGCAATTCTTCTCAAGCTATTCCAAAAAATAGAAATTGAAGGAAAACTTCCAGACTCGTTTTATGAAGTCAGCATCACTCTGATTCCAAAAGCCAGATAGAGATCCAGCAAAAAAAGAGATCTACAGGCCAATATCCTTGATGAATACAGATGCAAAAATCCTCAACAAGATCCTTGCAAATCGAATCCAGCAGCACATAAAAAGAGTTATCCACCAAGATCAAGTGGGATTCATTCCTGGGCTGCAGGGCTGGTTCAACATTCGCAAATCAATCAATGTGATACATCATATCAACAAAAGAAAAGATAAAAATCATATGATCCTGTCAATAGATGCAGAAAAAGCATTTGACAAAATACAGCATCACTTCTTAATAAAGACCCTCGAGAATGTCAGGATAGAAGGAACTTATTTAAACATCATAAACACCATCTGTGAGAAGCCCTCAATTACATCATCCTCAACAGGGAAAGTCTGAGAGCCTTCCCCTGAGATTAGGAACACGACAGGGATGTACACTCTCACCACTGTTGTTTGACATAATGCTGGAAGTCCTAGCATCAGCCATCAGACAACAAAAAGAAATAAAAAGCATCAGAATTGGTAAAGAAGAAGTCACACACTAACTTTTCACACAAACCATGATACTCTACATAGAAAACCCGACAGACTCCACCAGAAGCCTACTAGAACTAATCCATGAATTCATCAAAGTTGCAGGATACAAATCAACGTACAGAAATCGGTACCCTTTTTATACATCAATAATGAAGCAACAGAAAGAGAAATCAAGAAACTGATCCCATTCACAATTGCACATAACACCATAAAATACATAGGAATAAACCTAACCAAAGATATAGGAGATCTGTATGATGATAACTATAGAAAACTTATGAAGGAAATTGAAGAAGACTCAAAGAATTGGTAAAACATTCCATGCTCATGAATGGAAGAATAAATATAGTTAAAATGTCATTACTACCCAAAGCAATCTACACATTCAATGCAATCCCAACCAAAATTGCACCAGCATTCCTCTCAAAGCTAGAACAGACTATTCTAAAATTTGTATGGATCCAAAAAGACCCCGAATAGCCAAGGTAATATTGAAGAAGAAAACCAAAACGGGAGGCATCACCATCCCAGGCTTTAGCCTCTACTACAAAACTGTAATCATCAAGACAGTAGGGTATTGGCACAGAAACAGACACATAGACCAATGGAATATAATAGAGAACTCAGAATTGGACCCAATAGTGTATAGCCAACTAATCTTTGACAATGCAGGAAAAAGTATCCAATGGAAAAAAGACAGCCTCTTTAATAGGTGGTGCTGGGAGAACTGGANGAAAAAAAAGAAAACATTGTGAAAGAAAAAAAAAAAAAAAAAAAAAAAAATCCATAAAACTGATAGGCAACTGATGGCATGGGAAAAGAAGGTTGCCAGTGACATATTAGATAAAGGGCTAGTATCCAAAATCTATAAGAAACTCAGCAAACTACACACCCGAAAAACAAACAATCCAGTGAAAAAACGGCCAAAAGATATGAACATACACTTCTCCAAAGAGGACATCCAGATGGCCAACAGGCACATGAAATGATGCTCACCGTCCTTCCTCATCAGGGAAATACAAATCAAAACCACACTGAGATACCACCTCACACCAGTCAGAGTGGCTAAAATGAGCAAATCAGAGGACTCGAGATGCTGGCGAGGATGTGGAGAAACGGGGACCCTCCTATAATGTTGGTGGGAATGTAAACAGGTGCAGCCCCTCTGGAAAACTGTGTGGAGGTTCCTCAAAAAATTAACAATAGAACTCCCCTATGACCTTGCAATAGCACTGCTAGGAATTGACCCAAGGGTTACAGGAGTCCTGATAGATAGGGGCACATGTACCCTAATGTTCATAGCAGCACTCTCAACAATAGCCAAAACATGGTAAGAACCTAAGTGTCCATCAACTGATGAATGGATCAGAAGATATGGTATATCTATACATTGGAATACTACATGGCAATGAGGAAGAATGAAATCTGGCCATGTGTAGCAACATGGATGGAACTAGAGGGTGTTATGCTGAGCGAAATAAGTCAGGCAGAGAAGGACAGATACCATATGTTTGCACGTATATGGGATTAGGAGGAAGCTAATGGAGGACCATGGGGGAGAAGAAGGGGAAAAATAATTGGGGAGAGGGAGGGAGGCAAACAATGAGAGACTCTTGAATGCCAAGAACAAACTGAGGGGTGATGGGAGTGGATGAGAATGGAAGGGGAGTGATGGGCATGGTGGAGGGCATTTGTTGAGATGAGTACTGGGTGTTGTATGGAAACCAACTTGACAATAAACTATTTAAAAAAAAGAAGAGGAAAAACATGAAATTCTAACTAGATGGAGACATCATTACTTTGGAAGGGAAGGTATGATTTGAAACTGATAAATAGGTATTGGTAAAGAGACACTATCTGGAGGAGGATGCCTATGGAGCAATTTCGGAAATAAAAGATGGATAAGTGAGTTAGAAAAGAAATAGGACAATAATTCTAAGCTACATAGACCTTTAAGACCCATTAAGGAATGACACGTTTGTGAGGGATATATTTATTCACATTTAAAGGGAACTTATGAGGGGCGCCTGGGTGGCTCAGTCAGTTAAGCTTCCGACATCGGCTCAGGTCATGATCTCACAGTTCGTGGGTTCGAGCCCCGCATCGGGCTCTGTGCTGACAGCTAGCTCAGAACCTGGAGCCTGTTTCAGATCCTGTATCTCCCTCTCTCTCTGAACCTCCTCTGCTCATGCTCTCTCTCTCTCTCTCTCTCTCTCTCTCTCTCTGAAATAAATAAAAAACATTTTAAAAAAATAAAGGGAACTTATGAGCCCGATTTGTATTGTGTATTGTGCCAGGGAGTGATATTCCTGAATCAGGAAGGAATGAGTTATGATTGTCATTGCCATCTGGAGGATAGACAAACAGAAGGATGTAAAGAGATAGACTCTTCCTGGGACACAGTTGTAGCACCTGCTACTGTCATCTAGATCCTTGCTCTTCAAAGTGTGGTCCATGAACCAGCAAGGTCGATGTCACCTGGGAGCTTGTTAGAAATGCAGAATCTTAGGTCTCAACACAGACATAATGAATCAGAATATACATTTTCAACAGGCTTCCAAGTGATTTGTATGCTCTTTCAGGTATGAGAAGTACTGGCCTTAGATGATAGGTGATGGGGGTCTGGCCTCAGATGAGCACTAAGGAAGATCCGAAAGTGTTGGAATTAGGAGCATAAGAGGAGGGGCGTAGGCCGGGAAAATTGAATTTTGGGAAGAGGGAGAAGTATGGGCCCTGGATGCCCTCCTTCCCCTAGGCCTCCAAAACCAGTCACTGTGCTAGGGTTTGGCCTTCTGCCCACTTTGGGAAAATGCCTGCTTTGCCCACGCTGGCGTTTCCCTGGTCTTCAGGAGCTCCCCTGGGGAGAGAATTGCGTGGATTGGGACTGTTGCCAATTCTGTTTCCACTACTTCATATGATGGCCTGAAAAGGACTGGGAAGATAATAGTACTCATGCTGAGCCTCGGAGTTGTACTGTCACTTCATAAAATGAGTGATAACATAATGATACTAACTGAGGAGACCATGGAAGTTGGGGAGATTGAAATAGGAGTTCTTAAATATCTGTCCTGGAAATGAGGGTACTTTCTTCTTTTAAAACTTTAAGGAGAAACCCAAAGACTGCAAAAGGGGTTAAACTCCTGTAGGGGACAAATTAATGCTTTTTAATCATCTTTTGATGATTTTTGACATGTTAATAACAAACTATATGAGACCTATAATTCCAGAGACCTGGAGTGATAGGTAATGGAACAATGTTACCCAGTGGACATTTTAGATTTTTCTTAAGCTTTTAAGGGTATGTGTACCTCACCCCCAATCTGAATGAGTGATAAAGAGAAGACAGTATAGAGGGGAAAACAGATTGAGACTGAACATAAGGAAGAATTTTCTGAAATTAAAGTGTGATGAGGGAGATGGGAGGAGACAGGCCCTCCAGCCATGTACATGGCTGTCTTACTAAGGTTTGGAAGACCTCAGATCAACCCCTGCCCAGAAACGGGGAAATGCACAATATGAACTCTCAAAATCTTGTTTTATCCAAAGAATTCTCCGATTAACTCCTAAAATGAAAGACTGGGGTGGTGTGTGATGTGTGTAAGACAGTGAGGCATGGGAATGGTGAGTGACAGAAGGAAATATTATTAGAGAATTGAAATCTGAAATTTTTAAAACAAGGTGTGGATTTAGTAGAATAAGTTGTCTGTTAGGGCTCAAATAAGGGTTTTATGTTTCCAAGTCCTTCATCTCCCCGTGTATCTATCTTGTCTCACTGATGAGATTTTAAGAACCCTAAGGAGGAGGGTACTTGTTGGGATGAACACTGGGTGTTATATGGAAACCAACTTGACAATAAACTATTTAAGAAAAATAAATAAATAAACAAATAAATAAAGCTGCTCAGTGGGAAAAATAAATAAAAATAAAATAAAATAAAAAACCCCTAAGGGAATAGAACATCTCCATTATGTATGGCTTCTTTATATCTCCATGCCCATAAAATGATTAAAATAATAGCTTCATGCACTGAGTACAATGCCCTATACTTTTTTCCAGACACTTTTCGTGATCACCTATTTAGTACAAAAGTTGTATGAGGTGAATATTATGCTATATGCTCTGTTATAGCACAAATTTTTAATAAAGCATAAGCATGTTCACCAATAGAACTTAGTATCTTCGGTTTCTCTGCAACAATAAGCCAAAGCAGATAAATCTCCATTCAGTAACCATTGCTTTAGTGATCTCTTATTTGAAAAAGTCTTAGACATCCAATCAAGTCAACCCAATTTATTATTTAACTTCGCACAACTTAAAGTGTCAGACTACCAAAGGTTTTGAAAGCCATAAAACTTTTTAAAAATTTATTCAAGCTATTTGTTCTTTAAAATTACCCAGAAAAACTTTATGAGACAAACATAATTAACCATCATTTTATTTTATTTTAATTATTTTTAAGTTTATTTATTTTTGAGAGAGAGAGAACACACCCAAGTGGGGAAGAGGCAGAGAGAGAGAGAGGGAGATACAGAATCCAAAGCAGGATCCAGCCTCTAACCTATCAGATCAGAGTCCAACACAGGGCCCAAACCCAGGAGCCACAAGATCATGACCTGAGCTGAAGTGGAACGCTTTACCAACGAGCGGCCCAGGAGCTCTATTTTATTATTTTTAACCATCATTTTAAGTCATCTTTTTCCTGAAATTTCAACAGAAATAACATAAGCTCCTTTGATCTTTACTCAGCCTTGGCAGAATAAAAGTTTTAGATTTAATGCTGATAGTTCTTTTTTTTTTTTTTTTTACAAATAGTTTATTGTCAAATTAGTTTCCACATAACACTAATGCTGATAGTTCTAAAAGTATGTATTTTAATTAAAACAATTAACTTCAATACAAAATATTTGCCCCTGTCTCCATTAAAAGTCAATCAATTTGTTCCCCACTGTCAATTTTTACCTAGGGCACCTGTGGGGAATCTGCAATGGGAGGCTGAAGTCCAGGGCCCCTTCATGTTGATTTGGGAGGGATTTAACTTGAAACTCATGAAGGATGGGTCCAACAGCTTGGGATGCTCTATGCGTCTTGATAGTGAGGGAAGGAGGAGCATGAGCCAATGGTGCCCAGGCAATAAGGATGGATATCTAAGCTGCACTCACGCTGGTGCAGAAACGAAAGGAGGAGGCAAGGGTACAAGGGTCCCCTCAGAAAGGCCAGAGGCAGATACAAATATTGGACTAACATTCTTTTTTTCTTTTGGTCTCCTGTCTGTCTCTCCTACAAAACAGGTGGGTGTTTTTATTTTGTTTTTTTGTTTTTCTGATTGCCTTTCAGTCCTCTGCACCATTTATTTAAAATATGTCCTAATGGAATTTCTTTGGGAACAGGAGTGTTTCCATCTTCCTGGGCAAAAGTTCAGAAAGAACACAGAAGAAAAAAAAATGACTATATGAAGCCCAAAGTACCTCTGATGGCATCCTTTTCTCCCAAAAGTTGGGGCTTTACTGACTAAACCAAATGGCTTCCTAGTTTCTTGTTCCTCCTCTAAAGTCAGTTCTACTGACTGAACCAAAGGGCTCCCTAGACAAGCTGAGAGAGCCCAACTCAAACCCTGTATATGGAGGCAACTCAATGGGAGGAAGAGATCCAAGAGACCTATGTCATGGCCATCTTTCCTTTGAGCTTAACAAACATGACAAGGTGGTGTCACAAAAATTATCTTTTTCATGGGGCGCCTGGGTGGCTTAGTCGGTTAAGCGTCCGACTTTCGCTTAGGTCATGATCTCGCGGTTCGTGGGTTCGAGACCCACGTCGGGCTCTGTGCTGACTGCCAGCTCAGAGCCTGGAGCCTGTTTCAGAGTCTGTATCTCCCTCTCTCTCTGACCCTCCCCTGCTCACGCTATCTCTCTCTCTCTCTCATGGAAATAAATAAAAATATAAAAAAATTTATCTTTTTCATAGTCATAGAATCTTGCCTATATTCCTTCTACTTATTCAAAATTCTACTCAGTGGGTTACTTGGTGGGATAAAAATGAAACGTATCATTATATACAAATTTAGCAACACAACATAATCCCCACACCCCTGCAGACACACTAAAAGAGGTATGTTTCAAGTTCTAAATAAATTATTATTCAAGTCCCTTTTAGTTTCACTCAAAAGTCATGGCTTTCTAGTGGAAAAGCATGGACAAGGAAACAAAAACACATAGTGCTTCACGAATGAGAAACTTGCATCAGTGTGCACTCTACGGGACTTACCTGGTTCAGAAGCTGCCCAGCTTTCCCAAATGCTCCTTTCCTTTCCACTCCAACCAAAAAGCAAATTTGGAAGCTATCTTCAATCAGGAATCAGCAGGAAGTTTCTTTGAGACAAAAGTAGTCTAGGCAGCTGCAGGGACAGATCCCTCAGATTCTTTCCGTGAGACCAACTAGCCTGAACAGCCAACTTCCTAAGGCAGTCCCACTTACTATCCTTGGAAAGGAAGGAAGACACTCTGGTCATTACAGACCAACTACTCCACCTTGGGATTTCAGGGAAGTGGACACCACAGGGGCATTGGTTCCTAGCTGGCTCTCCAAAATTTGTTACCTAAACCCAAGTATAGCTGCCCACCATTCCAAAAGCCAATACTCATAGACAAGTTTTGGCTGGAAAGGAATCTGAGCTTTTTTCAGGAGAAAGGTGACCTGGAGAGAAGGTAGACTCTTGTCAAAAGGGCAACTCTGAGGTTCTGCCTGGCCAAGGGGTTTTTCAAGGAGGTTAGGGGAGTTAATCAGTAAAGGCAGTACAGTGGTCCCTAATGTTTCTTGGTTATATGCAGACTTGATGATGTCAGCTACAGACATTATCTCACTGCTCAGAGGTTGTGGAAAGGGGCCTGGTTCCTTTGTGCCTGGGGGTTGTGCAAGAGGCTTTGATTTCTGTTTCATGATGTGTAGAAGGGCTCTGTTCTTTTCTATGAAAGGATGCATGAACTATAGGTATACAAAGAAAGGTTAGTTAGTCCATCATGTGGGCTAAGGGTCCTGGGTAAAGCTTAAAGACTACTCGGTTGACTGGAGGGACACAGGCTGCTTCAAGAAGTCACCTAAGATTCTGCCAGAATAGGGACATTCAGCCTGGTATGCAAGATGTGGTGTCAAGGATCTGGGAAGAGAGGATGTGTGTGATTGGTGGAGTGGAGGAAAGTGACCAGGGCTCTTGGGGTTGAGTATTCTGGTTTCCTGAGCTAGAATGGGTAGAAGTGGATGGAGGAGAGGACACACCCCTCAGCTTAGAGACGACTCCAGGCTCAGGGCTTGTCTAATAGCACATTCTCTCCAGGTGGCCCAGAAGGGAAGGGAATAGAATAGGGAGCAAACACATCAGACTAGTCCATCCTCTTTCCTTCCTCTCTATCCTTCCTCACCTTACTAACCCCAGATTTTCATTGGGCCATTTCACACTTATTACATACTCCCTGTGTGCACCAAGCTCCAAAGTGCTCTTGGGCCATTCTCACCTCGGGAACCATTGCCTTCCCCTTGCAGCCCAGGCAGATCCTCAGACCTCTCAGCCTCTGAGTTGATCTTGCAGCCCAGAAGCCACTTCTGAACTCTGGGATCTGGAAGCTAGATATTTGGGATATACCATGGAGACCTTGAGGAAATCGGGAGAAGTGGAAGGTTGGGGAAGAACTCCACAATTTCCCCTGAAAATATGATTACTTTCAGCAGCAAGAAAAATTCAAGTGAGAGGAGAGGAAGAACTTCCTGGAAGCAGACAGCAGGCTTGTTTTCTGAAGCAGAAATCTTGGGCCTGATACAGGGAGGGAGTAGGATGGAAAGGGACCCATAGAGGAGATCTGTCCCCATGAGTGTTGGAGTTCAGCAAGGTGTGGTGGAGGAAGGGGAGACCAAATGGAGCAAACAGGCAGGAAACAAGGTGAGACTCCGGGGACTCCTTGGATTTCATGTGGAGGCATGAGTCCCCTCCTGCACACACACAGTAATTGTGAAATTACGCGCCCTCTTATGGGCCATCAGATATCAAGGATCTGTGGGGAGAAAAGACTCAGAGGCTGTGCAGTTTCCTTTCTCTCCTGCAAACCCGAGCTAGGAGCTCAGGGGTAGTCTCTCTCCAGCCATAGTGAAGGCAAAGGTGGTGGGGAGATTCGATGGGAACAGTCACCATTTGTCTCTGTCCTCTCCTGAGATGGAGTGGCTTCGAGGTGACCAAGTAATCAGGCCATTCCAAGGTCCCAGGGCTTCCTAGGATCCATTCTGATGTGAGGCGGGGGCAAGCTGTAGGCTGTCCCAGTCCCCAGGGCACTCAGGAGGGGACCTGTCTTGCTGTGGTGGTAGAGGCTTCCTCCAGGTGGGAGAGAATTGCCCACAGGTTTCCCCTGGTCACCCCATTTCTCTGAGCACTCCCTCCCATTACTTTATTGATGGGGAGATGTCTCTTCAGTCCTACTTAACAGTGGAGCAGGTCTACCCACAGGTGAAGGAGAAGGCTGGCAGAGGGCAGGTGGAGAGAGATGGGGCAAATGTCCTTCCTTTCATGGAGGTCTGAGCCCTGCTCTACTCCCTAGATTCTGAAGGGACAGGAGAGGTGTGAGAGCAGATGTAGAAATGACTTGAAATGGATCATAATGGTAGGATACAGGGGGTTTGAAAGATGGAGGTAATAGAGAGGTAGAGCCCCCTGGGAGGTGGGGTTGTCTGTGGAGGCGTGTGAGGAGAGGAGAGACACAGGCTGGTTGGGGTGAAGAGTTGTCAAGGCAGGAGGGGACAGAGTGGGAGGTGGGCAGTGGAGGGGGTCAGAGAGATGCGAGTGGGCTGGCAGGACAGTGGAGAAAGTACGATGGTTCCAAGCCACACAGAAACTCAGAGATCAGCAGGGTGGTGGGGTGTCTGCAAGGACTGGAGGAGGATCCCACTGGGAGAAGGAGAAGACAGCACTTCCGAAGCAGTCAGAGTCTGGGAGAAATGTAGGGAACAAAGCCTGTAACTGGTATAGCAAGGGTGTTTTTGGGTCGTTGGAGGGTCCCAGGAAGTTCTGAAGTGCTGTCTGTAAGACCTCTAGAGCCACTTCCCACCCAGCTGAGGCCTGACTCTGGAGGGCAGCTGAGGAGGCCCTCTGAGCAGCAGGGGAGAGGTGTGATTCCTGCTCGCCTTAGCCCAAGCACCTGATGAGTGTTCCCATCTGGGTGGGGGTGGGCTGGGCTACTTCCCAGCGGCTCAGGAAGAAGGAAGAGAGGGACAGGGTCTGTGGGAGTCTGAGGGGCAGAAGGGTGTGCATGATGAGGGTAAGGGTGTGCACAGCACGGTTTTGTGGGCATTTCAGGCCCCAAAGACAATAAGGGATGCCATTGGAAAAGGCTGTGGGAGGGGTTTCCTGAATTGGAAACTCATGGGTTCTTGCTGGAGCCAAAGACTCCCCCAGCCTGGGAGTCCAGCCCTATCTCAGCACCCAGGGCCCAGGGCTGGCTCTGCAGGGACTTTCTCTGCCGCCCTCTTGTGGCCCATGAAACCTTGCAGGTCACTGCTGAGAAGGTTCCCATTCAATCCCCAGAGCTGTACCCCAACCTCCCACCCACTCTGACACCTGTGGAAATTGCTTATATCAACAAAAAAATGTCTTTGATCATCAAATTACATCTTTACTCCCACTTCCTCTGGTTTCATGAGGCACTCAGGACCTCCTTAAGGCTAGGATTGTCTTCCTGAGATTTCACGCTCTTTGTCGCTGCTTGAAGTATTAACTTCTGCTTTTGGTGAAGTGCAGTGGACACATGGGCTGAAATCAAGATATTGAACAGAGAGAGCAATTTCTCTTCCTCCTTGGGTTCCACGTACAGCCTCAGTCTCCCAGAGTCTTCAGGAGTTTTCAAAGAAAGATGGCAGGGTAGTAACATTCCTGGAGAAAATGGGTGGAGCAGAACAGTCTTCTGTGAATTTGCACCTGAAATCTGTCCATCAGACTCAGCAGGGAGATGGATTGGCAGGAGCCTGGAGGTAAGAGACAGGGATGCTGGTGAGAGATGGTAAAATTGACAGATGCTGACAGGACCCCTTACCTGCTAGCTCTGGAATCCCCTCCCCACCAGCCTACCCTTGTCCCTCTCCTTCTGGTGCCTAGTGCTCATTAGTAACTGCCTGTCTTTGGGGAGACACCCAGGGGACCAAGTTGCATTGAGTGGACAAGGGGAAGAGGAGGAAGAGGGAGGGACACTGAGTAAATGAGGGACAAGGAGGAGCTGGAGTGACTGGGAATTGAGCTGGGGCCCCATGATCTAAGCTGGGATGTGTGGGAGCCTGACAGTGACCACAAGAAAGCGTGGTGAGGGACGCGGGGATGTGTCTGCACACAGGGCTCCCTGCCTGGGCAAAGCATGCCTGCAAACAGGGTGCTCTGCCAGGAGGCCTGCACACAATATCCAAGTTTAATGGTCCGCTCGCAAACGAGGGAACATGCCCTCCTTAGAAGTAGGGAGAAGGCTGGAATTGTGAGCAGGCCTCTTAGTAAACATGTTGTGGTCGCTTCCTCCCTTTGCTCCCCGCTGTCCTTGAAATGTGTTTGGCTACGTGCCCTTAATTGGTAAAGGAATGCATCTTGTAGATTTCAGTTTGTATCCAGTTACCGGGGTATAAAATAAACCGCAAGAGGGGCGTGCATAGAATTGTTCCTCCGGCCGGAGTTGTGTCTGTGTCTGTCTTTTGTGTGTCTTGTCCTTTGTGTCATTTCATCCGCAACAGGATGCTTAGAAGTCTTGATGGGAAAACTGTCCTGAGAACAGATACTGAAGTTCAAAGGGTGAGAGACTTGGGGGTACAGTGAGAAGGAATATTGAAAGGGACTGAGTTTCACTGGTTTGAGTGCTTATTTTGGAAGACCTAGAAAATAAGAACCAATGATTTTATTGAGAGCTTCCTATGTACAAGAATGGTTACAGGTTCATGAGGGGATAAAAAAAGGGACACACACATTTTCTCTTTCCCTTCCTGTATTTAAAGACATGCCATGCATACCCTCCATGGACCCACTGTCCATGTGCATGTCTGAGGTTTGTAAGAAGCCACTGGGCAGTTCTGGTAAGGGATGCAGGGGCAAAAGCTCCCAGGCTTACTGTTCCAAACACCCCATGCTCTTCAGGCAAAGTACTTCCAGTGGGCCTCCAGCCACTTCTGTCTCTCTCTTTTATTTAGGTACAATGAACTTTGCAGCAGCAGTTGTAAGGACTATTTAGGAGATGGAATGCATAGAATAGATGTCCCTCTTGTCACCCCTCCTCCAAGCACTATGACTTGCCTTCCATCACCTGCCATAGCTGCCAGGGTTTGAGATGATGGGGCTAAGGTGCTCACTGGGACTTAGAATACAGTGACCAATCACCCCTTTTGCCTTGGTTGGTGTGTGTGTGTGTGTGTGTGTGTGTGTGTGTACGTGTGCACATTCCTTCCTTCATTACTTCCCCAATCCTGCACCTTCCCCCACCCCTGACCCTCTATGGGGCTGACTCTGGCTCCTCTTCTTCACAAGATGCCTCTAACCTTGAGTTTCTCTATTTGCCTCAGTTCTACATCTCTTCCACGGGGCCTATTCCATCATCCCATTTTTCATCCAATTGTCTGGACTTTAACTTTCTTCCCCATACCACAATTATTGCTCCCTCTCTGGCTCCCTAGACTTCATTGCCTGGTTCCTCCTTGCCCTTCTGGTCTGTCTTCATCTCCATGGACTTCCTTTTGCAGGTCCTCATTCTGGCCTCCCTTGCTCTGTCCTTGACTGTAGTCACCTCCCAGTCTCACTCCTGCCTTAGGTGTGTATTTGCCCAGGTTCATTCTTGGCCTGGCCCTTCACCCACTGGGTTTCAGCTGTGGCTCCTGGGCTTTGCCCCTGCCCCTTCCATGGAGGCTCCTCTGGCCCCTCCAGAGTTCCAGTCTGGCCTGTTTCCTCCTCCCCCTTCCTGTTGTGAAGCTGCAGGCATTGCCTTCTGGCTCCCAGGCTCTGCCAGGTCTCCCCTGGTTGGTGGGGATGTGTGTGTGTGGGGGGAGGCCAGTGGTGTAGCAGGAGGTCTTGGGCTGAGTTGAAATCCCAGCCCTGTTCCTTCTCATGTAGTCTCTTCACCTGGACTCACCTTTATTTTTTTTTAAATTTATTTATTTTTATTTTTTAAAATGTTTTAATTATTTTTGAGACAGAGAGAGGCAGGGCATGAGAGGGGGAGAGGCAGAGAGACAGGGAGATACAGAATCTGAAGCAGGCTCCAGGATCTGAGCTGTCAGTACAGAGCCTGATGCAGGGCTCGAGCCCATGACCATGAGATCATGACCCGGGCTGAAGTCGGAGGCCTAACCTACTGAGAGACGCAGATGCCCCCCACTCACCTTTAAAAGGTGGGAAATAATTGCAGGGACTACAGTAACTAATTGCTGGGGCTGAAGTGAGAATTAGCCCTGTGGGAAGGATGCAACATACTCAGCACATAGTATCCCCTCCATGTATATTAGAGTTTATTATTTGCCCTTTATCAAACTGTTCTCCTGTCTCCTTAGCCTGGTGTAAAAAAGAGTTTTAAAAGAGAGAAGAGCCAACGTATTCGACTGCATAAATCAAAATTGAGTATCAGGAATTTCATATGGTTCAGCCTACGAGTGTTCTAAAGTCTGAACATAGGAAATGCCCATGAGTGTGGACAAGAAGGGAAGATGGGGACTGGTCTGAACCTAGAACCCAGGAAACCATGTGATTTCTTTACTGGACCCAAGGGAGGATGGAGGCTGCCTAAAGTCCATCCTACATTCATCCTGTGGTGACCATGCTGGCCACCCTCTGTCCCTGCAAAGGGACAGTCATGGGCCTGTGTCTGCTGGGGCTATGGAGGGTGTGGGAGTCCAGCTCCCTCAATACCCTCACCTCCAGACAGAACCTGGTCTCCTGAACCTTCATATCCACATCCTCTTCTTCTCTCCTTGCATGCCAGGTAGGCATGCATGCACGCACATGCGTGCGCACGCACGCACACACACACACACACACACACACACACGACCTGGAATTTCTAAAGGAAAGCACTGCCCCACTAGAGATGGATTCTCTCCAGCTACCTATTTCCCTGACCCTAAACCTCACAGGGCAGTGTAGGCTCAGATGATGTCCCTGCTTGGGTTTCTTTCTCAGTTCCCTTCTTTCTCCAAGGGAGCAGAATCAGTGAGTCACACTCTCTATCCTCTATGTGTGCTGGGAACTGAGGGGAGACTCGGAGGGAGGAGCAGGGGCCCTGTCCTGGGAATCTCTGGGCAGCTGGTGAGATGAGGATGAGAACTAAACAGAAAGGCATAGAGCTTTAGGTGCTCCCTCAGCAAATGTTTGTGAGTTGAGTTGGTCAAGGACACTAGACAAGGCCCCACAACTTAGGTGATGGGTGACTATCAGTGACCAAGATGGAATATGAAGAAAGACATAGAAGTATAAAAGGTTTACTAGGAGACGTCATTTATTTATCAAGGAGCAGGGAGATGGAGAGGAGAGGATCAGATAAGCGAGAGCTCTCTCAGTAAGAGCACGATCTTTTGGTAGAGAATGTGAACCTTAGAGACAGATGAGGNCTGTATTAGGGAGTCAGAGAGATGGAGGAGACGGGGTCTGCTCTATGGGGGGCAGCAATGTAAAATGTACCATGGTTGTATCTTGACAGTGGCCCTGGCTGGGTGGGCAAGATGCTAAGAAACTAAGCTGATGTCCCTGGCCCTGATGTGTACTCATATGCTGTGAGGCTGACTGAGCTGGACTGCATAGGCTAGTGAGCCATGGCTGGGGAGAGACAGAGGCCAGGGCCTAGACAGGTGGAGAAGAGGCTCCTGGGGTCAGGAGACAGAAAGAGGGAAAGGGAGACACAGATGGGGTGGGGTAATGGGGAGACTGAGGCTTTGAGTCCTTTATTCCAGCCATCCCTTCATCTACCCCTCCCATGGACTGACTTCTATGTTTTAAAGCTCAAAGATGTTCAATAAATGATCTCATTTAGCCTTTAATCTTCAGAGGGTAAGGTATGACTTTGTCACTTCCCAGATGAGGCCTCAACTTGGCCAAGCTCTCCTGGGAAGAACATGCTGAGAAGGGCCCCAGGAGGCAGGTCTGTTGTCCTCTGGGGAGAAAATTCTCCCTCACACAACAGGCCTCAAGCCTGGCACTTCTCAGGGCAGAACCTCCAGGAGGGGGCACCACAGCGCAGCCATTTGATTCTTTGCTAAGCCCTTCCCAGCTCTGTGACTTGAGGCAAGTTACTTAACCTCTCTGTGCCTTAGTTTCATTATCTGTAAAATAGCCACAATAAAACCTGCTTCTGTAACCTGGTATTGAGGATAACATGAGATTTATGCCAAAGAACTGTGTGTAGTTGTAAAGATGTATATATCTGAATGCATTAGTCATTTTAAACCATCCTCATCCTCATCTTTGATATCTTCTCAGCTGATTCTCTCCATTCCTGCTGAGCAGATCAGTCTCCTGTCTTCCAAGTTCTTTGCACACCCACCCTCTAAATCTGGCATTTCCTTCCCTCTCATCTTGCCTTGTATTTTCCATCCTCCTTTCCAGAGGTCCCTCAGTCCTCAATGGATCTCACTAAACTCTGTTAACCTATAGGCTTTTCCCCCCTGCAGGGTTTCTTGTCTTGTGTATCTCTCTTCTCACATCCAAGAGAACAGGACCCTGTCTTCTCCTCCCTTGGGGTGCTTTCCCTCCCCCTGGGTGGGTTCACAGGGTGAGTCCAAAAATGGACCTGAGAGGTGCTGAGAGGTTGAGATCCAACAGGAGATCCCTCAGGAGGCCTCAGGCAATCGGAGAGCATACTAGGCTTCTGCACGTGGGCTCTTACATACAGGCTGTGTAATCCTTCTTTAGAATATTTGCTGTGACTGGGGGAGGGAAACAATTATCTCCTTCCTGGAACTAAGGGTTAGACACTATCTTCCTAACATTTAGAGAGACAATATTTTGTTCTTGATGTGAGACACATCATATGGAGGCCCATCCTACAGGGAGTCAAGTAAGGTCTTTCCTTTTCCATTTGGATGCTCTCTCTCTCTCTGTGTATGTGTGTGTGTGTGTCTGATTATAGCATTTACTAACCCTAGCTCTGAGGATATTCTTTCTGAAGTGTATCCTAAATTTATTTTGCTGAAATTAAGCCCATCTTTCTAGAGAGGCAGTTTCTTTTTTTACAAATAGTTTATTGTCAAATTAGTTTCCACATAACACTCAGTGCTCATCCCCACGAGTGTCCTCCTCCATGCCCATCCCCCCTCCCCCCCACATCCATCAGTCCTCAGTTTTTGTCAGCATTCAAGAGTCTCTCATGGTTTGTCTCTCTCCCTTTCCCCCACCATTTCCGCCCTTCTTCTCCCCCTTGTTCCTCCGTCAAGTTCCTCCTAATCCTCCTATACGTGCAAACATATGATATTTGTCCTTCTCTGCCTGACTTATTTCGCTCAGCATAACACCCTCAAGGTCCATCCATGTTGCTACACATGGCCAGATTTCATTGTTTCTCATTGCCATGTAGTATTCCATGGTATAGATAAACCACATCTTCTTGATCCATTCATCTGTTGATGGACACTTAGGCTCTTTCCATGTTTTAGCTATTGTGGAGAGTGCTGCTATGAACATTGGGGTACATGTGCTCCTATGCCTCAGCATTTCTGTATCCCTTGGGTAAATTCCTAGCAGTGCTATTGCTGGGTCATAGGGGAGTTCTATTGTTAGTTTCCTGAGGAACCTCCACACTGTTTTCCAGAGGGGCTGTACCAGTTTACATTCCCACCAACAGTGTAGGAGGGTGCCCGTTTCTCCACATCCTCGCCAGCATCTAGAGTTCTCTGATTTGCTCATTTTAGTAGAGAGGCAGTTTCTAATGTCCAGGATATGGTTCAGTGTATTTCATAAAAGATGTGTGTCTGTGGGGGAGGGGGAAGGTAAGGGATAGAACTTGGAGGAGAAATGTAATTACCCAGCTCCTGGCTTTAAATTCATGGAGCCCTGGATATTATGAAATTTATTAGACTTCTATATATCCACGGGGTGGGATGTAGCTGCTGGTTCTTGCTCCCTAGTCTTCCCTGTAGGACTTTTCTAGAAGGTTCCCTGTCTCCCCTCCCTTCTGCTGCTGAAGAGACCTCTAGGGCTCTAGCTATAACCATACTTCTGGCCTCTGGGACCTTCAACTGTGGCTGGCAGGAAAGGGGGGAGAGAGAGTAATTCCCCTTTAGATTGCTTGAGTTAATGTTGTTAGGGTCTCCACTGGCCCTGAGAGGAGCTGGGGAGATAATCTTTGGAGAACCTCAGGAATGCCTGGGGGAAATGGCAGGATCCATCTTGCCATGAAAGTCTTAGGAATTTACAAATTTGGCTGGTCACTTCATCACTGTTTCCTTGAAACCTAGATTCAAGGATGTACACTGGCTTCAAGCCTCTATCTCTGCCTCAGTTTCTCCTTTTGTGGGTTTCATACATGTATTTGGGGGGCCCTTTAGTGAAAAGCTGCTTGAAGACATTGATGGTGACTGCTCAGAAGATGGCTACATTGTTGACTCCAAATTAATGGACAGTCACTAGTGTATTATTTTGCTTATAGCTTGCATGGTGCTTGTTTAGCTCTCAATGTAGACACACTCTTGGTCCTTACCCTCTCCTCCTTCTTTGCCATGTGACCCCTAACCAGTCTTTCCCCAGAACTTTCTCCAGAGCTTGTCAGCCTCTCTTGCCTGCTTGCCTCTGTTTCTCTTTCTCCTTGGCTCCCACTCCCTCATTCACTCTTTGTGACATTAACCATGAAACATTTAGCACTGAGCTTCCGGAGTCTTTTGATTGTAGCATTTTGGGGGAGATGGTAGGGCAAGTAGTCTTCATATCTGTATAGTGGTCTCTGGGATCCCTGTTTGGCATTGAGAGGGAGGCTGGGGCAGTGATGGCAGCAACTTCACCCTATCAGCTTTCTGGGCACATCCACAACCAGCAGCACCTGAGAGGGGACCAGGCTCAGCATGGAGCCAGGTGAGATAGAAGAGAATCAGACGGCAAATATATGTCTCCCTCCCTGACCTGGCTCCTTCCTCTGTTCCACACCTGCCTCCTTCTCTCTCTTTGTACCCCCCCCCACCCTGTCTTCTTCCTTCCTACTTTGCCTCCTTCACCTTCATCCCTGTCAGGCAGATCTGTCTATCTGTCTGTCTCTCTGACTCCAAACAGTTTTTGGTCTGAGATTTTCCAGGACTCAGTCTGCCCCTAGCTCTTCCTTCTGACTATCTTCCTCCCGGCGTCCCTGCCCCAGACTCAGATCCTTGTTATCTTTCTTGTCCTTCCTTCCATCTCTCTTCCTTGCTTCTCTTATCTCTGTGTCTTTCAGACTCTTCCCCTGTCTCTGGCTCACACCCCTGCCTACTCTCCTCTCCCCTCTTCCCACACCTCCAGGTTCAGATACTTCATGAGAAGTCTACTGGACGGGATCCAACTGTCAGGACCCCTTTTCTGTCCCCTCCTCCAGGAGAGCATTCTCTGCATTCCTCCCCCTCCTCCCACTCAGTCTTGGGACAGTTCTTTCCCTTTCTTATTATTTTAATTTAAAATTTATTGTAATGGATCAAAGCAAAAGGAAGGCATGAAGGGTGGGAACAGGCAGGGGATACAGAAATACAGTGACATAGTGGGGTCACAGCTTCTGTCCCCGGTGGGAGGGAGATGAGAAGAACAGGCCATAGAGCTGCAACTGGGCTGAAAGAGGGATGGGGATAAGGTAGCTGTATCCCCTCACTTCCAGGAAGCACCTGCAGTCCCTGGATCCCCCCAGTTTAGCTTGCACACTGAAATTCCATCTCTTGCCCTGCCTCTCACCCTAGTTGCTCCTTCTTTTGCTTCTCTTGGCTGGTTTTACAGTAACAGATTTTCAAGTAGGAAAATGTTTAGGACCTGACCCCAAACAACTCCACCATATGAAGGTACTAACTTTGCCTTCCTTGCTTCCTTCCCCTTCTCCAGTATCATGTTTTCTGTTCTCTGGGACAGAATCTTTGATCCCCCAGCTTCTACTTCTCCCCCCTAATAAGAAAAGCACCAACTGCCCAGGGAGAGACAGCAGACAGTAGTGGGTGTTGAGGAGGGAGAGGAAAGACCATCAAGGAGAGGCTCACACATTCCTGGAAGGGCAGTGCAGGGGTGAGTACAGGGTGAGGGTAGAAGCAGCTCCTGTCCTCTCGCCCCTGCTTACTCTCCAGAGGGCTTCAACACAACTGAGGGGACAGGTGTGTGGGGTCAGGTCTGATAGGGAGGAGAGAGGAGCAGGAGAAACAAATCATTAAAACCTAGGGAGGCCAAGTTAAAATGGTGGAGCAGCATGGAGGCCCTGAGCTTGTCACATCCCTGAAATGCAGCTAGATCAGCACCAAACGGTTTTTGCACACTAATCAAATTGATCTGGCGATTAACACAACAATCTGCAAACTTGAGCCACAGACTTGGCAGGTACGCAGTGTGGAGAGGTAAACTGGAGGAGAGAGAAGCCATGGAGAGTAGGTAGCTGTCTTTGTGGAAAGGGGACAGAGAAAGGGGAAGAGTGCAGTGCATTGGAGAGTGCAGGAAAAGCTTTGCCAAGCATGTCGTGTCACAGGTGTGCTTCTCTTGGATGCACTTTCTTTCTTTCTTTTTTTTTTTTTTAATTTCTGAGAGAGAGACAGCAAGAGCAGGGAAGGGTCAGAGAGAGAGGAAGACACAGAATCTGAAACAGGCTCCAGGCTCTGAGCTGTCAGCACAGAGCCCGACGTGGGGCTCAAACCCACGAACTGCGAGCTCATGACCTGAGCCGAAGTCGGATGCTTACCTGACTGAGCCACTCAGGCGCCCCTTGGATGCACTTTCTCAAGGCAGTCCTAGTCACCTGCCACTGTCCACCAATGGCCTCTCTGAAGGCCCTCATCACGTCTCCCCCTTCCCTGCCAACTTCGTTCAGCTGTCAACACTCAGGAGCTAAGGGCACCACAGTGGGCATCTCCATAGCACCTGAGGGGACTCTGCAGGCCTGGGCTCCCACTGTGGATGGCCTCCTGCCTCTGGAAGTTGTAGCCACCTGGAACTCCTTTGCCGAAAGGGTGCACATGTAGGGTCCCTTTCTCTTTGTCGTCTTCTCCCACACAGATGCGATCCTGGACTTGGCAACCATTGAGGTTGGGTCTACAAGGCCCAGGCTGCAGAGAAAGCAGCCTGGTGTGGTGGGTGTGGACACAGTGAGGGCTTCAGAGCTATTGTGTCCACTGCAGGCAGTGGCCAGGCTAGGGCACCACAATAGAGGTAAGAGTGGTGGTGGCAGACTCCTGGGCAGCATCAAGAAATGGCAGCAAGTCCACCTGAAGGGGCTTGGCGACCAGGTGTGGTGCGTGGATACAGATCTAGGCTGAGCACCCCTGCCAGCCTGTGGGGGGATGGGAAGGAGGGAGCCTGGGCCAGGTTTTTCATTACCTGCTGATTGTCTGGGGGCCCTGCCATTTCTCCAGTCACCTACTCTCTACCTAGCAGGTAGTGAATAGCACAGGGAGAAAGGGAAAGATTGCTCTTGGGACTAGATGCAAGGAAAGGGAGACTTCCTCTGCACCTGCTCTTCTTTCCCTCAAGCAGATGCACATCTGGGAAAAATCTCAGCTTGAAACAGAGGAAGACAGCCTAGGACTGTTGGAATAGACACAAATCAAACACCCAGATACCCTTCCCCTGCTGTTCTTTAGTGAAAGCCATCCTTCCAATTCCTGTCTGTCTCTTTGCCTCTAGAAATTTTGGCTGCATAGTCTTGGCTGGGCCTCTCATCCACTACCCAGCATAGCACCTGGAACAAAAGGGGGTTCTCAGTTAGTGCCCTTGTCCCATGCACATGGAGATGTGTTAGGGCAGGGTCGATGTGATTTGTAGGTTTTCCTCAGTTGGAGGTATTTCCCTACAAATGGAACAATTCTTTCTGTTCCAATATCAATGTGCTGTCTTAATATAGGTAGTAAATTACACTATCCCTTTAGGGACCTGCCACTGCTCTCTCCCCGCCCTGAAACTTCACCCCAGTCTTCAAGGAGCCTAATTCAGGGTTTAGAGGACTCTTAGCACTATCAAGTAGAGGCAGTGGTGCCCGTTTTCCCTGGCACAAGGCTTCTTGGGTCTATCACTTGTGCACTCAGCCCTCCATCTCTAAGTACCTTCTTTTTCTCTGAGAGTCTTGCCTCTGTTTGAAGATTAATGGTCTGGAAGAAGGAGGAAGCTTTATTTGGTCATTGTTCAGGGTCTTAGAACCCTATGTTTTGGGTGTCTAGGGCAGGAAGCTCTGTACCCTGGGACTATATCTTTTTCCTTACTTCCTCTAGCACAATGCTCAATGCATATTCAGTTAGAATATGCTATAAACACTGAATGACTTTATCAGGAAATCCTTTGTGGTGAAGCTCAAGCCAGTTCCCTTTAACTTTTATTTCTGGGATGATGGGAAACTAGTGTGAGTGGGTGGATATGGATGGTATGGATGGGAGTGTTTGAGGAACCTAGTAGGAGATTCTGTGAGAGGCGGCTGGTGGGGGAGAGGTGCTTCTATCCTGTTTCGAGGACTGCTGGGTGGACTCTTTAGCTGGATCTGGGACTAGCTGCCCAGTTACCACAGGTTTGGCTCCAATTGCCTCTCCACACTCTCCTGCCAACCAGGACTTCCTCCATAGGTAGGACCTGGGAAGGTTGTTTATTTCTAAATTCACATCTTGCTGCCACAGTCTCCAACAAAGTCCCATTTAAGCCCTCAGTCCACCTCCTCACCGATGCAGGGCCCTACTAGTCTTTCATTGCCCACCTCCAGCTTTCCTCTGAGATTCCAACTAAGGAATCTCCTTTACCCTTTCCCACCCTTCCCAGGCTCTGGCCTGTCCAAATCCTTGCCTCTCCAAGAGCTCAGCCTCCTTAGGGCCCCGCCTACACAAAGGCTCCACCTCCCCAGTGCCTGGTGCCTCCAGGGCCTCAACTCCCCTTGGGCACAGTTACGCTCCACTCCCAAACCTGACTGTACTTGGCCAAGTCCTTACCTTTCCCTGGGTTTGGCTTGCACTGTCTCCTCAGGTCTTTCTCCTCTGAGGTAAGAAAATTCCATGGGTAAGTGATTTATTTTGTGCTTATACAATTGGCAAGAAATCTGAGACAACGCCAGAGAGGAAGAAAGCTGACCTTGGAGTATTGCTGGCTGTCAATGCCCTGTGGGTTTGGGCACACGGTATTTCATGGCTGCTCTGTGGATTAAGGGGTACAGACCAGATGCCTTGCAAATTTGGGAAAGGTGGACA
Organism: Crocuta crocuta; assembly: GCF_008692635.1. NCBI lineage: Eukaryota > Metazoa > Chordata > Mammalia > Carnivora > Hyaenidae > Crocuta > Crocuta crocuta. Next base: position 1,485,082 of record NW_027531270.1, on the reverse strand, counting down.
GGTTTGTTGGAGTCAGAGTGATTTGGAAGCCTATGTCCTGTTCTCCTCCAGACCAAAAATGTTCTCAGTTCTGTTGAGGAAAATAGAATTAGGGGAGGTTATTCCTTGGCGCTTCTCTAGAGTCCTTCCCACCCCTTTTCCCTACCCACCTTCCTGGCTTTTCCTTTCTGACCTGGCGCAGGGTTTGCTTTATCAACTTTGTCTTTCCCACAGGGCCAAGCACACAGCATGCTTAGACATGTTCTTTAAATGAATGAAGATTCTTCCACCCGGCTCTGCTGCCTCCTTCATGTTTTGCCACACTTTCTCACTGGAGATTCTGAAAGTCCTGTATCATATATTCTTAGGGAAGATGTTGGTGTGGACTTTGTAGAATAGCAGTTCCAGTTTGATAAGGTGGTCTACTAATAGGGAGTACTTCTTCCTCCACGCTTAAGGAGCTAAATATCTATTTTGTAGTTGCTGAGTGTATCCCCCCTGCCTCTCTTATCTAATTCAAAAAGGTGGTAGGGATTGATTACAGGCCAGGTCAGGCTGTAGGAGGCTAGATTACCAAATTCCTCTGAGGTGTGGCCGCCTAGTGATCTTTAAAACTGTATGAAAGCTCCTCTGAGTTCCCAAGCATATTGTAAATGGGTCAGTGCTAAATCAACCTTGAAAATTGAAGACTCTGTTTTTTCTTTTGGAATCTATGAATTTTGTATTCATGATAGGCATATTGATTGATTGTTAAGAACTGAAGGAGAAGTTGAAAATAGGTCTGGCTTACTGGGTCTCCAAGAGGCAGTTTGTTCTTATCACAAAACATACTTGGAACTCCTTAAGGCCCTTGGAGTCCTAAACTGTTTTCCACCCTCCCCCACTCCCCAGCGCCATGTACACTGTGGGCAGTTCTCCAACACCAGAATCCCAGACAACATTTATCTATGCATGAAGCCTGTTCTATGGGTTAAACGTGGCAAATGTTGATTTCTAGGTTGTCTTTCTCTTAACTTTTTAATACTTCTTGGGCAAATTTTCTCATTTTCAATCGGTATGTGGTAAGTACTTCCAGAAGGCAGATTCATTTTAGCCTTAGTTTAAGCAAAATCAGGTAGAAAGCCAATATCCTTCACCAAGTATATTCCAAATTAATAAGTATGAGTTTTGGATTATAGTTTTTGGTTTATTGTCTTCCTTTTTTTTTTTTTTAATATTCCATCACAGAAATCACAAAGCAGATTGGAGTTTAGAAAGAACTAGGGAAGAGGGATAAAGACTGTTTTTTAAAGGCTGATGGCTGTCACTCTGTTGTATATTATGTTGCCAGACCTGGGATAAAGCAGACGGATCTTGGCAGAGAAGTCATTATGTTTTACATTTGGATAAGAACTCAGGACTTTGAGACATGATACAACTTACATATGACCCCGATGTTCTGGTGTCTTCCCTGCAACAGAACAAAACAAAACAAAACAAAACAAACAAAACAAAACAACTTTCCAATGGAGATGGTGGTGGTGTAGAGCAGATACCTAGGGTTATAAGAAGAACCAAACACACTCTGGTGAGAGAGGAGAAAGAGAGAAACACAGCTGAGTTAATACATGAGGGGAGAGAAGGACACATTTAAAGATATGAAGGAAGATAACCAGAGAGATAGTTGGCCTTTACCAAGCCACCTTGTGTGCCCTGTAGACGAGGTACATGGAAGAAGGAAACATGGGCTCTGACCACCTCCAACTCCTAGTCTGAAAATGGAGACAGAGTGTAGTGATGGATTGGACACTGGATAGATTTCTAGATTCTCTTCTTACAAGGAAAGCAACGATTTGGGGGCAATATTTAGCTATTTAGCAAAGCTTCTTGATAAAAATGAGTGTTTATCAGGACTCATTATAAACAATGGCCATCCTATGTTACAGTTGTAGTTTGGAATATAAGGTGGACAGGAATATGGGGTTCCTTCTAATGCTTCCTCCTGGGGACTTTTTTAGGTGTTCTGTGTTAACAGGATTCAGGGTTGAGGAAAAGGGAATAGAGAATCACAAGGAGAAGTAGAGAAGAAATTGATTTTCACTGTTGACATCAATATATCACATCATTTTCTACTCCCTTATTGCACACCCTTCCTGGCTTTCCCCTGATCTTATGATTCTTGTTTGGAAAATCTCATTCTGATTCCCTCTGGTATCTCATCTATCTTCTGAAGACCTTTAAAAGCAGAGGCTCAGTATTTTCTAATTTGTCTAGGTGATCATCTTGTTTTGGTAGGAGAGAGAAATGTTAAGAATTTCCAAAACTGAGGAACACATGCATGACTCACTCAGTTAAGCATCAACTCTTGGTTTCCGCTCAGGTCATGATCTCATGGTTTTGTGAGTTCAAGCCCTGCATTGGGCACTGCACTGGCAGTGTGGAACTTGCTCAGTATTCTCTCTCTCCTTCTGTCTCTCTCTGTTTCTCACCTGCTCGTGCTGTCTTTCTCAAAGTAAATAAATAAGCTTAAAAAACCTTTTCCAAAACTGGATTCTGCTTGAAACTAGTCTATAAATGAATGAAGATCATGAATGATTAATGTTGCATTTAATGCAGTTATCCCAGAGGGACTAATAAAGGGTGCCTTGTTCACAACCACCCCAGAAAGATACTAGAGAATGTGGAGTCTATACAGCCTGTAGAGAAATTTGTCTATCTGATTGTGTACCAAAGTAATGGTTCAATGATACTAATATTGTGTCTGCATGTACCAGGGACCCATGGGTATTGTGGGAATGAAGCAAATATTATTTGGTCTCTGTATAAACACATTTCAGTCTACATTTGCATGGATGAATTTGGTCTACATACAATTGGTATGGATTGTCTTAGTCTGCATCAGGATGGATTTATAGTGACTTGAAATTCAGACTCTTGCTGTTTGGGATGTCATTTGAGAAATGTAGTGCTGGGAGTGTTAGGGTAGGTGGGTGCATTCGAAGAGGTGGCTGAATTTCCTCGTCATCTAATGAGCAGACCATTTGGAGGCCGCTGTGCATTCAAGCTCAAGTTGCACCTATTAATATTTGACTTGGAAATCAGTTCTTGTGCCAGATCTCTGACATCACCAAACTGGGCTGTAGAGTCTGGGGTATTTCCTTTGCTGTGGCCAAGTAACTCTTTGTACCTCAGACATCACCTGGGGAAGGAAAGACAAGGTGAAAGCATCATCAGGCAAAAGCTCTGCTTCTGGACTCCACCTAACCACCTATGACTCCTACCATATCCTTAACTGAGTGTTCTCTAAGGGCAAACTTCTAGACCAGTGAGTTATGCCACTGGACATTAGTTAGAGGACAGCAGGAGGCAAGGAGAGCACACTGGAGAGATCATATATCTATCTGTATGTTTGCCCAGAGAAGCTTCTGGAAGGAAGGTCATGTTTAACAGGGTTTGGAAAAAGTGTGTTCTGGACACAGAAGGATAACCTGTGTGAATACTGATGTTAATGCTAGCAAGATGTGCATGCATGGGGAAAGATTTGTCCAGTTGAAGCAGGAGCCACAGAAAAGTTTAATAGGAGTAAGTCATAGAAGAACAGTGAAAAGAAAGACTTAGTAGTATGATCTTAGAAGTTTGGACTTAATAGATAATAAGAAAAATATAGATCTGGAGTGTGTGTGTGTGTGTGTGTGTGTGTGTGTGTGTGTGTCTTTTTAAGACATGAGGAAAGTGTCATATACCAGAAAGAGGGTAGACATAACTTACGCTTCAGTTATCTGGTACAATGCAGTGGTCAGGAAGAATATGATTTAGGGCTTTATTCTGCTTCAAGGTTAATATTTTATGATGACTGCTGGATGAATCTGAGTGAGAGCTGAGAGAATATCATTATTCAGGTTATCAATATAGACAAGTAGGGTGTACCAGGGACTATGGCTGGAGGGTGGCCTGAATGTGCAGTATTTTCAAACCATAGAAACCTACTAGATAGAGGTCTAGTGTGGAAAATGTGCTAAGTGCACCTTTTGACTTCATGTCAACTGAATTGAATTGAGGTCTAAGTTTGTGATCCCCAAATATCTGAAACCATGAGTTCAACTGGAATTTCTTACTTCCAAACTTTATGGAATTTCCCTGAATAAAGTCAGGATCCTTAGAGGCTTTGTCAATTCTCTTGTTTCTGGACATATTTGGGGTTCTCTTCCTTCTGAAACTACAATAGAAAAGCAATCCTTTATCTTCTGTGTTGATCATCCTATACGAATAGCATAATCAGAATGTCCACTATTCCTTATTTCAAGTCTATATTCATTTCTAAGTTTAAAATAATAATGAAGAGTTCCAAAAATAGACAGAGTTCTTTGGTGATGCCTGACATCTAGTGGTCTTTGTTCTTATTTCCATGGATTATTAATAAATACGAATAATACTCTAGGTGCTGTGAGCTCTGAGCTGCTCACAGACATGGGTCACAATGAGAAACACTGATGCCCATATATATCATATAATACTAGGTCAGTCTCTGGTTTTCAACCACAATCAAGTCAGAATGATCACTCTGATGTAGCTGAAATCCTTTTTATCAGCATCATTCTGCCATTTTAGCGTTGGAAAGCATTAATCACAGTTTGGAGTGACTGGTGACCTTACACTTTAATGGTGCTGGTTCTTCTGGGTTTTGCCGTTCTCTGGCAAACATTCTCAATCTGCCCGTGATTGGCAGCCAGGTCTGAGGAGTAAATGGCCAGGTGAATTAGGAAGCTTAAATAGATGTTTTGTTAAACCATCCTGATTAAGGGGCACCATCTGCCTTCCTACCCTCATTCGTTCCAGTCGGGGCTGTCATTTGTGGCAGATGTTCTGTGGTGGTGTGTACCGGCAGCCTCTGGAAGCCTGGGAGGAGACTGAGGTTTGGAAAACCCAAACTGGAGGTTTGTATGTTGTCAGGGAAACTGCAACCATCCTCCTGCCTTTAGGCTACCATTTTAGAAAACGTCTGCTCCACATCCCCATCTTCCTTTACACAATGAGAATCAAGGTTTCGTTTTCTTCTTTAGCACACAGTATTTGCGCTGAAGGGAATTCTTTTTCTCTTTTTATTTTTTTAAATGCTTTTATTTATTTCTGAGAGAGAGACAGAATGAGCAGGGGAGGGTCAGAGAGAGAGGGAGACACAGAACCTGAAATAGGCTCCAGGCTCTGAGCTGTCAGCACAGAGCCTGACACGGGGCTCGAACCCATGAACCGTGAGATCATGACCTGAGCTGAAGTCGGACGCTTAACCGACTGAGCCACCCAGTGCCCCGATAATACTTTTTCTTAAGAATGAGGTAGTGACTTGGGTGCCTGAGTGGCTCAGTGCGTTAAGTGTCTGGGTCTTATTTTGGCTCAGATCATGATCTCATGATTTGTGAGTTCAAGTCCTGTGTTGGACTCTGTACCAACGCTGAATAGCCTGCTTGGGGTTCTCTCGCTCTCTCTTTCTCTCAAAATAAATTAATAAAATTTAAAAAAGAATGAGGCAGAGACTAGAAAATATTTGGAATAGAATGATGGAAGGAGTCTTAGAAGGGACTTATATTTGGCATCTAGAGGTCTATTATCCTATATTTCTATTAAAAGCCAAGCAAAAGGAAATGGGCGAATGTTGTGAGCAGGAATCATAATTAGCTGTAAAATCATACCTGGGAACTATTGAAATAGCTGTGGTGATGCTTTGGAATCTTTCTTGGCAGCTATAAAGATAGTCTGGAGTCATTTTGGCCCTATGTTAGGTTTGGATTTTAGCAAGACATGGCTAGACGACACTTTCAGACTTAATGATCCCAGTACTTCCAGTTCTGGCCCATCAGCATATATTTGGGAGGAAAGGGAAGGGATTAGCAGAAGGTGACCTTGGCATGAATAAATGAACTGCCTCAAATATGGCTTGAATAGCCATGCCATACAGCCTTCACTCTTTGTAGAGGTAGGGTGCTGCAGTAGAAAGAACATGGTTTTTGAAATAACAAAAACCCAATTTTAAATCTCCGCTTTTCTCTTTGTACTGGTTAAATGAGCTTGGGACAGCTGTCTAACCTCTCAGTCAGTAAAGTGTAATAATAATACTTATTTTATTCTACTTTTATGGGGGTTAAATGAAATAAATGTACATTACTTGCACCTCAACAAATCTCATTCTCTTTCATCACTCTATGTATCCCTACTTCTTGCATATACCTTATGTACCCCGATTTGCCAGATACAATTTTTCTCTGCCTTCAGCCTCTGCACAAATGTCTCTAGAGTTGAAGTATATGACGCTGGTTTATTAGTGTTCCCACAAAACAATAATAAGATTATGGAATTTTTATAACCTTACTAACATGAGCCAAGGTTGTGGTTTCTTTTAAGGTATTTTTGCTTGTTGACAATTTTGGTTGTAAATCAACGATAAATTAATTTTACCTTCCATGCATCCTTCTAATCTAAAGTTCCTGATCTGGGACTTGATCATTCTTGGTGGGGTTTTGTTCCAACCAAAAGTGATAGCAAGCTTGTTTATAAAGGGTATTCAGGGAAGGAGAATCCATAACATTTATTAGTGGAACACTCTTTTTTCTCCTATATTTTTAGTTTGAAAAATATCCAACCTACAGAAAATTGTAAGGATAGTACAATTAACACTCTTTTAGCTTTCCCATGATTAAGCAATTGTTAATACTTTCCCACATTTGCTTGCTCTGTCCAATGTATGTGTGTATATGAAATATGATCCATATTCAACATTTACTAATTGTCCATTTTTTATATTAAAACGTTTCTCCCTGATGCAAGTGCAGTCCAGTGTTCTACATTGCATTTCATTGTCATATTTCTTTATTCTCTTTTAATCTGCAACAGTTACTCAGAGTGTCATTCCTGGCATTGACAGTTTTAAACAGCACAGGTCAGTTGTTTTCTAGAAAGTCAAATTTCTGTAGAAAGTTGTTTTGTAGACTGATCTTTTAAAAATATTTTTAATTTATTTTAGAAAGAGAGGGAGGGAGAGAGGTGGGTAGAGAGAAAGAGAGAGAGAGAATAATTGAAGGAGGGCATAGAGAGTGGGAGAAGGGTAGAGAGGTAGGGGAGATAGAGAGAATCCCAAGCAGGCTCCCCACTATCAGCAACAGAGTCCTGACGCAGGGCTCAGTGTCACAAACCACGAGGTAATGACCTGAACCTAAATCAAAAGTGGGATGCTTAATTGACTGAGCCACCCAGGCACTCCTATAGATTGATCACTTTTATCATTAGATTCAGGTTACACATTTTGGGCAGGAATATGATTTAAGAACATTGCGAAAGACAATGAGTGCCATGTAGGAAGGGAACATGTGTTTTTCCTCCTGATTGTTTTTTGTAGCATCAAGCACTATGACACTACGACTGGCTTTTATTTTTATTTTTTAAAATATTTTTATTTATTTCTAGGAGAAAGAGAGAGAGACACAGTGTGAGTAGGGGAGGGTCAGAGAGAGAGGGAGATACAGACTCTGAAACAGGCTCCAGGCTCTGAGCTGGCAGTCAGCACAGAGCCCGACGCGGGGCTCGAACCCACGAACCGCGAGATCATGACCTAAGCGAAAGTCAGACGCTTAACCGACTAAGCCACCCAGGCGCCCCTACGACTGGCTTTTAGAAGATGCTTGGGGTGCCTGGGTGCCTCAGTTAGCTAAGCATCAAGTCTTGGTTTTGACTCAGGTCATGAACTCATGGTTTGTGAGTTCGAGCCCTGCCTTAGGCTCTGTGTTTACCACATGGAGCGTGCTCAGAATTGTCTCTGCTCTCCCCTGCTTGCTCTCATGAGATTGCTATTGTGTACTCGCTCTCTCAAGACTTTATTTTTTTAACATTTATTTATTATTGAGAAACAGAGAGACAGAGCATGAGCAGGGGAGGGTCAGAGAAAGGGGAGACAGAGAATCTGAAACAGGCTCCAGGTTCTGAGCTGTCAGCACGGAACACGACACAGGGCTCAAACCCACAACTGCAAGACCATGACCAGACCTGCAGTCAGACGCTTAACCAACTGAGCCACCCATATGCCCCTCTCAAGACTTTAAAAAAAATAGAAGGTGCTTAATATTTATTGAATTAATGAAAACATGACCTAAGACTTTCACCATCACTTAGGTCTATTATTTTGCTACTTGAGGAGAGGAGGAAGAGCAGCCTTCTCCTATATCCTAGTCCCATTTTAATTATACATGTTGGAAAGCTTAACGGTGACCCAGGACACAAAAGGACAGTATTGTATAATTCAACTTATGTGAGGAACCTAGCCTAGTCAAATTTATAGAGAAAAAAAGTAGAATGGTGGTGTCCAGGGTCTGCTCAGAGGGGAGAATGGGGAATTACTGTTTAATGGGTGCAGAGTTTGACCTGAGGAAGATGAGCAAGTTCTAGAGATGATGGTGATGATGGTTGTACAACAGTGTGAAGGTGAAGCTGTCTTAGAGCCCCATTTTATAATCATAACACCCACTATGAGCACATCCTAACCTTTTCTTGCTTCCCTTTTGTCTGTAGCACTGGTTGCAAATCCAACACAATATACATTCTTATGACTTATTTGTTTATTGTTTGGTTCCTACTGCAGGATGTATGCATCTTGAGTGGAGGGATATTTGTGTTTTCCTTTGTTTTATGTGTATTGCTCAATAAATGGGATAAGTATATTTGTTGAATGAAGAAACGATGGACTGTGATTGGATCCAGACTTCTAGAGAAGGCACAAACAGAAAGAGAAAATGTAAAGATCTCATTTTTCATTTGGATTTGTTAACTAATTTCTTCTATCCTTGGATCTGAGATTTGGACCCAGTGTCACGGTAGCTTTTGTCCTGTTTCCCTTTTCATATGTTTCCACTGTGGAAGTATTGGCATACACAGCACCACACCACTATTTTTAAAGCTTTCACCCTGAACTCAAAGCCTCTACACTTGTATTCCTGACTGTCCCCTACTTCATTCCAGTGGTGCTGAGTTAGAAGTTTAGAAACTCTGGAGAAGCTCAACTATCCAAAAAACTTTATACTTGTTTGGGTGCCCCTGGTTTGATTGGCTCCAGAGTTTTCATTGTCTTGAAACTAAAGGAGGCCAAGAGAATTTATATAGTTTGGGATCAGGAAGGAGCTGTGCTTGGATACAGAGGGATTGATGTAATCTACTGATGTAGCATTGAAAGTCCACTTCTCCGAAACTTTGAGAACTTGAAAATAAGTATTTAACAGCCTCATTAGTCTTCCTTGGGGGCAGGGTTAGGAGGCCAGAATGGTTAGGAGGCCAGTGGCTACAGAAAAATGAGTGGGAAGGGAAAGAAACAGAGGCTGAAAAGTAGCTAGGTCAGTGATAAATACTGTAGAACTTTGTAGGCCATTGTAAATGCAGACTTTGGCTCAATATCTGAATAAAAAGCAAACCAGTGGAAGTTTTTGAGTAAATCATGTGACGTTCTTAATAGATATACCTGTATCCTTGACAAATATACTCATTTTGGCAGTTTTTTTAATGTACATACATGGCATTGTGCTATACACTTCATCCTGCTTCTACTTTTCCCACTTAACATTGTTTCTGAGATCTACCCATGTTTCCTTCTGTAAACCAACTTTATTGTTTCTGAGTTCTGTGCAGTATTTCATTGTGCATATATGACACATTTTACTTAAATATCCCTCTAGTGACAGGCTCTGGCATAACTTCCAACTTCCTGCTACCACAAGTAGTCCTGTGGTGAGCATGCTCATAAGGGCCTCATTATAGACTCAAGATAGAGTTTCCTTGGAGTGGGAGGGTGTGTGCATTCTTAATTCCATTAAGACTGTACTTCAGAATGATGGCCCCAGTTACACTCACACCAGGAGTATGTGATAGTTTATATCTTCTCATCCAATTCTCACATTGATTCACTAAGAGAAGTCAAGTAAGGTCCTTGATGGGGAAACTGATGTTTAGAGAGATTAAGCAAATTACGCTAGTTTATGTAGTCAAGCAGAAGAGCCAGGCTCAAATCCAAATTTTCCAACATAATATTCATTGCTCTTACCACTGTAGTACCCCACACTGCCTCTTCCAGAAATAAGATGAGGCATCTGCAGGGAAAGATACTGTTGTTGTTGTTGTTGTTGTTGTTGTATTTGAGCCTTGCATTTTCAATGTCTGGTCTAACTCAGTAAGCCTGTGCCCCCGCCTCCAAGTGTCTAGCACCAGAGAATACGGCTAGAGGAATAATCACAGGTCAGATGATGAAGGAAGGAAGGACTAGGAAGAAAGGGTAGTGGGGTATCACTGAAGGGATTCAAGCCTGGGGTTGAGGCGGGGGGGACATGTCAATCACATTCATAGAGTAGAAAATATTCCATGAATTAAGAAGTAGTTCTTAATCCATTGCATGCCGGTTGGTAAATCATTGGATTTTGGAACTGGTGGGTGGCAAATAAGGAATATAGATGGATTTGTAGACAGAAGGTCTGACCCATACACCAAGGGTTCTTTTTGATCATCTCCAGAGAAGACTTTTTGATTTTTACTTGATATGTCTATCTTTAGAGGCCTCTGACAACATTTCCTAAAATTCTCTCAAAACCAAAGTCCAAATATGGAGGAGTGTGCAGGCTGCGTGACTTTTTTTCCCCTCTGATCTCCAAAATGAGTTAAAAATAACTCTTTGTGAAAGATTAGTATGGAATTACAAGTAAGTATTTTAATACAAGCTCACAGAGCTTATAAAATTAGTATGGAATACAAGTGAGTTTTTAAATACAAGTTCACAGGGCAGATGGCTGCTTTCCAGGTCTCCAGGCTGCTGGCAGCTGACATGAAAGATGGTTCAGGGTGTTTATTGAAAACAGGGTGGCCAGTGAGGAGACTGTCTGCAGACATGACCTCACCTTTTCTCCTGGAAATCAGAAAGGAGGAGACAGAAGGAATTTTTGGGTTGTGAGCTACTTCTTTTCTCTCTACACATCATATTTCCATATCTGTAGACATAAAACTATAGTAAACTTTTGCCTGGTTGCTACAGGTAAAGTTTATTTAAGGTAAGAATGCACAAAAAAAAAAATGCTGTTCTGGCTTTTCTCCCTTCTCAGTAATGGACGTTTGGTTGGATGTTGCATCTGTTTCTCCAGTGTTTTCTTATCAGCCTATTCCTCTTCTTGCAGGTAGTTATGAAAGCCTTGCCTCTTTCTCCCTCTTCCTCTCTTTGCACAGTGCCCTGTGGGCCTTGGTGAGTAAAGGAAAGGGTTGCGTTGTACTTTCTTTGCCATCAGTACAACTAAATGGTTGATGCAGAATGAGGAGAAAAGCGGCCAAAGTGACATGTGACCTTGCTAGCTGATTTGAGAGCAAAGGGTTTTAACACCAGGAGACCAAATTTGTATTTTACATTCAGATGATTTTTAAAAATTGTTATGTACTTGCAACAAAGCTCACTAGTCTATAATTAATGCGTCATAACTCAAGCTCAAGCACCATGCAAACATCCCACGTGTGAATTATTGCACATATATTTATGCCCTCTGTGTCTTACGGCTTAGTTAGTACATGAAGCTTCATGAGTTAGGGGACCCAGATGGGAATATATCATGTGGTGTGTAAAAAGGGAGAATGTTAGGAGGTAGTCGACCCTTAATTCTGGGAGGAGAAAGCAGAGTTGATTTTTCTATGATGTCTTTGGATTCAGTTTCTGTGATATTTGTGCGCAATAAGGGACTTCTGAACTTTGGTTGAATGATTGAACCCCTTTGTTCAGTAAATATTTATTTATTTATTTTTTTAGGCTTTATGGAGGGATAGCATATACCAGAAAAAATATGAAGCGGTAGCTGTGATGCCTGAGCAATGGAACCTGGAAGCCCCACCCCAACTCAGTTTAACTCAGTCTCACCAAACCTGATCCCAGACTCATGGCTCCTGCACTTGCTATAGCTCTCTGATCCTGGAATCTCTTCACAGCTAGAATGCTGTGTCTGGCACTTCGCAGATTTGGTCAAAAGCTGGTACGCAGACGTATACTGGAGGAATATGTGGCTGATATGGGCCCTGACAGAAGACTAACTACTCTGGATTTAGTGGCCTTGGGTGTGGGCTGCACAGTAGGTGTAGGTGTATATATCCTGGCTGGTGAGGTGGCTAGAGATAAAGCAGGACCATCCATTGTGATCTGCCTATTGGTGGCCAGCCTATCTTCTGTGTTGTCTGGGCTGTGCTATGCAGAGTTTGGTGTCCAGGTTTCCTTTTCTGGTTCTTCATATCTCTACAGCTATGTCACTGTAGGTGAACTCTGGGCTTTCATCACTGGCTGGAACCTCATCATCTTCTTTGTTGCTCATACAGCCACTGTGGCCCGGGCTTGGACCTTAGCATTTGACAATCTTCTTGGGAACCAGATGTCTCAGAACATCTCACCAAATATTTCCCAGGCTCTTGGAGAAATTCTAGGATTCATTGTTGTGGGCCTTGTGTTGTTGCTCATGGAATGGTTGATTCTGAGGAATAGTTTGATTTTCCTGGTTTCCAAAACGGTCACATTGGTGAAACTTTTGGTTCTCAGTTTTGTGATCATTGCTGGCTTCATGAAGGGGGACCTGCACAACTGGAAGCTCACAGAAGAGGACTACATAATGGCTGGACTCAATGACACGTCTACATTGGGCCCTCTGGGCTCTGGAGGATTTGTGCCTTTTGGCTTCAAGGGGATTCTCCGTGGAGCAGCTACCTGTTTCTATGCATTTATAGGTTTTACTATTATTGTTACCAGAGTCGAAGAAGCCCGAAATCCTGAGTATTCTGTCCCTGTGGGCATTGTTGTTTCACTGCTCATCTGCTTTTTGATGTATTTTGGTGTCTCTTCAGCACTTACACTTATGGTGCCTTACTACAAGCTTCAACCTGGGAGCACCTTGTCTGAGGCATTTCTCCATACTGGCTGGGCACCTGCCTACTATGTTGTAAGTTTTGGATTTCTCTGTAGTCTTTCTATCAGCATCTTTGGCTTTATGTTCCCCATACGTAATCTGATATACATGATGACACAAGATGGGCTCCTGTTCCCTGTCCTTGCCAGGATCCAAACTGGCACAAACACCCCCATCGTGGCCACTGTGATCCTGAGCATTATTGCAGCCATCATGGCCTCCTTCTTCAGACTCACTGATCTCCTGGACCTCATGTCAGTTGGGGCCCTGCTAGCTTACTCCCTGCTGGCTACTTGTGTTCTCATCATCAGGTATCAGCCTCAGAGGAGGAATGGGAGAAATGAAGCAGTGCTGCAGGAGGGAAGTGGACCTGCAGCAGAGAAGCTGACTCTACAGGGACTATTTTTTCCAGGCAGCCCCACCCCCACTCCCCTCTCTGGCCGGGTTGTCTATGTTTGCTCCTCACTGCTTGTTCTGCTTCTCACCCTTCTGTGCCTGGTGCTGGTGCAGTGGCCAGTTCTGCTTTCAGGAGACCCAGTGTGGATTTCCGTGGTTGTGCTGCTCCTGGTGCTCATCACTGGGCTCACTGGGGTCATCTGGAGACAGCCACAGAGGTCCAGTCCCCTTCCCTTTAAGGTCCCTGCCCTGCCTCTCCTCCCACTACTGAGCATCTTTGTGAATGTTTGCCTTATGATGCAGGTAAGAGCTGGCACCTGGGCCCTGTTTGGTGTCTGGATGCTGATTGGGTTTGCTGTCTACTTCAGCTATGGGATCCAGCAGAGCCTGGCTAATTAACCATACTTCAATTAGGGTCAAAAGTATAGACCTTGAACTCAGAAGTACCAGTAAATATTTGGCTTGATATCATCACAACTGAGTGCAGTCAGGTCCCCTACATGGGAGAGTACTCTTCAGCACATGGAAAGCTGGGCCTCCAATGGAATATTGGTAGGGGAATTCTAATAGAGCTCTGTGTGTATTGTGAAATGAAGAATGTGTCTTTTCTCTTTCACCTTTTTTTCCTTCTTTCTATATGTCTACTTTTCAGTTGTGTATGCACTGCATATTGACTTTTAAAAAGTTACTATTAAAAGAAACTAGAAAACGGTGCTTTTGTTTTCTTTGGGCTAATATACAATAGCAGAAATAATGGATCATATGTTAGTTCTACATATAATTTTCTGAGTAACTTCCATACTGGTTTCCATAATGACAGCAACATATTACATTCCCACCAACAGTATATGAGGGTTCCTTTTTCTCCACGTCCTCACTAACATTTGTCATTTCTTCTTTATTTTTTTTCTTAGCCATTCTGACGGGTATAAAGTGATATCTTATTCTGGATCTAATTTATACTTCCTGACTATTAGTGATGCTGAGCATTTTCATGTGTCTAATAGCCATCTAGTATGTCTTCTTTGGGAAATATTTATTTCAGTTCTCTGTCCACTTTTTAATGGCTTATTTGACCTTTTGGTTTTGCATTGTATAAGTTCTTTATATATTTTAGATATTAACCCCTTATTAGATATATCATGTGTCCTGTGGCTAATTTGGTTCTGGATAAAAAAAAAGAAACCCGAAAAAGAAAGTGAAAGGGACCGAGCTGGGCATGCTCAATGCTGTCTCTTTAACTCACTAATCAATGTCACAGTGCAGGGGGTGGAGAAAGACCAGGAATAGTCCTTTGCTTAGTGGTGCTCAAACTTTAATGTGTGTCACCTCACCTAGAGGGCTTGTGAAAACAGACTACTGGCCCAGCCTCCAGCTTTTGGAATTCAATATGTCTAGGTGGGGCCCAGAACTTATAGTTCTAAGAAGTTCACAGGTGTTGTTGATACTGCTAGTCCAGGGACCACACACAGAAAACCAAAGCTCCAACTGAAGCTCCTCTACATTTAAAGATGAAGTGAGAGAAACCAAGGCACCCTTTGAACACTTACCTTCATTTAATGAAATAATCAGATTAAAATGTCATCACTAATCCTTTCACAGTGGAGAAATCATAGTGAATAATTTCACAATGTATGTGTTTATCAAATCACCATCACAATGTACACATTGAATACCTTACGATTTTATATATCAGTTATAAATCAATAAAGCTGAAATTTTTAAAAAATGAAATACCACAGGTATCTGTGTTTCTTTATTTTCTGTATATTGTTCCTGATTTTAGGTCATAGGTAAGGAGAGTTTCTTGTTCACTTCCCCAGAGCATCCAGCTGGGACCAGACACATAAGCAGCATTTAATAAATTCATGTTAAATTGAATTGAGCCTTACACATTTCCTTGGTACAGAAAATTCTCCTTCCTTTCAGGCTAGCACTGTGCTACTCCTTTAACTATCTTCAGAGAGATTTCTTTAACAAAGCATTTCTCTTCATCCAGAACTATATCTAGAATGGTATCGAAATCTGTACCCAGCACCTAGAACTGTACCCAGGCATGTCTAGTTTTGCCTTTGTGTGGCTATGCCTGAGTTCTAGTGACTGTCTTGTCTGTTCGCTCAGAGTGAGATCTTGCTCGGGACAAGGAGTGGGTTCTCCCCTTCCTGTAGACCCAAGAATGAAGAAAAGTTAATTCAAAGAGAAACTGTTGAATTCAACAGTTAATTCAAAGAGAAACAGAGAAAATACAGCCCTGGGGCAGGAGAATGCTTGACATGACTCTGCCTGCTCCTGCTCCACTCATTCCCATGCGTTGAGTAAAATTGATCGAAGGCTCAGCCAGTTCTATATGACTCCAAGGATTCCCTGAAGATGAGACTGGTTCCACCATGGACACAAAAGCCATTTTTCTTGAGGCAGTTTTACAGTTGTCATAGAAAGGCCAGTGGTTTTCTATTGTATGTATGTATGTCCGCCCTGGAAAGGAAGTTGCTTTCTTAGTTGTAGAATTTCTCATCTTCCCAACAGGGAGTAGATGACTCCAGGGAAGCCTGCTAGAGGCAGGATTACCGTACACTTCTCAACTACTTTAGATGCTTCTTTGGGGGTCTGGTGCAGAAGTCTCATGAGAGTATCTAAGATTCTTTGGGAGAGAGAATGTACACCCCAAAATGGCAAGAAAAACAGACTGAAATATACTCAACTAATAATTACATAGGGATTGAGGAGTCATTACTTTGGAAGAGAAGATATAAGTAGAAACTGAAAAGGATGTGATGGTAAAGAGACACTTCCTAGAGGAGGATGTGTATGGAGCAATTTGGGAAATATAATAAAAATAAAGAGGGATAGGTAAGTTAGGAAAGACACAGGACAGTATTCTGAGCTACACAGACCTTTGAGACTCATGAAAGAATAAGACTTTTTTGAGGGATGTGTGTTTTCACTCTTGAAGGGAATTTATGAGCCACGTTTGTATTGTGCCATAGAGTCAGATTCTTGAATCAGGAAGGAATCAGACATGATTCTCACTGCCATCTGGAGGACAAACAGACAGAAGGATGTGGACAGATAAACTCTTTGTGGGAGACAGTTGTACCAACTGCTACAGTCATGTAGATCCTGATCTTCAAAATGTGGTCCATGGACCAGTAATGTGTGTGTCACCTGGGAGCTTGTTATAAATGCATAATCTCAGGCCCCACCCAGACCTATTGAATCAGAATCTGCAGTTTTAGTAGAGTCCATGGTGATGTCTATGCTCTTTCAGGTGTGAGAAGTACTGGCCTTAGATAATAGGTGATAGGTGTCTGGCCTCATATGAGCACTATGAAAGGTCTGAAAACTTTGGAATTGGGAATGCAAGAGGAGGGACTTAGACTGAGAAAATTGAATTTGGGGGAGAGAGGGAAGTGTGGGTCCTGGCTGCTCTCCTGTCCCCAGGTCTTCCACACTAATCACTGTGCCAGGATTTGGCACTCTGCCCACTTTGGGAAAATGCCTGCTGTGTCCATGCTGGAGTCTGCCTGGCCCTGAGGGCTCTTCTGGGGCCAGGATTGGGTGGGTCAGGACAGCTACCAATTCTGTTACCCCTACTTCATATGATGGCCTGAAAAGGACTGGGAAGGTCATAGTAGTCATGACCCTCCTCAGGTTTGTACTCTCCCTTCATCAAATGAATGATAACTTGATGATACTAATTGAGGAGGCTATGGAGGTCAGGGGATTGAAATGGGAGTTCTTAACTATCTATCCTGGAAATTAGAGTACTTTCTTCTATTAAAACTTTAATGAAAGTATCAATGACTCCATAAGGGGTTACGGTCTGTTAGGGACCAAATTAATGCTTTTTAAGGGATCTTTTGAATGATTTTTCACAGGTTAATAACAAACTATATGAGACCTATAATTTCAGAGACCTGGAGCAATAGGCAATGGAACAATGGTACCAGGTGGGCATTTCAGAATTCTTTTAAGCTTTTGATGGTTTGTGTACCTCATCCCCAATTAGAATGGGTGACAAAGAGAGGCCAATATTTTAAGGAAAACATATTGAGATTGTACATAAGGAAGAATTTCTGAGTTTATAGAGGACCAAGGGAGATGGGGGGGAGTAGGCTTTCTGGCCATGGCATGGCTGTCTCACTTGGATTTGGGATGTCTCAGATGATCTTCTTCCCAGAAATAAGGAAAGGTACAAAATGAACTCTCAAAATCTTTTAATCCCAAGGATTCTTCAGTTAAATAATAAAAGTTTTTATTATTTACTTTGAGAGAGAGAGAGAGAGAGAGAATCTGAAGCAGCTCCAGGCTCCAAGCTGTCAGCACAGAGCCTGATGCAGGGCTTGAACTCACGAACATGAGATCATGACCTGAGCTGAAGTCAGATGCCAAACTGACTGAGCCACCCAGGTGCCCCTCTTCAGCCAACTTCTTAAATGAAACGCTGGGGTAACTGTAGTTTATGTAAGATGGTATAGCATGTGGATACTGAATTACAGATGAAAGAAACCCAATCTGATTAGAGCTGACAAGGGTCTATGTGGGGGTAGAGCAGTCAGAGTCTACCCAAAGGTCGGTCAAGTGGTTCACAGTATGGTTCCACAAGAAGGTTGGCAGACATGAGGTGGCAGAAACATTGGCAGACACAAAGAGAAAAACAGATTATATTGACCTACAAGATGCCATCTTTAAGATAATGTCCCCAGTTTCCAAACCAGTTAAACAACCCAGGAGACACTCTGATTTTGTCAAATTGTGACCAAACGTCCCTGATAACTTAGGGAATTATCAATTATTTTGAAACAACACGTGTGAAAGAATTTCTCACAACCCAGGTGATGGAAGATCAGTAGGTAATCAATCGAGCTCAATTGTCCAAGAGTCCTGCCCTAACTTCAATTAATTTTTTTATTTAAAGCATTTAATGCTTGTGAGGTGTCATTTAGAGTTCTGCTGACTCAGCAGACAGTTTACTTTATTTCAAAGTGTTAAACTTTTCCAAGGTCCAGGAATCATACCAGAGAAAGTACCAATGTAGTCCATTACCATTATTACTTTGCAAATTTTTATGTAAACCAAACCTGGGTATTATTTTATAAAACAGAGCTTTCATTACTTTTTGTGCCTTTATGTTTTGCAGGTGAAGGCCTCTACCCAATTAGTAAAGGTATCAACACATACCAACAGATGTTGAGACCTCTTTGACCATTGTTAGTCTTACCCTGGATAGCTCCCAGTTCCTTGATTACTTGAGAGAGCAAGTTTGTGGTTGAGAGGATTGTTTCTAACTTCACAGGTTAAAACTATTGAACTGCCCTTAACAAACTTTTCCCATTAAACATCCTTCAGGACATTTGATAAGTTTTATCTCTCCCTAAATGAAAGACCTGATGCAGTGCTTTAATGATCCTCTAGTTCTGTGAGCCAGGTAGTAATAATTTCCCCTGCTGTTTGTAACCATCCTGGGGGCTGTAGACAGTGTCCATGAGTCAGACCTCAGTTAATTTCCTCAGGAGAGTAGGTGGGATTGAGTCCTTTAATAATTGATAGAGTGGACAAGCTATTTTCCTGAACCCTGATATCCACAGCCTACAATATCCAGTAGTTTCTAAAAACCTACTCCATTTTCCATCTGTCCTGAAGTTACTAATGCTATAGTCTCTAATTCAGTTATAATATTCCTTTCTAGAAAGGGAGTGTGGCTCCCTGGCATTATCAAGAAAGAATGAGAAAAGATTAGGTTTCCCCATTTACATCCCAGAGGCTGAGAGAAACATTTAGTCATAAGTATTCTGGAGATGTCTCTTATTGTCACGCTGCATTTGGATAGCTGGTCCAGAGTGGAAAGGAGGACATAAAAGGTGGCTCCAGTATTAAGAAGGAAACCAGCTTGTTTTTCTTCTACATCCAGAGTTACCTAAGACTCTGGGTTTCCAATAGACAGTTGGTTCAGGGGAACCACCATGAAGAGCCCCAGGCCCCATCAGCCCCTTCCAGGAACACTGGTTATCTGAGCCCTGGAAGATAGAGGTCCCCAAGGGCAAACTTCCAGTGATTGTCTCCACATAAGCGACGTGGCTTGCGGGGCTTTGACTTTGTTGTCTCTTCTGAGGGCATTTTTGTTTCTAGAACTCTGAATGGCCACACAAATGGCATTTGGCGCTTGGACTTTGGGGGATCTGGTCTGACATAGTACATAAGCCTGTGACTAAGGCCACAGATTTATTCTTAAATTACGGTATTCCAGAGTCCCTTCCAGGCAAAAAGCCAATTTTTGTAGCTTCCTCTGAATACTTAGAGCTTAGAGTGACAAATTTGTCCTGTAAAATTGTCTAACCTCAAGGTGTCAGGGGTGATAGTCATATCCTTAATGAGAGTCTCCCTCAGCCTCTCCAGGAAGGCCATTGGGCTCTCATTCTTTGTTTGTAAAATAATGGCTAGTTTAGCTTAATTTAAGGTTTAACCTTAGACCTCCTTAATTTCCCCAAAACACAAGCTTGGAAGTGGTGGCAACACCATTCCTCAATGGGACGGCCATAGTCCCAATTAGGATGTTGAAATGGAACTACCTGGGCCCCAGGAGGAAACTGGAAGCTCGCTATAGGACCTCAAGTCTCATGATTATTAATGAGTTACTCATATCCCTATCTTCCAGCTGCTGCCAGAACCCCATGCGTCTCTATCTCGTTAAAAGTTTGTTTTACAATCCAGTGAAAAAATGGGCAGAAGATATGAACAGACACTTCTCCAAAGAGGACATCCAGATGGCCAACAGACACATGAAATGATGCTCAGCATCCCTCCTCATCAGGGAAATACAAATCAAAACCACACTGAGAAACCACCTCACACCAGTCAGAGGCTCAAATGAGCAAATCAGAGGACCCTGGATGCTGGCGAGGATGTGGAGAAACGGGCACCCTCCTACACTGTTGGTGGGAATGTAAACGGGTGCAGCCCCTCTGGAAAACAGTATGGAGGTTCCTCAAAAAATTAACAATAGAACTCCCCTATGACCCAGCAATAGCACTGCTAGGAATTTACCCAAGGGATACAGGAGTGCTGATGCATAGGGGCACATGTACCCCAATGTTCATAGCAGCACTCTGAGCAATAGCCAAATCATGGAAAGAGCCTAAGTGTTCATCAATGGACGAATGGATCAAGAAGATGTGGTTTATCTATACAATGGAACACTACATGGCAATGAGAAAGAATGAAATCTGGCCATGTGTAGCAACATGGATGGACCCTGAGGGTGTTATGCTGAGCGAAATAAGTCAGGCAGAGAAGGACAGCTATCATATGTCTGCACGTATAGGTGGATTAGGAGGAACTTAATGGAGGACCATGGGGGAGAAGAAGGGGAAAAAATGTGGGGGAGAGGGAAGGAGGCAAACCATGAGAGACTCTTGAATGCCGAGAACAGAGGGCAGATGGGAGTGGGGAGTGGAAGGAGGGTGATGGGTCTGGGNGCAACTATCTTTTCCCATTCTGTTGGTTGCCTATTAATTTTCTGGGTTGTTTCCTTTGCCGTGCAGAAGAAAAAGAGTTTGTTTTAACAAAAGCATTATATCTTTCCAGGTCAACACAAATGCATATGTAATATTTTGAAAAGCCTCTATATATTTATCAGGATCATCAGAAAATTTGCCTAGATCTCCTTTTATCTGTCTTAAGTTGTGTAATGAAAAATTACACAATTATCACAGTGGTGCCTCTTTGTGTCCCTCCTTCTGACATTGCAGCTTCTTATGGGGGAAATGCACCTGTTACATTATAGGAAGGACCTGGATAAGGTGGGCAGCAGGGAGCAGATGTGCACGTTTTTATTTTTATTTATTTATTTATTTATTTATTTATTTTAAATTTTTATTTATTTCTAGGAGAGAGAGAGAGAGAGACAGCGTGAGCAGGGGAGGGTCAGAGAGAGAGGGAGACACAGACTCTGAAACAGGCTCCAGGCTCTGAGGTGGCAGTCAGCACAGAGCCCGACGCGGGGCTCGAACCCACGAACCGCGAGATCATGACCTAAGCGAAAGTCGGACGCTCAACCGACTAAGCCACCCAGGCGCCCCAAATGTGCACATTTTTAAGTCTGGATATATAGACCAAGGACCCGAGGAGACAGAGGTTGTTGTGGAAGACGTCCCTCCTTCCTGTCTAGGTCTGCTTTGGGTGTAGGCAAATGGCCCTTAATTGTTTCCCCTCCTGATTGCTGGACTGTAGTGTTCTGATTAAGTCAGGATTGACCTTACATTGCTTATACGTATCTCAATTTTTTCTTAAGGTCCAAAGACACTAAACATAAGGGACTTTCCCCCGTTTCCCCTTATGTTTGCAAAACAAGTCCAATTGTAGGATAGTGTTATGATTGATACTTCCCTCTGGCAGCCAGATTTCCTCCTTCAGTTTGTATTGGGGCCAAGCCTCAGTGCAAAAGAAATTTAGTTGCTTTCTCTTCAGGGTTTGTGGATCAAAATCATCCCAATTTTTCAGAAGGTACCCCAAAGGAGTATTGGCCTTGGTTGGGGAACTGCCCATCTCTAGGAAAAAGGAGGAAAATGTGTGTCCTATCTTAACTCCTGTAGCTGGTCTGGAGAAGCTTCATCTCCTGGCCCCACATTTTGGCTGGCTATGCAACTGGCAGCCAAAAGCCCTGTCATTCTTGTGAGATGCTGGGAGTAGTCACTCTTACCCAGACTTGATACTACCTGTGAGAGCTGACTGGTCTTTTCCAACTTCTCCTACCCCTGTATCCCACCTGCAGGACTTTGAGGGCATTCTCTGTGACCAGGCAAGACTCCCCTATTTGTAGAAGGATGCACTAATTTTATCTTGGCCCAACAATAATTCTCTTTACAAAATATTTCAAAAGGCTGGCAAAAATCATTTTTTGCAAGGATAAAATCTGCCACTGAGGAGGGCTAAAAGGGTCAAAGCTGCCTTTTTCACCAATTCCCACATGAATATGTTCCATTCATGTGGATATCCGTTTTAGAATATCTAGTTTGTTACAAATAGGCATACACTGGGCTACGTGTAGCAAAATGGCTCCCATGCATCCCATTAAAAGTCCTTCATATGTTATCCATTCCTCATATGGCACAAGCACCATTCCTTTGCTAAGCAGAAACAACACATGTGGAGCATTTGGAGGTGTGCAGCAAGGACACTGTCACAGTTCCTCCAGTCTTTGGGTCAAAGGAGGGGCAATTGCAACCATGGCTTGAGCAAAAACCAAAAGGGTGAACTGTCCTGCCCCTTTGGTTAAAATTATAGTCCTTTCTGTCTTTGGGGGCAGATAAAAGAGAAAGAAAAAAAAACATTTGTTTACCTCGTTTTTTATAATAAAAAACAGACCAACAATTCAAAAAACTTTGTCATTTTAAGAGAAAAACAGAATTTCAATCTTATACCAGTGTCTTAAAATCCATTTATTTTAACCTTAGTCAGTTCTGACCACACATAAAATTCTATTACAAAGATTTCTCTTCACAAACCATCTATAACTTTCCTTTGCTTTCACATTTTGACCTAAACCATTATTCTCCAAACAACAAGTCTCAATTAGGACAAAATTACCTTTTTTTTGTTTTTTACCTTTAAAAAAATGTATTCTCATTCATTATATCTTTCTTACACATCTCCTACTTTTCCACATACAGAGTAATTTTCATAATTTCCATCAGTCTTAATTACATTTAACAGAATTTTAACCTAGAAACCTTAGTCTCCAGCGAAAAGTAAGGAGTAATCAA
The DNA here is from genome assembly GCF_008692635.1 of Crocuta crocuta. Classification (NCBI taxonomy): domain Eukaryota; kingdom Metazoa; phylum Chordata; class Mammalia; order Carnivora; family Hyaenidae; genus Crocuta; species Crocuta crocuta. The sequence continues at coordinate 1,462,023 of NW_027531270.1, read as the reverse complement.
TTGTGAACTGGTACATCAGAATTTTTTTGGATAGCAAACTTATAAATCAATTAAGGGCAAAGCATGTCTTTCTTTTTGGTTTAATTTTTTAAAATAGTTTACTGTCAAGTTGGTTTCCATATAACACCCAGTGCTTATCCCCACAAGTGCCCTCCTCCATGTACATCTCCCTCCGTGTCCCCCACACCCATTAGTCCTCAGTTTGTTCTCAGCATTCAAGAGTCTCTCATGGTTTACCTCTCTCCCCCTCCCCCACTAGTCCCCCTTCTTCTCCCCCTTGTTCCTCAGTTAAGTTCCTCCTAATCCTCCTATACGTGCAAACATATGATATTTGTCCTTCTCTGCCTGACTTATTTCACTCAGCATAACACCCTCAAGGTCCATCCGTGTTGCTACACATGGCCAGATTTCATTCTTTCTCATTGTCATGTGTATTCCATGGTATGGATAAACCACNATCTATTTTGAGTTTATTTTTGTGTATGGTGTGAGAAAATGATCTAGTTTCATTCTTCTGCATGTTGTTGTCTAGTTCTCCCAGCACCATCTGTTAAAGAGGCTGTATTTTTTTCCATTGGATACTCTTTCCTGCTTTGTCAAAGATTAGTTGGCTGTATACTTTTGGGGCCGATTCTGAGTACTCAATTCTATTCCATTGGTCTATGTGTCTGTTTTTGTGTCAATACCATGCTGTATTGATGATGACAGCTTTGTAGTAGAGGCTAAAGTCTAGAATGGTGATACCTCCCATTTTGGTTTTATTCTTCAGCATTACTTTGGCTATTCAGGGTCTTTTGTGGTTCCATACAAATTTTAAGATAGTTTGTTCTAGTTTTGAGAGGAATGCTGGTGCAATTTTGATTGGTGCTGCATTGAATGTGTAGATTGCTTTGGGTAGTAATGACATTTTAACTATATTTATTCTTCCAATCCATGAGCATGAATGCTTTTCCATTTCTTTGTGTCTTCTTCAATTTCCTTTATAAGTTTTCTATAGTTTTTATCATACAGATCTCTTTTATCCTTGGTTAGGTTTATTCCTAGGTATTTTATGTTTTTTTTTTTTTTGTGCAATCGTGAATGGGATCAGTTTCTTGATTTCTCTTTCTGTTGCTTCATTGTTGGTGTATAAAAATGCAACCTTTACAAATAACAAGCCTTGAATCACCAACCTTACCAAACTCCTTAAGATTTAAGAGATTTATGGACATCTGGGTTGCTCAGTTGGCTATGTGTCCGACTTTAGCTCAGGTCATGATCTCAGAGTTCATGGGTTTGAGTCCCATGTCAGGCTCTATGCTGATAGTAAAGAAAAAAAAAAGACATGTCTAACTTAATTAAACCACAAATGTTAGTTAAAATATAGAATACGTTCTGCCTGTGTCCAACTAAAATCAATCAATTTGTTCACCATTGTCAGTTTACCTAGAGCACCAGTGAGGAAATCTAAAGTGGCGAGTGTAAATCTAAGAGGGTGTTCTTTGCTCCCTGACAGTGAGGTGAGGAGGAGGAGCTAATGGTACTCGAGGCACCCAGATGGTATAAGAGACAGTTATGGAGGCTGCACCGATGGTGGTGCAGAAACAGGAGATGGAAGGGAAGACAGTAGAGCTGAGGTGCCATCAAGAAATGGGGTCAGAAAAAAGGTCAGAGGGCATAGAAAGAGTTTTCCGGATCCTAAAGCTTGTCAGCTAGGACAGAAGAATAGATACAGACTTTTTCCACCAACAAGTGGAATTAGGCAGTCCATGTCAGGCCAGAGGAGACAGAGAAATTCCCCAAAACAAAAGGAGTTTTGGCAGCTGCTTGGGAATTAACCAGAGTGTATTAGGAGAAACAGTGAGAAAGAGTGTTAAAGCCCTCTTCTTTAGGGATGGCTTCTATTTTCTCCAGCAATCTGGTGTAGGTTTTGTGTATATTGATCAGGGTTTTCTGAAAATTTGCCCAGAGTGTTTTTATTTGCTTAAAATCTTGCAAGGACAATGGAATGCAGACCTTCATGGGGCCAAATTCACATTTCAGTCTATGGATACATTGAATGTGCCTTCCTTTCAGGGGAAAGATTTCTCATCCCTGGCAAACCTGGATAAGGAGGACATGAGGGTCTAGCAGGTGGCCTTTCTGAGGGGAGGCCTCAGGAGGCAAATCTTAAAGTACTCACTCTTCTGTATCTCTTGAGGAGGCTGGGAGGTTGGGATCTAACTTACAAGTCCTACATAAGTCTGTCTGGTCCTATAAAGTAAAGAAGACCTGTACTTAGGGAACTTCTGACCACTTACCTTCTCTTCTACAATATAGATCTGATTCAGTAAGATAGTACTGTACTGAACACTTCCCTCAGGAGGCCAGGATTCTCAATCCTCCAAGAGGTAACTGAGGCCTAGCCTGGGAGCAAAAAACAAAGAAACAAACAAAAAACCGACAAAAACTTCATGCACTTCTTTTTGACCATTTGTGAATCAAATCTTTCCCAATTTCTTAGAACACATTCTAGAGGAGTACCCACAGAGAATGGTTTGTTTTCCATCTCGTGATCCAGGTAGGAGTCAAGAAACTCAAGAACCTCTGTACTTATTATATTAGAGAAGTGAGTATGAAGTCATCCCTGATCCGCCTTCCCTGAGGTGAGAGAATGGCCTGACACCTTGGTGTGAAGAAGGATTGGGCCAGTGGGAGCAGCCATTTTGACCCGCTGCTTTAACCCATACCCAACCCTTCCTTCCCTCTTCTGGATCCTTCTAAAACTCTTAAATCCTTTAAAAATTTTTTTTAAATATTTACTTATTTTTGAGAGAGAGAGAGAGAGAGAGAGAGACTGTAAGCGGGGAGGGGGGCAGAGAGAGAGAGAAAGAGAGAGAGAGAGAGAGAGAGAATAAATCAGAAGCAGGCTCCAAGCTCTGAGCTATCAGCATAAGGGTATAAGTGTAAGAAAACCTGGGGCGATTATGGAGGAGGCTTCACTGGGCCATGGCCCCCAGGGCTGGTCTCCATCCTTTTACATGTCTCAGGTGCCCAAAGGGAACCATAGGGCAGGTTCAGAGCGCTGATTGCCAGTCCATATGTGTGCCCCCTAGATGAACCTTTCATGTAACCAAGAAGTCCCTGATGACTTCATTCTTTGGACCATCTCTTGATTGAGCCCACGTTTCTTGGTCGTACTAATTTTCTTGCACCCTCAATCCATGGAATGGAGCCCATAGGTTAATTATTTCCTCGCCTTGCCCCAAGCATCTTTCCTTCCTATATGCCTGATGACACATGAGCCAACAGGTCCCGATTATTAAGGTTCCCACTGCTATTGTGCACAAAAGCACTGGTGGTAGACCTGTGCTCCTGTTCTTAATGTTCAAAACCCAGGGGATGCAAAGGGATTTTGATATTTGAAGCCTAGAGTCCTGGCCACATTTAAGCCTGAGTTGTATCTGACAGAAAAACATATCTCACCAAGTAAGTCCCTAATTGCTATAGCAGATTAATCATCAGGAGTTGGAAAGATTTTAAAAGCCATTTAAGAAGGATAGGTGAAGAAAGAAGAAGCAACAGCAGAGAACAGAACTGGTTAGGGTTNGATTCTGCGTCCTTTTTTCCCCAATCTCTCAGGTTTTGTAAGGTTTCCAATGGCTTCAGATCTTTTCTGTGTGATGTATGGGCGCGAGTGCAAGTACGGAGCTCCTTACTTCTCCGCCATCTTGCCCTCTCTGACCGCTTACCTATCTTTTAATCTTCACAGAATTATTAGGTAAATTTTATTAACCCCACTCTACAATTGATGTAATTGAGGCTCAGATAGTTTACATCAAGTGCCCAAGGTAATGCCGCATATTAAGAGGCAAAGGCAGTATTTGAACTCAGGTCCTTGATTTCTGAGCTCTTGCTCTTTCCATTGCACCACTGGACAGGTGGTCATACTCTTTTATATGTCTGTCTCAACTTCAGGCCTGGGTGTGGGGGGTGAGGTGGGAGGTGGCAGATAGGTGCTCAAAAGTGTTTGTTGTACAAAGGAATGAATCACCACTTCCATGATGTGGTCCAGAGTTCTAGAGACTGTGGGGACAGGAAGGGGAATATAGCAAAGGAGTTCTAGTGTGGGCAAGAAATTGGAAATAGGTTTCCTGTGGGTTTCCATGCTTTCCCTGGACATTCTAGATCTCTAGAATCTAGAGGATGGGGCTCTGGATCCTTAGAAGAAGGAATAGAGTGGCGTGTATATGTGCACAGGTGTGTTTGATGAGTTTATAAAAATGTGTGTGTTGGTGTGTGTTAACTATAAATGTATGAGTTTGTATGTGTATTTGTGTTTCATACATGTGAAAATGTTTGTATGTATGTATATATGTGTGTTTTTGAGGTTATGTGTCTGTGTATGTATGAGTGTGAGCATCTGTGTATCTGCATCTGTGCAGGTGCATGTGTGCATGTGTATATGTGTGTGTGCTGTTCCTAGGGAGCCTGGAGACTCATAGCTGAAGATGTCTTTGATTTGTGCAAAATTCCAGCAGGTTTCAGGCTGTGGTATATCATGGGTGGGGTGAAGTGGGAGGGCAGAGGAGGAAGGCTGTCTGTGCTTGGGGTGTGGGGGTTGAGTAGCATGAGCAGTGGGTGTCTCTGTCCTGCCAGGCACAGGGGAATGGCATCAGGGGCCCAGGTTTGAGGCTGAGTGGAGAGTGAGTCCTGAAGCCTTCACTCAGGGCTGACACTNGGGGGGGGGCGCGGGGCAGAGAGAGATGGGGGTCAGGTAAGAGGATGGCCCCACAGTGGAGGATTCAGGCTTACTCTCTCCACACCACCCCCATCAGGATTTGGGTAATCTAACCAGGCTGCAGTTCCTACCTCTAGGGTCCACCCATTCTGCTTGAGGCCATAGAGTCCCCAGAAGTCTTTGTGTGCCACCTCTGGGGCTGGAACAACCAGAACCACAGTGAAAGCCTCTGTCTCTAGTCAGTACTATCCAGACAAGTACAAAACAAGTCTTTATCCCTTAGAGGCCTCTGGGAAGTCCATGTTATTCATTCTTACTGAATATCACACAAGCTGAGGCTTTCAGACCCCTTGTACTGGGAAGTCCTTACTGAATCTAACACAAATCCCTTTTTTGTACTTCATGCTCTGTAAGCCCAGGCTGAGTTTGTGAAATTTAAGCCCAACACCCCAAACTCTATGCATGGAAGTAGTTTCTTCTGGATAGAGAAGTAGGTCGGGAGGGTAGAGACACTGAAAGGATGTGGGGCTAAACCTGGTGGATCACAGATGGGTCAGACCTTTCCTGCACCAGAGGGCCATAACCAGTAGGACAGACTCAGAGAAGGGACTTCAGGGACCACCAGTTTGCAGTCTGTTTCCCCTGTCACGTTAGAACCAGGGGTAATTGGAAACAGAAGTTGTGGTAGGAAGGACCAGATTAGAATGGGGAAAGTGAGCTCTAGAAACACAGGACAAAGAGCAAATGATGAATGAAGAGATGTTACTTCTGCAGTTCAGGAAGTAGGAAGAGAGGGCTGTGGGACTCTGAGGGGCAGAGGGGTGTGCTGAAGGTGAGGGTATGCCAACAGCGTTTGTGGCGTACATGCCTGTTCTCCATGGTTAACATGATGCCTGTGTGCACCAATCATGTATGTAAACATGTATTACACGGGGAAAGGTGCAGCTTTGACCTGGGTTATTTAAACCAAGGGTTGTGAACTGGCTTCCCACTGGGGCCTACAAAATATGCTTTTCTGTTAGGAGCAGCGGTCAGCTGGGGCGTCTGGGGGGCTCAGTCGGTTAAGTAGCTGACTTTGGCTCAGGTCATGATCTCAGAGTTCGTGGGTTCGTTGAGCCCTGTGTTGGGCTCTGTGTTGACGGCTCAGAGCCTGGATCCTGCTTCAGATTATGTGTCTCCTTCTCTCTCTGCCCTTTTCCTACTCATGCTCTGTCTCTGTCTCTCAAAAATAAAATAAACATTAAAAAAAAAAAAATGAGCAGCAGTCAGCACAAAATGGGAAGACCCAGGGGTTCAGAGTCAGAAAACATGGGTTCCAGGTCTGGCTCTAATTATAAGCTGGGACTCTGTGAAGCACCACCTCTGTGAGCTGGGATGTCACTTGCTATACAATCGTAAAGGAAAACCCATGTGGCTCTTCTGTGCCAGCAGCCCCGGTGCTGGGGACCAGAAAAGGGAAGGGGGCTGGATGGGTGATGGCATTTCAGGGACCAAACGGAATATGGGATGCCAAGGGAAAGGGCTGCAAAAATGCTTTCCTGAATTTGGATATTCATGGGTTCTTGCTGGAGTCAGAGTCCTCCAGGCTGGACAGCGCAGCCCTATCCCAGCACCCAGGGCCCTGGGCTGGCCCTGCAGGGAGAGTGGATCTTTGCCGCCCTCTTGTGGCCGCTGAGCCCATCGCAGGTCCTTCTAAGCAGGTTCCGCTCTAGTCCACAGGGCCGCATTCCTCCCCTGCTGGTGGAAATTGCTTATATCACAAGGAGTGATCTTTGGTTGTCCAAGAGCATATTTCCCCCCAAGTCCCCTGGTTTCTGGAGGTACTCAGGACCTCCATAAGTCTGGGATAGTCTTCCTGAGATTTAACCCTGTTTGCCACTGTCTGAAGTTCTAAGTTCAGCACTCGGGGATTAGGGTGAAGACAAGGGGCTGAGATCAGATATTGAACAGAGAGGGCAGTTTCTCCTCCTCCTAGGGTCCCATCTACAACCTCATCGTCTCAGGGTCTTTGAGAGTTTTCAAAGAAAGAAGGAAGGAGCTAGGGCCATTCCTTCAGAAAATGAGTCTGGAGCGGACTAAGGATTATGAGCCTAGGCTTCTGCTTAACTGTACCTGATCTCAGTCTCTCAGTCTCAGCAGGGAGATAGATTTGCAGGAGGCAGGAGGTAAGAGACTGGGATGATGGAGGGAGATGGCATTTTTGAGAGATGCTGACAGGACTCATTTGCTAATTCTGGAGTCCCCTCCCACGACCCTCCCCCTCTAGTGCTCAGTGCTCATCAGTGACTGCCTGTCTTTGGGGAGACACCCAGGGGACCAAGTTGCACTGGGTGGACAAGAAGGTGTGGACGCTAGGAAAATGACTGAGGAGGAGGGGTTGGAATGACTGGGATTCGAGCTGGGGTCTGATGATCACTGGGGTGCATGGGAAGTCTTGGCAGGGCAAACTGTCCTGGGGGCAGATACTGACTTGCTGGAGGTCAGTGAGTGGGGGTGGGGGTGGGAAGGAATATTGAAAAGGACTGAATTCTACTGACTTAGGTGCTTGTTTTGGGAGATCTGGCGAAATACGAACCAATGACTTTTTCTTTTCTTTTTTTTCTTAATGGACACTTTTTTATTTTTTTTTACAAATAGTTTATTGTCAAATTAGTTTCCACATAACACCCAGTGCTCATCCCCACAAGTGCCCCCCCTCCATGCCCATCCCCTCTCCCCCCCACACCCATCAGTCCTCAGTTTTTGTCAGCATTCAAGAGTCTCTCATGGTTTGCCTCTCTCCCTTTCCCCCACCATTTCCCCCCTTCTTCTCCCCCTTGTTCCTCCGTCAAGTTCCTCCTAATCCTCCTATACGTGCAAACATATGATATTTGTCCTTCTCTGCCTGACTTATTTCGCTCAGCATAACACCCTCAAGGTCCATCCATGTTGCTACACATGGCCAGGTTTCATTGTTTCTCATTGCCATGTAGTATTCCATGGTATAGATAAACCACATCTTCTTGATCCATTCGTCTGTTGATGGACACTTAGGCTCTTTCCATGTTTTAGCTACGAACCAATGACTTTCTTGAGAGCTTCTTATGTATGAGGAAGGGTTACAGGTGCTCTGAGGGGATAAAATAGGGACACTCACTTTCTGTTCCCTTTCCCCTATTTAAAGATGTGCTGTATCTCACTGAACCACATGGGCCCATCTGAGTGTCTGAACTCACTGAACCACACGGGCCCATCTGAGTGTCTGAACTCACTGAACCACACGGGCCCATCTGAGTGTCTGAACTCACTGAACCACACGGGCCCATCTGAGTGTCTGAACTCACTGAACCACATGGGCCCATCTGAGGGGGTGCAAGGAAACTCTGGGAAGTTCTTGCCCAGGATACAAAGGCTACGCTCCCAGACTGCATGTTCTGCACACCCTGTTCCCTTCCTGCAAAACACTTCTAGTGAGCCTCCTGCCTCTCCTCATTCCTATTCTCACAGAATGTTCCAGGGACACAGATACCTGTCCAGGGGGACCTCGAGCCCTGTCAGAATTTCAAGTGGCTCCCAGTGGACTAACTGGAGAGTGGGATGGGCAACCCTAAGGACCTGACCAGCTAACACAACAGGCAAGGGGGCAACCCGAGTCTGCAGTCCTAGAGAATGTTCAGTGAGGAGCAGAGTGCTGCAGTCTCAGCCTACTCTGCATCCTAACCTCCATGTTCCACGCAAAGGGCCACCTGCCTTGTCCCCTCTGAACCCTCCTCATCCCAGAGGATGTAGGACTGTAGTGGGAGTCAGAAAAGGGGGGTGGGGAGAAAAACCAATGGACAGAGGCATAAAGGTAAATTTAATCCAAGACCAACAGAGTGGGACAAGAAGGCAGAACCAGTCCAAGCATCCTGGAAAGTCTAAGAGACATAGACACAGAGTCAACAGACACAGACAGTCCACAGTGGAAGAGAAACAAGGAGTTAGATCCAGACACAGGAGAGAGTAAAGAGAGGAGCATCCAGAGAGCAGAGCAAATAGTCCAAGATTAGATACAGAGAGAGACCCAGAAGCCAGAGATAGTACAGTCAGACAGGGACTTAGAGTCAGGAGTTGGGCCTGGGCTCAGAAAATCCAAAAGCCATGGACTCAGATCCAAAGACAAATCCATGGACACGGGGCCAGGGCTGACAAGATAGTCCGGGAAGTACACAGAGAGATGGAGGGAGAGGGAGACAGAGAAAGGAAAGGAGGAGGTGGAGGCCCTAAGGTGAGGCAGTGGGAAGGGGCAGATAGAGGTTGCAGAGGGTTGGAGACAGGCTCTGAGTCAAGGGCTCTGCTGGTGTGTGTGTGTGTGTGTGTGTGTGTGTGTGTGTGTGTGTGTCTGTGTATGTGTGTGTGTGTGTGTTAGGAACCCAACAATTCAGAGCTCCATACAAAATGGCAGAGTCCTCTGGTGGTGAAGGAGACCCCACACCCCTCCCTCTGCAGGACTGCTCTGAGCAGGGGAGGTGGAGGGGGGAGAACAGGAACAAGATGTGAGTTAGAGAAAGACTGAGATGGAGAAGGAAAGGCAGAGCCCGACTGAGACCAGAGTGAGAGAAACTGAGAGTGGAGCAGGGAGTAGAGAAATGGACAGAAGACAGAGGGAGACAGAGGAGGAGAAGGAAGATGATGGAGGCGGGTGGGCAGAGTCAGGGAGAGGGAGGGGCCTCTCACTGCAGGAGGGAGAGAAGGGCAGGGAGGGAGACAGGCTGTTGAGAAGCAGATGAGGGGAAAAGGAGAAGCAAGCAGGGCACCTGTGTCTCCAGAGAGACTGGGCTGTGATGAAACTGCCCTGTGGGGAGGTTGGAAGGTGGTCAGTGAGCGCCTTTTAGGGTGACCTTGTCTCTCTCTTGTTTTAAGTACAATGAACCTATTCCACACAACCGTCTTCTTCACAGGAGCACTTACAACTGCTGCTGCAGATGCCTGGTCCCCTGGCATCCTTGGTGGGAATCGCCTTCCCAGCCTGCAGCACAGCTCTGAGCATCCTCACCAGGGGCACATGTTTGTCCTTTACGGTGGATCTGATTTTTAAAAACTGCCAAGTTTTCTCTGGGGCTGAAGAATAAAGTGAGGAACTGGCTAGGAAGCAGTATTTCTAGTTAAACGTGTGGTGACTTTGGGAAGACACAGTGGAGGATGTGCCCTCCTCCCAAATGGCTCTGGAAGGTCATTGTGAAGGAGATGCTTGCAGCATGTGACAGGAGACATTTCTGGTGGCTGTTAGAGCCCAGATTAATGTTCCTGTCTGTCTGTGAAGACCAGGTAGTGGTGCTCCCAGGAGAATTCCCAGCCTGGTACTGGAGGGTGAGGCCTGGCATTGCCTGAAATATTTGTCCAGTGGTCCTGCCCTCAGGGAGCTTACAGTCCCCTCCCTTCTGACTAATATATAAAGTAACTGGTGTTAATAGTAATATATAAAGTAACAGATCAACAAGTGCAAAGGACAAGGTTGAATTCAGAGTCAGGGCCAGTTAATTAATCAGAGAAGGTGCCTGGAGGAGGGGACTCATAACCAGGGTATAGAAGGAGAAACCCACTAGGACATAGGATGAGGAGGAGAAGAAGAAGAGAAATTTGTGTTGCTTCTGAAGCAAGATGACAAACCTTAAGACAGGCAGGGACAGCTTTCCTGGCCTGGATAAACAGCTGGATTGGGAACCAGCATGAAGGGGAGTGGAGAGGGGCAGATGTTATGGGCAGGCTGGGTATTCTGAATTTGCTAGGAGAGGTATTGGGGCCCACTGGAGGGCACCTGAGATGTGTTAGGCAGTTATCATTGGCTGCATGTAATGGAGGTCAGTGTGTGTGCAAGGGTGTGGTGTGTGTGTGTGTGTAGGGGGGTGCGTGTGCTCTTGTCTGCAGGGGGAGTTGAGGGTGCACTGACTGCCCAAGAATTACCATCTCTCTCCCATCACTGGCTGCATCTGTTCCCACTGAGGTCCTGACAAGGAGGCAAACAGCAAAATGGCAAACTGCTATGCCCAGAGAGGCCAGAAACATTCATTGTAAACCACGTGAAGACTCTTCCAGCTGAGGAGGAACACACGTGAAGAGTCATGGGACCAGCAGACAGACAGAGTCCTGTAGCACAGGCTGCTCCTTGGAGCTGGTGACTCGCATGCATACACACTCTCAGGCACCCACCGGCCTTCCAGGCACAGAAGGACACACGCACACACTGGCTCATTATTTCCCTCTCCCCACCCATCCTGAAAGCTCTAAGGGCCTTCATTCCATTGCTTCTAAAAGCCTGCCAGCCCTGGAGGAGATGGAGCTGGGGTGCTCACTGGGACCTAGTAGCCAAAAACCAGATAATTGCTCATTTGGACTTGGAGGGTATGAGTGCGTGTATGTGTGCACCCTCCCCCTTCACCCCTTCCCCAGTACTGCCACCTCCCCCCACTCTTCCCTTCTCTCCCTCCTCTCACAAGATGCCTGCTCCTCATTTCTGAGCACTGTCTCTAACCCCGGGTTCCTCTATCTGCCTCAGCCCCACATCTCTCCCACAGGGTCTCTCCCTCCCTCTGATTTTCATCCTTTAGCCTGGACTTTATCTACCCTCCCCACGCAGCTGCTATCACTGCCTCCTAGGTGGCCTATACTCTGTAGCCTGAATTCTTGCCTTTGTCTCCCTTCTGCTCTGTCTACACTGCCCTTGGTCTCCCCCTGTAGATCCTCCTTTCCCTCTCCTGCACTCTGCCCACAGCTGGCTCCGTGTCCTATTCTCCTTACTAGCCCTCCATGGAAATGGTCCTGATCCCACTTGGTTTCAGGTGTGGCCCTTGGGCTTTGCCCCCAACCCTTTCCATGGGGCCTGTTATGCTCCATCCAGAGTTCTAATTTGGCCCGTTTCCTCCTCCCCCTTCCTGTTGTGAAGCTGCAGGCATTGCCTTCCGGCTCCCAGTCTCTGCCAGGACTCCCCTGGGTGTGGGGGGCACTGGTGAAGTAGGAGGTCTTGGGCTGAACTGGAATCCCAGCCCTGTTCCTCCCCATGTAGTCTCTCCACCTGGACTCACTCACCTGTAAAAGGTGGGAAATAATTACAGGGGCTGCAGGAAATAATCCCTGGGACTGTAGTGAGAATTATCGTTGTGGTAAGGATGCCACATGTTCAGCACATAGTATGCACTCAGTAAGTATTAGCTCTTGTTATTTGCCCTTCCTCATTCTGCTCCCCTGCCCCCTTATACTGGAGTCAAAAAATAAATTTGGAAGAGGGATGAGCAAAAGTTATAGACTGTATAAACCAAAGCTGGCTGAATGTCAGGAATTTCACATGATTTAGCCTAACAAGTGCTCTAAGCTCTGAACACAGGAAATGCCCATTAGTGTGAACAAGAAGGGAGAATGGAGACTGGATTGAACCATAAAACACGGGAAACCATGTGAATTGGTGCCCTAGATGGATCAAATTCAACCTCATGGAGGGTGCCCAATGTCTAGCTTGTATTCGTCCTGTGGTGGCAGTGCTGGCCACCTTCTGTCCCTGCATCATGGGCCTGTGTCTGCTGAAGCTGCAGAGGGTGTGGGAGTCCAGCCTCCCAAATACTCTCACCTCCATACAGGACCTGGACTCCTGGACTGTCAGATCCATTCCTCCTCTCCCCTCATGCATGTCAAGTGAACACACATGCATGCACACACACATACATGCACACACATACACTTACACACACATACACACACTCTTACAGGTGCCCTGAAATTTCTAAAGGAAAGCACTACCCCACTAGAGATGGATTCTCTCTAGCTGCCTGCTTCAATGACACTAAACCTCACAGGGCAGTAATGTTTAGTGTCAGGAAAGCACTAAACCCTTCTGTCTCTCTGATTCCAAATATTTTGTGGTCTGAGATTTTCCTGGACTGAATTTGTTATCAGCTCTTCCTTCTGGGTGCTCTCTCCCTGCTTCTCTTACTCAGTCTCTGAGGGTCTCTCTTCCCATCACCTTTTTTTGGTGAATTTCATCCTTTGTGCCTTTTAGTTTCTCCATCCACATCTCCTCCAGTCTGTCTCCTTTTGCTGCCTCCTCCCACCCCTGTTCCCTCTCATACCCTCCCTTCCATCTCTCTTCCTTGCTTCTCTTATCTCTGTCTTCCAGCCTCTTCTCCTGCCTCTGGTTCATACCCCTGCATCTTTCCTCTTCCCTCCTCTCACCATTCAAGGTTCAAATACTTCATGTGAAATCACCTAGTGGGCTCCAACTGCCCTGTTCTGTACCCCCTGTACAGGAGAGACATATGACCCCATTGCTGTATTCTCTGCATTCCATCCCACCCCACCAGCCCTGGGTCAGTCTTTTTCCTTACCTGGTGATTGGCTGGGGGACTTGGCAATTCCACCAGCCTCCCACACTCTACCAAGCAGTTAGTGAATGGCACATGGAGAAAGGGGAAGGATTGATCTTGGGACCAGATGAGAGGATAGACAGACTCTCCCCCTGCATCTGCCCTCCTAGGGCAGATGCTCATCTGGGGATATCCAAGCTTGAGACAAGGGAAGACAGTCTAGGATGTTGGAACAGACAACCCAGATGTCCCCAAATCAATGCCCCAGATGCCCCTCCCTATTGTTCTGTCATGGCACACACCCCTCAAATTCCTGTGTCTTTTGCCTCCAGGAATTTTGGCTCTATAGTCCTGGCTGGGCTACTTATCCACTTCCCAGCACAGTACCTGGAAAAAGGGTGATGCTCAATGAGTGCTCTTGGTCCGTGCCTACTGGAGATGTGTTAAGGCAGGGTCAATGTAGTTTGTAGGTTTTCCCCAGTTGGAGGTTCTTCATGACATCTGGAGAAATTCTTTCTTCTCCAATTTCAAATGTGCTGTCTTAGTATAGTTAAAATGGACTCTGTTCCTATAGAATCCTGCTGCTACCCTTCTCTCCCCTCCTTCTAACTCCACCCATCTTTAAGTAATCTATTTTAGGCTGTAGAGGAATCTAGCACTATTACAGAGAGCCAGTACTGCCCCTTTTCCTTGAGACTGATGGCTTCTTGCCCCATCATTTGTCCATTCATCCCTAAGTCTCTAAGTAGGCCCCATCTTCTCCATCACTGAGAGTCTGGCCTCTGTTTGAAGATTAACATTCTGGGAAGGAGGACACACCTTCCTTTGGTCACTGTTTCAGGGTCTTGGAAGTCCTATGTTTTGAATGTCTTGAGCAGGAAGATCTCTAGGCAGGAACCATGTCTTTTTGTTACTTCCTCTAGCACAATGCTCAAGGCATATTCAGTTAGAATATATTATGACTACCTCAGAAAATCCCTCATGGTAAAGCTTAACCCTTTTGGTTTTATACCTGGAAGACAGGAAACATGGGTGAGAGAGGTGGGATGGATGATGGTGGTAGAGAAACCTAGTGGGAAATTCTGGGAGAGGTGTTTGAGGGGGTGCTTTTATCCTTATTTAAAGGGCTGCTGAGTGGACCCTTTAGCTGGATCTGGGACTGGCCTCCAAATCACCACCGGATGTGCTCCATTCAGCTCCTGACACTTTCCTGCCAACCAGGATCTCCTCCATATGCAGGACTTTGGGAAGCTTCTTCAGTTCTAAATTTAAATTTCTTTAACGTTTATTAACTTTTTTGAGAGAGAGAGAAATGGAAATGAAAGCAGAGGAGGGGCTGACAGAGAGGGACACACAGAACCTGAAGCAGGCTGTAGGCTCTGCGCTTTTAGCACAGAGACTAACATGGGGCTTGAACCCACAAGCAGTGAGATTATGACCTGAGCCGAAGTCAGATTCTTAACCAACTGAGCTACTCATTCTTAACTAACTGAGCTACTCAGGCACCTCTAGAAGCTTCTTTATTCTTGATTCAGATCTTGCTGCCACAAAATCTCCAACAAAGTCCTATTTAAGCCCTCAATCCACCTTCTCACCATGAAGGCTCCCACTAGTCTTCCATTGCCCAGCACCAGCTTTCCTCCAGGATTCCAGCTAAGCCACATATTTCATCCTTTCCCACTCTTCCTATGTATCTGCCTCCCAATAACCCCAACTCACTAAGACCCAGACTTCCCAGGGCCCCGCCTCCTGAGGGCCCAGCCTCCAGGAGGGCCTGGCCTCTTAAGGGCCCCAACTCCCTGAAGGCCCAACTAAGCTCCACTCCAAGTCCTAACTCTGCTTGGCCAGACTCCTTACCTGTTCCTGGGTTTGGCTTGCACATTCTTCTCAGGTCTTTCTGAGACAGAAGAAGCCAATCGGTAAGTGATCTCTAGTGTTTATAGAGTTGGCAAGAAAACTGAGACCTATAGAGAAAGGCTGGGTTGGGAGTTTCACTGGCTTTGGAAGCCGTTGTAGGGTTTGCACAGAGGATATTTCATGGCACCAGAGTTAGACTTTGGATTGGAGTTGCAGACTAGAGGCTTTGTGAGTTGATGAAGGGCAGGTAAGTTTGCTGGGCTCAGAGTGATCTGGAGACCTCTACTCTATTCTCCTCCAGACCAAAAGTTCTCATCTCTGCTGAAGAAAATATTAGGAGGTTATTCCTTGGTGGTTCTCCTCCAGCATCCTTCCCACCACTTTTCCCTGCCATCCTTCCTGGCTTTCTATTTCTGACCTGTATCAGAGCTTGCTCTATTCAGTTTTGTCTTTCCCACATAGTATACTTAGACGTGTTCTTTGAATGAAGGAATATTCTTCCACTTGGCTCTGCGGCCTCCTTCATGTTTTGTCACACTTTCTCAGTGGAGATCCTGAGAGTCTCTATGTCATATCTTCTTAGGGAGGACATTGGTGTGGACTTTGCAGAACAGTGGACCCAGTTTGATAAAGTGGTCCACCATCACCAGAGAGGATTCAAGAGTCTTCTTCCTCCATGCTGAAGGAGACAGATATCTATTTTTACAGCTGCTGAAGGTACCTCCCCACCTCTCTTATCTAATTAAAAATTTTTTTGTTGTAGACTGGTTATAGGCCAAGTCAGGCTGTAGGAGGAAAGATTACTAAGTTCACTTTGGGTGTGTCTGCCTAGTGGTCTTAAACTACCAGGTCATTAAAGTGGCAGTTTACTGTTATCTTAAAATGTACTTACAACACTTTAAGACCCTTAGAGTATTAAAATTATTCTCTACTTACCCTCCTCCCCACTGCCATGTACACTGTGGGCTTTACCCTAACACCAGAAGCCCAGACAACACTTATCCATGCAAAATACCTAATTCATTGATTACATGTGTCAAATGTTTATTTCTAGATTGTCTTTCTGTTGCTGTCTAGCAGTTCTTAGGCAACTTCTCTCCATTATCAACTGGTAGATGTTATATGCTTCTGCTTCCAGAGGGCAGATTAATTTTATCCTTTGTTTAAGCAAAATCATATGGAAAGGCCAATTTCTTTCACCAAGTAAATTCCAAATTGATAAAAATGATGTTTGATTATATTCTTTTGGTTTATCCTCATCCATTTTTAATTTTACTACTGAGCAGTGATAAAGCAGAGTAGGGATTAGAAAGAACAAGGGAAGACAGATAAAAAGTATCCTTAAAAAGTGGTTGTGGAGGGTATCTGTTTTATATTACAATGCCAAAACTGTGGTGAGGCAGTTGAGTCTTGGTGGAGACGTCATATTGATCTATACATGGATAAGAACTCAGGACTTTGAGGCATGATACAACTTTCATATGACTCAGACGATCCGGTGACCCTCCTACAACAAAACAAAGCAAAACAAATTAACTTTCCAAGGGCCATGGTGAGGATGTGCAGCAGCTACTTAGGGCTATGAGAGGAACTAAGCACATGCTGGTAAGACAGGACAGAGAGAAAGTGATAGCAAGTACTTATATGGGAGGACTGAAAGACATATTTAAAGATATGAAGAAAGATAACCATAGAGTTTAACAGCCTTTCCTAAGCCACCTTGTTTGCAGTGCAATACTGAAGGTGTATATCGGGAGGAGGTACATGGAAAAAGGAGCCATGGGCTCTGACCACTCACAACTGCTAGTCTAAAAGTGGAGACGGAGTATAGTTATACATGGAATGACTGGATAAATTTCTAGATTCTGAGCTTACAAGGAAACAAAGGGTTTGGGAGGGAAAACAAAGCTGTTTAGCAAGGCTTCTTGGGGAAAAAATGAGTGTGGATCAGTGCTCAGCTACATGACAGTTGTGGTTTGGATAATAAGGCAGACAGGCAGATGGGTTTCTTCTACTGCTTTCTCCTCAGGACTTTTATTATATGCTCTTTGTTGATAAGATTCAGGGTTCAGAAAAGGGAGTAGACATTTGTAGGGGGAAGTAGAGAGAAAAATGAATTTCTCTGTTGACATCAATGTATCATATAATTTTCTAGTCCCTTAAGTGAACATCCTTCCTGGCTTTTCCCAGCTGTCTTTAATTGTTAGAAAAAATCTGATTCTGATTCTTATTAGTAGCCCATCTAGTTTATGAAGACATTTAGAAACAGAATCTCAGACTTTTCTAACTTGTCAAGTTGATCACCTTGTTTTGGTGTCATAAAAATCTAAATAATTTCCAAAACTGGATTCTGACTGACACTAAACCTGTAAATGTGTCAAATCATAAATCAGGAATATTGCACTTAACTCTGTCTTCTCTTCAGTTATCCCAATAGACTAAGAAAAAGTGCCTTGTTCACAACCATCCCAAAATAATACTAGATAATATGGAGTATAAATAGCCCCTTGAGAAGCTCTGACTTTTTACCCAAATAATGGTGCAATGATAGTATGGTCTCTGTGTGTAACAAGGACTCTACAGGTATTGTGGGAAGGAAGCAAAAATGTTTCAGTCGACATCTACATAGATTTTGGTCTACATTTAGCTGAATGGATTTTTTCTACATACAGTTGGTGGAAGTGTGTTAGTCTGCATCAGGGTGGGTTTTCACTCACTTGGAATTTAGCTTCTGCCAGACTGGGATGGAAGTTGAGAGGTATTGGGGTGGTAGTATAGGTAGGAGAGTTGGAAGAGGTGGTTGTGTTTCCTCTAGGTCTAATAAGCATACAATTTGGGGGCTGTCTTATCTTCAAGTCTTAGTTGTACCTAGTAATATGCACTTGCAGAATTAAGGTTTCTAGACTCATTGAGAGAACATGAAGCACATTCTACCCTAAGGAGTTTTTATTTTAGAAAGGGAAACAAAATCTTCTTTCAAGTAACATGCAAACAGAATACAGCACAAAGTAAAATATTAAGTGGGATGATGCCTAGTAAGTGATCGTTTAGTGAGGTGGTTCTCAGAAGACTCCGTGGAGATAAGTTTGGATATTTATTTTCTTTAGTGTGAGCTTGATTACTTCAGCTTTCTTTACAACTTTTCAAGGAAGTTATCTGACATTTACTTCTCTTTCCGGGGAATAAGTTACACATTTATGACTACAACAGTGGTTTCTCTCTCCTTTCCTTTTCTCACAGACCAAGACTGAGGATTATTATTCTTTTTAAAAATTAATTTATTAACTATTTCTTCTTCTTCTTCTTCTTCTTCTTCTTCTTCTTCTTCTTCTTCTTCTTCTTCTTCTTCTTCTTCTTCTTCTTCTTCTATTTCTTCTTCTTCTTCTTCTTCTTCTTCTTCTTCTTCTTCTTCTTCTTCTTCTTCTTCTTCTTCTTCTTCTTCTTCTTCTTCTTCTACTTCTTCTTCTTCTTCTTCTTCTTCTTCTTCTTCTTCTTCTTCTTCTTCTTCTTCTTCTTCTTCTTCTTCTTCTTCTTCTTCTTCTTCTTCTTCTTCTTCTTCTTCTTCTACTTCTTCTTCTTCTTCTTCTTCTTCTTCTTCTTCTTCTTCTTCTTCTTCTTCTTCTTCTTCTTCTTCTTCTTCTTCTTCTTCTTCTTCTTCTTCTTCTTCTTCTTCTTCTTCTTCTTCTTCTTCTTCTTCTTCTTCTTCTTCTTCTTCTTCTTCTTCTTCTTCTTCTTCTTCTTCTTCTTCTTCTTCTTCTTCTTCTTCTTCTTCTTCTTCTTCTTCTTCTTCTTCTTCTTCTTCTTCTTCTTCTTCTTCTTCTTCTTCTTCTTCTTCTTCTTCTTCTTCTTCTTCTTCTTCTTCTTCTTCTTCTTCTTCTTCTTCTTCTTCTTCTTCTTCTTCTTCTTCTTCTTCTTCTTCTTCTTCTTCTTCTTCTTCTTCTTCTTCTTCTTCTTCTTCTTCTTCTTCTTCTTCTTCTTCTTCTTCTTCTTCTTCTTCTTCTATGTTAGTATCGAGATCTGTACTAATATCTGTAGCAAATATTTACCTGAATCTGCCTAGTTGGCAAACTGGATTTACTGGTTTAAGGTGTGGTGAAGTTTGTTTTGTGTTTTTGGTGGGGGTCATGGAAGAAGACCTAAAAGAGGCTCTATTTATTGGATCATGGCCCACCTGAAGATGTAGCTTAAATTACACACAATGCCAAGATGGGGTAATTCCCCCTTCTTCCGTATGGCCTTCTCAGGCTGACCTAACAGTGCACAGAAGACACACATAGTCTTGCCAACATGGAAAATGAGGTTTTTACAACTCTTACCTTCCATCAACTAGAAAGCCATCTGGGATCTTGACATACTTTTGCCTTGACTATTTATTTCTAATTTAGGAATACCCTCCCTGATTCTTAGTTTATATACCTTTTACTTATTTTGGCTGGTAGTGAAGTGTTCACGAAATGCCCTTAATTGTAAATTCCCACTGAGAGAATTCATTATTTGCCACTGTTGTCTTGCACTGTGTGTATATGAGTACATGATGATTTGGGAATAATAGTGGTGGTGTTTATAATTTAGGGGCTAGAAAAATGTTGCTTTTCTTTGAGTTCTTTTGCACAAAGAATCACCAGGGTGCCTGAATTTTCTGATTTAGAATTTGTCTTAATATTCATATACACGTAGTTGAAATCTGATCTTTAATAGATTGAATTCAGTCCTCATTCAGAATTTTTTTGTGGTTTCAACTTAAAGGACCATCCAGTTTCACACTTTAGACCCAACCTGACATACACTGAGCCCATAATTGTAGGTATCTACAGACAGTACAAGAAAAATGATAGCAAATAGTGACCTACTGGGCACATCCTAACCTTTTCTTACTTTCTTTTTCTCTGCAGCACTGATTGCAATACCAACACAATATATATTCATACTACTTATTTATTGTTCGCTTCCTACTGCAGGAAGATAGCAACTTGAGTGGAGAAATATTTGCTTTATGAATAAATGGGGCCAGTATATTTGAATAAATGAAAAGACCATTATTGGACACAGACTTCAAGAGAAGACAAGAACTGAAAGAGAAAAATGGGACTGCTCCATTTTTCATTTGGATTTGTTAACTAATTTCTTCTACCCTTGGGCATGAGACTCAGCACCAGTGTCATGGTGGCTTTTGACTGTTGACCTTTTCATATGTATTGTAAACTGTTTCACCGTCAGATGTGTTGGTGTACATGTTCACAACACTTCCTATTACTTAAAACTCTTGCCCTAAACTCAAAGCCTCTATTCTTGTGTTCATGACTGCCCCTGACCCAAATTGCAGAGGTGCTGTGTTAGAAATCCAGAAACTCTGGGGAAGCTTAGCTATCCAAAATACTTTATTCTTGTTTGTTTGGGAGCCACTGGCTTGATTGGTTCCAGAGTTTTCATTTCCTGGAAACTTTAAGGAAGATGAGAGAATCTATATACTTTGGGATCAGGAAGGAGCTGTGCTTAGATGCAAACAGACTGCAATCATCTCTGTAGATGATGCATTTAAAGTCCATTTCTCTGAAACCTTGAGAACTTGAGGTTAAATAATTATTTAACAACCTCATTAGCCTTCTTCTCAAGTCTTTTTC
Organism: Crocuta crocuta; assembly: GCF_008692635.1. Lineage (NCBI taxonomy): Eukaryota > Metazoa > Chordata > Mammalia > Carnivora > Hyaenidae > Crocuta > Crocuta crocuta. The sequence goes on along the minus strand of NW_027531270.1, from coordinate 1,441,534 downwards.
AAACTTCTAGCAAGGCAACTGGTATCCAAACTATTTTTGAGGCTGCTTGTGGGGAGCCACAGGGCCAACTTCCTGATAAAATGTTAACACTCAACCACAGGAACCAGTGGAACTTACTGCCTTGGAAAAACGTTTTGAAAGGAAAGGTCCAGAATGAGGTCCTTCTAGAGACAAAGGAATGAACACAGCGACCTCCAGGACAAAGGACAGTGGGCGAGGCTGGCTGGGAAAGCACGATGGCCTGCAATTTTGTGGGTGGATTGTTCAACTTGACAGGAGTTATTCTGGGAGACGTGGGATGGAACTTTCATTTTGAAGTCTGGAAGGAGCTCAGAGACTGAAGGAAACACAGGGAGCAGTAGGGGAGGTAAGGGAAATCCTAGGGCATTATGGAATTCATAAAAGCTGGCTTCATGTTCTCTGCCCTCTCTTTGCATTTCTTTTTTTTTTAATTTTGGTTTAACTTGTTTTTAAATGTTTTTTAAAAATTATTTTTGAGAGAAACAGAAAGATACATAACATGAGCAAAGGAAGGGCAGAGACAGAGAGGGAGACAAAGAATCCAAAGCAGGCTCCAGGCTCTGAGCTGTCAGCACAGAGCCCAACGTGGGGCTCGAACTCATGGACTGTGAAATCATGACCTGAGCCAAAGTCTGACGCTTAACCAACTGAGCCACCCAGGTGCCCCTAATGTTTTTAAAAATCTTTATTTATTTATTTATTTATTTATGAAAGACAGAGCATGAGCAGGGGAGGCACAGAGAAAGAGGGAGACATAGAATCTGAAGCAAGCTTCAGGCTCTCAGCCAAGAGCACAGAGCCTATCACAGGGCACAAATTCACAAACTGCACTTTCTGACCTGAGCTGAAGCCTGATGCCCAACCAACTGACCCACCCAGGCATTCCTTCTCTCTACATTTCTTAAAGCACCTCCCGTGAGCAAGCACCTTTTTTGGGAGAGACTTGCTTCCTAATCAAACTGAGATTTATAGACCCATGACCCACATTAGGAAATGTCCTCAGGAAATGCACTTGAAATGATGCTTGAGCCTATTCTAGTGCCCTGTTTCCAACTAGTTTTGGCCCTTTCTCTTTAAAAAAAAAAATCCTACTTCTAGGAATGTCAAGATATAGTAGTGAATCAATACATCTATATATTCATTTTATCTGTCTTAAATGCCTCTTATGGTTGCTTGGTATAATTGTGCATAGGTCCTTACCTTGGGTAGTGAGGGTTGGTGGTGGGAGTGTGGAATTCAGAAGACAGTATACGGATCCTAACCCTGCCCTCTGAAAGCTTTTAGACAGTAAAGGAATTTAAGTGACACATTCAGGAGACCACCAGATGGAAAGGGAAAATTAGTTTTGGTTGAGCATCAGGACTGACTCTAAGTGCTGGCAGGAAGGGAAGGAAGGTTGGAGGTGGGGATCAATGAGGATGGCTTAGGAAATGCTTCCTAGATAGGGAGGGGGGAAAGGTTTTAGAATAGGGTTGAAAAGAGCTTGAGGGTCAAGACTGGAAAGAAAGGAGTGAGAAGGGTATCCCTGGCAGGGCAGATAACTTACCCATGCCCAACGCTCATCCCAGGAAATTTAAGTTAGGAAAGAGGTAATGGACCTGAGAGTAGGAGGAGAATTAGTGTGGGGCTCTGACAGCTGGGTCAGAAAGTCTGGACTGAATATAAACCATTGGAGTAACCACAGAATATTACACAGAGAAAGGGCATTTCTGAATTTGTGTTTGAGGACAATGTTTCTCTGTCTTGTTATAAGCTGGATTTGTGGTAAGCTCTCTCAGGATTCACATGCTTTCTCTTCTATAGGTTTTCTTGCTCATCTGTTTGTTCTGCCTGCTTCTACTGGAGTCATAAAACATGATTTTTTTAAATTTATTTTTTTTCCTTAGTTAATTGTCAAGTTGGTTTACATATAACACTCAGTGCTTATCCCAACAAGTGCCCTCCTCCATGCCCATCACCCACCTTCCCCTCTCCCCCACCCCCATCAGCCCTCAGTTTCTTCTCAGTATTCAAGAGTCTCTCATGGTTTGCCTCCCTCCCTCTCCCCAACTATTTTTCTCCTTCTTCTTCCACTTCGTCCTCCGTTAACTTCCTCCTAATCCACCTATATGTGCAAACATATGGCATTTGTCCTTCTCTGCCTGACTTATTTCGCTCAGCATAACACCCTCTAGTTCCATCCATGTTGCTACAAATGGCCAGATTTCACTCTTTCTCATTGCCATGTAGTATTCCATTGTATTAATATACCACATCTTCTTCCTTTTTTAAAGTATCTATTTTGAAAAGTATTTACTTAGTTTGAATAAATTAATTCCCAATAAAAATTAGCTACAATTTATAGCCTGAATAGAAATGACTAGAACAAATACAACACAGGACTTGATTTCCTTGCATTAGTCATAAAGCATGTGACTATGCATAAAACTTCAAAATCAATTGTATTCCTTTGAAAAGGGGGTAACAGCAGTTACTGATACATCACAACTAGTAAACTTATAATACAAGTTTCCTGACATGCATTTCCTGAGTGAATCCAAATGATCATTTTTTAATATAAGGAAATTTTGACAAGTTAAATTAAACTAAAAATAGTTCATGGCTTCTAAGCAACAGGGTTTTTTTTAAACCAAAAGAAAATTCAGAACAGCATAGTGATAGTTATGATAAATTAAAGCTATACTACCACATACAAAAATTTGCTAGAGTAAATTAAGTATTACACAACTTTCAAACTAAAGGAACACAAATCAGAAGGTTAAAAAAAAAGATTCTGTCTAAAAGTATACCACATCTTGATCCATTCATCAGTTGATGGACACTTAGGCTTTTTCCATGTTTTGGCTATTGTTGAGAGTGCTGCTATGAACATTGGAGTACATGTGCCCCTATGCATCAGCACTCCTGTATCCCTTGGGTAAATTCCTAGCAGTGCTATTGCTGGGTCATAGGGGAGTTCTAGTATTAATTTTTTGAGGAACTTGCTACTGTCTTCCAGAGGGGCTGCACCAGTTTACATTCCCACCAACAGTGTAGGAGGGTGCCCGTTTCTCCACATCCTCGCCAGCATCTAGAGTCTCCAGGTTTGTTCATTTTAGCCACTCTGACTGGTGTGAGGTGATACGTCAGTGTGGTTTTGATTTATATTTCCCTGATGATGAGGGATGCTGAGCATCGTTTCATGTGTCTATTGGCCATCTGGATGTCCTCTTTAGAGAAGTGTCTATTCATGTATTCTACCCATTTCTTCCCCAGATTATTTGTTTTTCAGGTGTGGAGTTCGATGAGTTTTACACGTTCAATGCAATCCCAGTCAAAATTGCACCAGCATTCTTCTCAAAACTAGAACAAGCTATTCTAAAATTTTTATGGAACAACAAAAGACCCTGAATAGCCAAAGTAATATTGAAGAAGAAAACCAAACGGGAGGCATCACCATCCCAAACTTTAGCCCTTACTACAAAGCTGTCATCATCAAGACAGTATGGTATTGGCACAAAAACAGACTCATAGACCAACGGAATAGAATAGAGAACTTAGAATTGGACCCACAAATGTATGGCCAACTAATCTTTGACAAAGCAGGGAAAAACATGATTTTTTAATTCCCAGATATTTTGTTCTTTGGGCTTCCTCTCTGGTATCTTCATATTTTGTCTAAAGGTCCACTGTCACTCATCTTCAGTAAAAGTGGGAAGAGCTTAAGGGCCACCCTGCACAACATAGCTGAGTGAAAAAGAAACTATCAAATTCATTACCCATCTCTGACCCTGCCATTCAGATGGTCGTCTTCTGGGATTCCTGCTCAGGGTCCATGGATGGACTTCAGAATAGTGATGACATTATTCTGAGGTGACCAACCTCAAAGAGGTGTGTGATTCAACAGAAGTGAACCACATTTGTCTTTGTTGGGAAGTAGGTAGGTGGGGACTGTTTCCTCAGAGAGAGAAACATGGTACAAGCATCCTTAGTGCCCACTAAGAAGTCTCTAGTGGAAGTTGAAGGAGCTGAAGAAGAAAGAGGAATTGGGTAAAGGGAAATGGGTTCAGAGGGAAATGATAGGAGGGGTGCCCCATCTTACCTTGTTCTCCACCCTCTTTCTGGCAAGTATTACTTCTCTGTATTCTCTGTGTCCTGACAATTATAGGATTCCCATTCCCCTTCAGTTTAAGTCTGTTGAGTGCCTGCCATTTATCAGGCTCTGAACCAGGTCGTCTCACGACATCAGTTCATTCAATTCCTTGTTTGAACCTGAAGTGCACTGATTGGAGTCAACCTCACCCTCAGTCATGAAACTGTTAGCATCATAGCTTCTGTCAGGCCTCTTTTTCAAGGTATTTTATTTTCCCCTTTTCATTCTGAGCTCTTTCTCATTTTCCCTCCTCACTAGAGGCACTTGCTTTAGTGTATTTAACAAATGCTCTTCCAGTCCATGCTCTATATGTGTATTTAGATACATACATCCACTGGAATTTTGATACATTAGGATAATTGGCATATGAGGGAAGCCTGGGTGCTATGACTAAGGGCATACATAGAAGGGTCAGGGGAGACTTCCTTGGGAAGTGACATCTGAGCTGGGAACTAAAAGAGAAGTAGGGGTTAGCTAAAGAGAGGGACAAAAGGGGATTAGAAGGCAAGAAAACAGGGTGAGTGTGGAATTTCACAGCTGAATCATGAACTGGGCAGGGGATGAGGATAGACGAATAAGCACAGGTGAGATGTAGAAGGAATGAAGGACAATGGGGAACCACTGAAGGATTTGAAGACTGGTGGTGAATGGGGCACACATCAATCACATTTATAGTTTAGAAAGTCCATGAGTTAAGAATTGACCCTTCTTATCTATCTCCCATGTTGTTGGTAAATCATAACATTGGAACTTGTGGGTGGCAAATAAGAAGTATAGATGGATTTGTAGACAGAAGATCAGAACCACAACCCAAGGATTCCTTTTGATAACGTATAGAGAAGATTTTTCAATTTTGACTTGTTCTTTTTTTTTTTTATAACTTCTGACAACACTTCCTAAAATTCTCTCAAAACCAAAGCCAGAGTAGAGAGGAGAGTGAAGGCTGCATGACTTTGTTTTCTCTGTTCCCCACATTTCTGGAACATTACTGTGAATTGTTCATTTAAAGCCTTGCTCCTCTTGAAGAGGGGTCCATTTGAATAGTAGCAGTAGAGGAGGGGAAAGGGGGAACCACATGAAAGTTTCTTTCATTAAGAAAACATTCAGACGATTATTTGAGCAAGTTAAAATAACTCCTTGTGAAAAATTAATAGGCAGTTACAAGTGAGTATTTTTATACAAGCTCACAGAACAGGGCAGATTTTCCAAGCGGCTGTCAGCTGACATCACAGATGGTAGAGTGTTTATGGAGCACACTGTGGCCCGCAAGGAGACTGTCTGCAGAAGTGAGCTCACCTTCTCTTCTGGAACCTATATAGAGAGAGGATACAGAAGGAATTGTTTTGGTTGTGAGCTACTGAGCTAAGTAACTTACTTCTCTCCTCCCAATTCATCACACTCTCAAAACTGAGGATGTAAAACTGTAGTTAATTTTTGTCTGGTAGCTTTGGGTGAGGCTTATTCAATACCAGAATTCATATGATGGCCTTTCTGGCTCTTCTCCATTCTTAGTAATGGATTATTGGTTGGATGTTGCATTCATTTCTTCAGCGTTTCCTTCCACTACAGCTTGTTCTTAGAGTTCTTGCAGATTGTTATGACAGCCCTGACCATTCCTTCCTCTCCCTCTCTTTTTACATCACACCTGTGGGCCTAGGTAGCTAAAAGTGAAGGGTTGGACTGTACATTCTGTGACATCAGGACAGCTAAATGGATGATGCAGAATGAGGAGAAAGTGAGCCACAGTGACATCTGACCTTGGCTAACTGATTTTGGAGGTAAGGGTTTTGAGACTAGGGGAAGAACATTTGTATTTTAAACTCAGATAATAATTTAAAATAGTTCTATAATTGCAATGAGACCTTCTAGTCCGTGAATTAATGTGTCATAACTCATGCTCAAGTACCATGCAAATATCCATGTGTGAATTATTGCATAATATATCCATGCCCTGTTGGGTCTTACAGTTTAATTAGTACATGAAGCTACATGAGTTAGATGAACCCAAATAGGATTATGTCATGTGGTGTGTAGAAAAGAAGAATGTTAGGAAGTATTTTGCACTTTTTTGGGAGGAAAGCAGGGTTCATTTTTCTATGACATCTTTTGGTGTCAGTTTCTGTGATACTTGGGCTGCAACAAGTGACATGGGACTTCTGAGTTTTCACTGGTTGGTTGAACACCATTGTTCAGTAAATATTTATCGTTTCTTTAGGCATTATGGAGGAATAACACATACCAGATGAAATTCGAAGTGATAGCTTTAAAGCCTGAGCAACGGAACTTGGCAACATCAACCCAACTTGGCTTAACTCAGCCTCACCGAACTGAATCCCAGACTCTCTCCTTCCTGTGCTTGCTACAGCTCTCTGATCCTGGAATCCTCTTCAATTCTAGCTCGATGCTGCATCAGGCACTTTGCAGATTTGGTCAAAAGCTGGTACACAGACTTAAGTTGGAGGAACCTTTGCCTGAGGATCACCCAAGCAGAATCCTGAGCACTCTGGATTTAGTGGCCCTGGGTGTAGGCCGGACAGTGGGTATAGGTATATATGTCCTGGCTGGTGAGGTGGTCAGCAATCAAGCAGGACCATCCATTGTGATCTGCTTTTTGTTGGCTGGCCTATCTTCTATGTTGACTGCGCTGTGCTATGCTGAGATTACTGCCCAGATTCCACAATCTGGCTCTTCATATCTCTACACTTATGTCACTATAGGTGAACTCTGGGCTTTCATCACTGGCTGGAACCTCATCTTCTCCCTTGTTGCTGATACAGCCAATGTGACCCGGGCCTGGACTTTAGCTTTTGCCAATCTTCTTGGGAACCAGATCTCTCAGACCCTCCATGAGAGCATCTTACTGCATGTTCCCCAAGTCCTTGCAGACTATCTAGTCTTCTTTGTTGTGGGCTTTGTGTTGTTATTCATGGAATTGCAGGCTCTGAACCATGGTCAGTTTTTTCTGGTTACCAAAGTGGTCACATTGGTGAAACTTTTGGTTCTGGGTTTTGTCATCATCTCTGGCTTTATTAAGGGGAACCTGCACAACTGGACACTCACAGAAGAGGACTACATAAAGGCTGGACTCAATGACACCTCTAGCTTGAGCCCCCTGGGCTCTGGAGGATTTGTGCCCTTCGGCTTCAAAGGGGTTCTCCGTGGAGCAGCTACCTGTCTCTATACATTTATTGGTTTCCACAATATTTTTGAAAGAGCTGAAGAAGCCCAGAATTCCCAACGTTCAATCCCCAGGGGCATTGTGATATCACTGCTCATTTGCCTTCTGGTATATGTTGGTGTCTCTTCATCACTTACGCTTATGGTGCCTTACTACAAGCTTCAACCTGGGAGCACCTTGCCTGAGGCATTTCTCCATATTGGCTGGCCTCCTGCCTACTATGTTGTAGCTTTTGGATTCCTCTGTAGTCTTTCATCTAACTTCTTGGGCTTTATTTTACCCATACATCATTTTATATACATGATGGCAACGCATCACCTCTTGTTCCCTGTTCTTGTCAGGATAAAAACTGGTAAATATGCTCCTCTTGTGGCCACTGTGATCTTTGGCATTATTGCACCAGTCATGGCAGTCTCCTTCGGATTCATTGATCTTGTGAACTTCAGGTCACTTGGGTCGCTGCTAGCTTACTCCCTGGTGGCTCTTTGTGTTCTCATCCTCAGGTATCAGCCCAATATTAGAAATAAGGAAAATGAAGGGGAGGTGCAAGAGGAGAATGGACCTGCAGCAGAGAAGCTGACTCTACAGGGACTATTTTTTCCAGGCAGCCCCACCCCCACTGCACTCTCTGGCCGGGTTGTCTATGTTTGCTCCTCACTGCTTGCTCTACTGCTCACTCTTCTGTGCTTGGTGCTGACCCAGTGGCCAGTTCCACTTTCTGGAGACCCAGTGTGGATTTCAGTAGTTGTGCTGCTCCTGGTGCTTATTGCTGGGCTCACTGGGGTCATCTGGAGACAGCCACAGAGCTCCAGTCCCCTTCAGTTTAAGGCCCCTGCTATGCCTCTCCTCCCACTACTGAGCATCTTTGTGAATGTTTACCTTATGATGCAGATGGCAGCTGGCACCTGGGCCCAATATGGTGTCTGCATGCTGATTGGGCTTGCTATCTATTTCAGCTATGGGATCAAGCGCAGCATGGAGGAGGTTAGAATGACCAACTCCACTTAAGTTAGGGCCAAAGCTGTAGGTGTCGAATTCATTGGTGCCTATACACATTTAGTTTTACATCATCGTACCTGAATGCAGTCTGGTTCCCCTGCACAATAATCTTGAGTACTCTTTAGCACATGGAAACGAGGTCTCCTGTGAGATATTGGTGGGGGGAATACTTTATTGTGGAGTGAAGAATGTGTCTTTGCTCTTTCTCTTCCCCCCACCCCCTTATCTACTTTTCAATTGTGTCTGTAGCTGCATACTAGCTTTAAAAAATATAAAAAGAAATTGGAAACAGTGTTTTGTTTCCTTTGGGTAAATACCCAGTCAGGAAATTACTGGGTGATGTAATAATTATGTTTTTTTTTTTTAATTTTTAGAAACCTGCACACTGTTTTCCAAAGTGGCTGCACCAACTTACATTCCCACCAATAGTACATGAGGGCTCCTTTTTCTCCATATCCTTGCCAACACATGTTATTTCTTGTCTTTTTATTTTAGCCATTCTGACATGTGTAAAGTAATATATCATTGTAGTTTTCATGCATTTCCCTTATGACTAGTGATGCTGAGCATCTTTTCTTGTGTGTGTTGGTATCTGTCCATGTTTTAAATGAATGTATTTTGGTGTTGAGTTGTATCAGTTCATTACATATTTTACATATTAACCCCTTATTGAATATATCATTTGCAAATATCTTCTCCCATTCAGTAGGTCACCTCTTTGCTTTGCAGATGGTTTCCTTTGCTGTTCAAAAGCTTTTTATTTACACTAAGTCAAAAAGATAAATGCATTCTTATGTTTATAGCAGCACTATATACAATAGCCAGGATATGGAAGCAATCCAAATGTCCATCAGTAGATGAAAGGATAAAGGAGATGAGGTATGTGTATACACACACACACACACACACACACACACACGTATGCACACATCTTCTAGGTCCATATATACATACACACACACATGTATCTTCTAGGTCCTATATATATATATATTCTAGGTCCATCTATGTTGTTATAAATTACAAGGTTTCATTTTTTTCAATGGAAATGAAACATTGCAATTTATAACAACATGGATGGACTTAGAAAATGTAATGCTAAGTGAAATAAGTCAGTCAAAGACAAATACCATATGATTTCACTCATATGTAGAATTTAAGTAATAAACAAACAAAGAGACAAACAAAACAAACAAAACCAGACTCTTTCTTAAATATAAGGAACAAACTGGTAGTTACCAAAAGGGAAGTGGGTAGGAGGATAGGTAGAATAGATGCAGGGAATTCAGGGTACACTTATCTTGATGAGCACGGAGAAAAGTATGGAATTGTTAAATCATTATACTATATACCTGAGAGTAATACAATGACACTATGTGTTAATTATACTTCAATTAAAAAATAAAGAAAACTAGAAAAAGACAAAAAAAGATGAAACATGGCCTCTGCCCTTAAGATGCTTATATTCTAATACAAGAGGTAAAGCATAGCTGTAACACAATGTAGAAAGTGTTGCCATAAGAAGTAAATACAAGTGAAGTGTCTTGGAAATTCAGAGTGGAGGATGAGCATTTGTGGCTGCCACAGGGGTGACAGTTGATTGGTAATTTTAGAGAAGACTGTGGAGGAATGACATTTGGGTTAGCTCTCTCCAAGGACAGATAGGATTTTGCCACACATAAGCAGCAGGGAGAGACTGTAGGCAGAGAAAACAACAGTAGGAAAACAAAGCAGTGTTCAGAGCACACTGAGCTGGTTGTGTAGTTTGAGCCTTGGCTGGGGGGGGGGGAAGGGCAACAAAACATACACAGGTAGATTGAAGTCAGAGCTTTCCTCTGATAACAAAGCACTTTGGGTTTGAACCTACTTCCCATGCTACAAATCCTTGGTGTTGCTCCTTCTACTTGGCCATGTATGTATTTGTGTACTTTAAAGTTTCTCTACTATTGTCTGCTTTGGTCCACTAGTTCAGAAAGTGCACAGCTGAGAGCCAAGTGTCCTTGGTTCTAGTCTTGTTTCCACCACTAACTAGCAATTTGATCTTGAGCAAGCCCCTCAGTTCCCTCAGTTCTCTGTTTATTTATCTGCAATCAAGAGTTCACAACTAATAATTTCTAAAGTTCCCTTTAGTTAAAAAATTCTAGGATATCATCTTGTTCTTCTGTCCTGTTTTTCTCTCAATTTGGTCTCTACTACAAGTGATCTGAACCTGCATCCTGCCCACTTTTTGCTACAACCCATTGTTGGAGTTGTAGAGGTACAATAAATAACACCACATTTCCCCCTCCTATGATAATCAAGACATAGAGACAAGTGATTAAACCATCAGCTGCAGCCTAATTGGCTTGCTAATCCTGCATCACTAAATTAGACAGTCTTACTCTTCATCATAAATACTGCTGAGCACACCCTGCCTCCCACCACAAGACAGAGCCTGCTTTTATTACATTTTCTCATGTATGAGCATATTGTAATGCATGTATCCTGTGAGCAGGTTGGATCTATATAAAAGAAGGAAACCACCAAGAAAGAAAAAACCCTGGAAGAAACTTAGCTAAGCATGCTCAGTACTGTCTCTTTAACTGACTAATGATAGACGCAGAGAGAGAAGGGAGTAGAGGGAGGCCAGAAATAGTACTCTGTTCAGTGAGGCTCAAACTCAATGGATGTCATCTTACCTGGAGGGCTTCTGAAAATACACATTGTTGGGCTCAGACCCCAGTGTTTGGAATTCAGTATGTCTGGGTGGGACCCAGAATTTGTACTTCTAACAAGTTCTCAGGAGATACTGCTGCTGCTGCTCAAGGGACCTCACACTGAAGGCCAAGTCTCCAGTTTAAACTCCTCCACATACGTGTAAGATGAAGCAAAGGAAACATGGCCCCCATTGAACAATCACTTCATTTCATGAAATATTGAGATTAAAATACCATCATGAACGCTTTCACAGTGGGGAAATCATAAAGAATCATTTCACAATGCTTCACGATCCCTACAGATTCTTCCCAATGCCTAGCCTTAGTTAAAGTAATATCATTTTCTGGGCTCCCATTTATTCACTTTTACAAATGTGCACAGTGGTGCATGGGTGGCTCAGCCAATTGAAAGTCTGACATCAGCTCAGGTCATAATTTCATGGTTCCTGGGGTTGAGTCCCACGTCGAGATCTGTGCTGACAGCTCAGAGCCTGGACCTTGCTTCAGATTCTGTGTCTCCCTCTCTCTCTGTCCCTTCCCCACTCACACTTTCTCTTTAAAAAGGGGGAAAATATACATGTCATAATACTAATGCCTGCTTTTCCCATCCCCATATGAGATGTTTATAAAGACTGGTTTAAATAATGGCTGTAAAAGTTCTCTAAATAAACTGTGTGAATGTTACAGTAGTTCCCTTTTAACTTCCCAGTAGAAATACAGAGCCTTTTCCTCCTACAAATAGTACATCTCAAAAGATTATTTTATTTTATTTGTATTTATTTAAATTCAAGCTACTTTATATACAGTGTAGTATTAGTTTGAGGAGTAGAACTCAGTGATTCATCACTTAACATACAACACCCAGTGCTCATCCCAAGTGCCCTCTTTAATGCCCACACCCATTTAGCTCATCCCTACATGTACCTCCCCTCTAGCAACCACCAGTTTGTTCTCTGTATTTAAGCTTTGCTTCCCTCTCTGTTTTTATCTTATTTTTCTTTTCTTTCCCCTATGTTTATCTGTTGTGTTTCTTAAACTCCACATATAAGTGAAATCATATGATATTTGTCTTTCTCTGCCTGACTTATTTCACTTAAGATAATACACTTTAGTTCCATCCACATTGTTGCAAATGGCAAGATTTCATTATTTATGATTGATGAGAAGTATTCCATTATATGTGTGTGTGAGTGTAAATGACATTTTCTTTATCCATTCATCGTTGATGGACATTTGGGCTCTTTCATAATTTGGCTATTGTTGATGGTGCTATAAACACTGGGGTGCATGTGCCCCTTCAATTCAGCATTTTTATGTCCTTTGGTTAAATACCTAGTAGTGCAATTGCTGGGTCATATTGTTATTTTAAATTTTTTAGTTAACTGCATACTGTTTTCCAGAGTGTGTGCATCAGTTTGCAGTTCAAAAGGGCTCCCCCTTCTCTGTGTCCTCAGCAACATCTGTTGTTTCCTGAGTTTTTTATTTTAGCTATTCTGAGAGGTGTGCGGTGGTATCTCACTGTGGTTTTGATTTGTATTTCCCTGATGATGAGAGATGTTGAGCATCTTTTCATGTGTCTGTTAGCCATCTGAATGTCTTCTTCAGAAAAGTGTCTACTCATGTCTATTGCCCATTTCTTCAGTGGATTATTTGTTTTCTGGGTGTTGACTTTGATAAGCTCTTTATAGATTTTGGGTACCAACAGATAAATATACTGATATTAATTTGATATGTCACTTGCAAATATCTTCTCCCATTCTATCAACTGCCTTTTAGTTTTGTTGATTGTTTCCTTTGCTGTGTAGAAGCTTTTTATCTTGATGAGGTCCCAATTTTCATTTTTGCTTTTGTTTCCCTTGCCTCCTTAGACATGTCTACTGAGAAGTTGCTGCAACCAAGGTCAAAGAGGTTGTTGCCTGTTTTTCTCCTCTAGAATTTTGATGGTTTCCTGTTTCACATTTAGGTCTTTTATCTATTTTCAATTTATTTTTGTGTGTGATGTAAGAAAGTGATCAAATTTCATTCTTCTACATGCCACTGTCCAGTTCTACCAGCAGCATTTGCTGAAGAGATTGACTTTTTTTTCCCATTGGATAGTCTTTCCTGCCATACAGAAAAGATTAGTTGGCCATATACATGTGGATCCATTTCTGGGTTCTCTATTCTGTTCCATTGGCCTATGTGTCTGTTTTTGTGCTAGTACCATACTGTCTTGATATTACAGCTTTGTAATACAGCCTAAAGCCTGGAATTGTGGTGTCTCCAGCTTTGCTTTTCTTTTTGAACATTACTTTGGCTGTATCTTTTCTGGTTTAATGCAAATTTTAGGATTGTTTGTTCTAGCTCTGAAAAGAATACTGTGAAGAATATTTTGATTGGGATTGAATTGAATGTGTAGATTACTTTGGATAGTATTGACATTTTAACAATATTTGTTCATCCAATCCATGAGCGTGGAATGTTTTACTATTTCTTTGTGTCTTCTTAAATTTCTTTCATAAGCATTCTATAGTTGTCAGCATACAGATCTTTTACCTCTTTGGTTAGGTTTATTCCAAGATATCTTATGACTTTTGGTGCAATTGTAAATGGGATTGATTCCTTGATTTCTCTTTCTGCTGCTTCATTATTGGCATATAGCAATGCAACCGATTTTTGTACATTGATTTTATATCCTGCGACTTTGCTGAATTCATGTATCAGTTCTAACAACTCTTTGGTGGTGTCTTTTGGGTTTTCCATGTAGAGCATCACGACATCTGCAAAAAGTGAAAGTTTGAATTCTTCTTTGACAATTTGGATACTTTTTATTTCTTTTTGTTTTCTTATTGTTGAGGCTAAGACTTCCAGTAGTATGTTGAACAGCAGTGGAGAGAGGAGACATCTGTTTTGTGTTCCTGATCTCAGGTGGAAAGCTCTCAGTTTTTCCCCATTGAGGATGTATTAGCTGTGCGCCTTTCATATATGGCTTTATGATGTTGAGGTATGTGTCTTCTGTCCCTACTTTCCTGAGGGTTTTTATTAAGAAAGGATGCTGTATTTTGTCAAATGCTTTTTCTGCATCTATTGATAGAATCATATGGTTTTTATACTTTCTTTTATTAATGTGGTATATCACATTGATTGATTTGCAAATACTGAATCAGGCCTGCAGCCCAGGAATAAATTCCACTTGATCTTGGTGAATAATTCTATTAATGTCTTTGATTTTGATTTTCTAGTATCTTATTGAGAATTTGTGCATCCAGATTCACCAGGGATATAGACCTGTAATTCTCCTTTTTACTGGGGCCTTTGTCTGATTTGGGGATCAAGATAATGCTGGCTTCATAGAATGAGTTTGGAAGCTTTCCTTCTATTTGTATTTTTTGGAACATTTTGAGAAGAATAGGTATTAACTCTTCTTTAAATGGTAGAATTCCCTGATAAGTCATCTGGCCCAGGACTCTAATTTGTTGGGAGATTTTTGAAAATATATTCAATTTCTCTGCTGGTTATGGGCCTGTTCCAATTTTCTATTTCTTCCTTCTTAAGTTTTGGTAGTGTGTGAGTGTCTTGATATTTATCCATTTCTTTCAGATTATCCAGTTTGTTGACATACAATTTTTCATAGTATTCTCTTATAATCATTTGTGTTTCTGTGGAATTGGTTGTGTTCTCTCCTCTTTCATTCATGACTTTATCTATTTGAGTTTTCTCAAAAGATAATTTTAAATAATTATGGTTTTATCAACCCTTGGTCTCTTTTCTCTTTACTCATTTGTAGATGGCTTTTTTTTTTTTTTTACTTTTGCTGCCAATGATATCCATGTCCCTTAAAAATGTCCTTAAAGAAAATAAATGCCTTTTAAATGGTAATAGGCATTGAGGGCAGACTTCAGAAAGAATCTCTTAACTACCTAGTATGAGGACATAAATAATAGGAAAAATCCTCCCCCGTCACAATGTGATCACTTGTGTTATCACTGGAGGCCAGGGGATTCCTATGATGTTTGGGAGGAGCCTGAAGAATAAATGGGTTCTATGACACTTGATCCCAGATGACAGATTTCCAAAAAGAAATTAAGAGTCTGATTAGGCTGCCCTGAGTCAGAAAATATCATCAAACTCTGTTCCTATTACTGACTTAAGAGCAGCTTCTGGATTCACCATTACCTACAGAAGGTGGAGGCAGAGAATAAGGGTAGAAGTTGATTGGGGCAGAGACCTTCCCTGGATCCCAGGGTAGGAAACCAGCCTTTTCTCAGCTTATTGGAGCCCTTGTTGCTGTCTGGGCTCACCTTTATGGTTAGGTTGTAGTCGAGGATCACTCTGGTGCTTCCTCATTGGATGGATCAACATAACGGGTTTCAAACAACTGCATGACATCTTCAAGGTTTCCTTTCTCCACTATCTTCCTACAGACTGACCCAAAGAAATGGTTTCTCCAAACTCCCTTCTCAGCACTGACCCACTATCACAACACACACACACCACAATCCAGTCAGAAATGTCTCCCAGTTGTCTAGCTTGAGGCTTGTCCTTTATTTTCAAGCAAGCCCACTTCACAGTTTGTGCCTGGTAGAAATGTTTGCATTTTGTTCTGGTGTTATGTTGTGTAGCCCCTTCTCTAGGCAAAATTACTTTTTTTTTTTCCCCCACTTTTTTGGTCTGTGTCTTCCATGCCTTTGACTTTAGTCCTTTAGTGGTTTCTTTGCTTTTCTGGCCTTTTAGGACAGTCATCACTATTTTCTTGGGAGTGTTTTCAACTTTAATGTTTGGTAGGTTCTCCTCAAAATTTGTTTTCTTCTCCTATCAGTTTGGCTCATCCCTTTTCTCTCCAATTCCCTTGTGTCCAGGAAATAGTTCCATGTTCCCCATGACTCTGAGCATGGGCATTTTCAGAGCTCGCCTTTCCTCATTACTAGTCTGGTTCATTCATCTACTGGCTGCTGAGTAAGGAGATCCATACATGGCACCTACAGGGCAGCTCGTAGTGACTCAAGCTGAGCAGGTTGAGCTCAAAAGCACAACAGAAACCCATTTGTAATATGGTTGCTTTTCTTTCAAATCCTTAAGAACATAAGCGACCTAACTTATGGTAGAATAGTGAAATGGAGGTGGGAAGTTGGTGTTGAGAGGTGGTTCCAAATTTATTTTCACTTCAGGAGGCCCATTTTTCAGCATTTACTTAGTCTAGAGTTGGCTTGGATCTTAGTAATATTTAGATATTAGCAGCAACTTTTTATGGCCTTTGCCTCCACTATGATTTTTTTAGTGTTTTATAATACACATAACAAAATTGAGCATTTTAACCATTTTTAGGTATGCCATTCGGTGGCACTAAGTACATTCACATTTTTGTGCAACTGTCACCACCATCCATTTCCAGAAGCTTTTCATCTTCCCAAGTTGAAATCTGTGGCTATTAAATAGTAACTCCCCATTACCTCATTGCTTTCAGTCCTTGGCCTACCTCCACTACAATTTTACTCAGTTTCTTAAAGTACCACTCTGACCACGGAGCTTCTATTTCTTTTATTAAATCTCAGATCCTCAGATTGAGTTTCAAAACCTTTCTCCACTGGCACCTACAGACTCACTCCAATGAGCTCCTGAAATTTCTTGGCCCAGACTCCTGCTTTGAGATGAAACTGGGCTCATGCCCTTGTATGAGTTTCCTTCTTTCACATCTGATCCTGTGTACATGTTGTCTCTGAGACCCCTCAGTCCAGTTGGCCCTTACCTTCATATTCTGTTTATAATTCTGCTGTTTTATGATAACTTCCCTGATGCCCTGTGATGTCCCAGGCTCTATTATACAATCCCCCTTCCCAATGTCTGTAGTATTCTGCCTGATTGTCTTACCCTGTGTCCTGGTTTCCTCTCAGACTGGAGGCTACTTCAAGGCAGGAGGTGAAATCCATGCTAGGTTCACATACTCTGTTCTAAATCCTTGACACTCACAGTGTGGTTTGTGCTCTAGTAATATTAGCCTCACTCTGGAGCTTGTTGGAAATACAGATGTGGTGCCTGGGTGGCTCAGTTGGTTAAGCATCTGACTTTGGCTCGTCATGATCTCACAGATCGTGAGTTTGAGCCCTGCATCAGTCTTTGTGCTGACAGCTCAGAGCCTGGAGCCTGCTTCAGATTCTGTGTCTCCCTCTTTCACTGTCCCTCCTCAGCTCATGCTCTGTTTATCTCTCGCTCTCTTCTTCAAAAATAAACATTAAAAGGAGGACTATGGGGGAGAAGAAGGGGGGGAATAGCGGGGGAGAGAGAGAGAGGCAAACCATGAGAGACTCTTGAATGCTGAAAACAGACTGAGGACTGATGGGTGTGGGGGGGAGCGGGAAGATGGGCATGGAGGAGGGCACTTGTGGGGATGAGCACTGGGTGTTATATGGAAACCAACTTGACAATAAACTATTTGTAAAAAAACATTAAAACAAAATTTCAAAAAGAAATACAGAATATCAGGCTCCACACTAGACCTACTGAGTCATAATCTGCATTTTAACAGGATCTCCAGATTATTAACATGTACATTGAGTAAGAGAAGTAGCGCTGTAGGAGAGGTGATCAATAATTTATATTGCACATGTATGTATGAGCAAAAGCTACCTTAAATAACACCTCGAAACTAGATTCAAACTGTCTGGATATTTTCAAGAAAGAGGAAGGATGTTTGTGTCCTTTGAATTTATGAATTCCTAGCAGAAATACCTAGAAAGTTAACTTTCAAAAACTAAGAACACGAGCCTGCATTCTCAAGGGGAAGGCACAGGAAACCTGCTAGGTGTCTCTCTCACAATTAGGCAGAACAGGGGCAAAGTCTCCTACAATTCACTTTGATGTTGATTGGTGGTGTTCCCCCAGAATTAAGCACTTGTCTCCCCAGCTGACATTTGTCACTGAAGTCCTAGGGGAAGCTGAGCTTCGGGTCTCAAAATAATCTTATTTCTGTCTCTATGGTTGATTCGTATTTTGTAGGAGGAAAGACTATAGCCAGGAATGAATGAGGAGCTGGTGTAATTTTTTCTTTCTTCCTCACCCCATGGAGAGAGAGGACAGACTCAAAGAGTGGAGACAGGCTGTGGGAGTCAAACCTGTTCTTCACATAACAAACATTTCACCTCACTCTTTGCTCTCACCCCAATAAGTTGAGTCCACAGCTGGGAAAACTAGGAGCCAGTCTCTGAGTCTACTTGGCTTATATACAGATTCCCTCTTATTTTGCTCCCTGTCCCTGTGGAGACTAAAGGGAACAGATAACATCTCACCCTGCTCTCTCACTTCCAGATGTAGGAGAACTGTAAAGCACAGAAGCATNCAGGCTCCAGGCTCTGAGCTGGCAGTCAGCACAGAGCCCGACCGGGCCCGAACCCACGAACCGCGAGATCATGACCTAAGCGAAAGTCGGACGCTTAACCGACTAAACCACCCAGGTGCCCCAGGAGTTGAAATTCTTTAGGCTAGTGCCTTGCCCCCCTTGGTTATCTCCAAGAGAGGATGCCAAGTTCCACTCACTAGACTTACTGCTTGCTTTTTAGACCATGGAGGGATTATAAAGGAATTGGAGGGCAAAGTAGCTGGGGGGTGAACTAGGAAGAAGTTGTATGCTGAGTGGGAGAATGATATAATGAGAAGTTTGCCCCCAGAATCATGGAAAAGAGTACTGAGTTTTTCCCACACTTTTCTGGGTCTCTGAATTTTGCTCTAATAGTGGAGACATGGATTCCTTGGTCTCTCCTAGAGGTGATTTCTAAAGCAGAGGCCTTTAGATTATAGCCTGAGCAAAGAAATCATGGGTATATCTTATCATGTCTCCAAAAGTATTTACCTTCAGAAGCAGTGCCCTTTGAATGTTACCACAGGCCATGATTTACTCCTTGAGTGTCATTGTTACCACAGGCTAGGATTTACTCCTTGAGTGTAAGAACCAGGAGGGGAGTGTAATCCAGACCTTCCAGAGTACATTTTCCAGCATTTTAGTCATTTGGAGCAAATAATAATGCTCCTTCATCTCTTTCCTCTCTGTGAGGCAGCAGGAGGTTGATCATTTAATCTCTCACCAGGATTGTGTCACTCTTCTACTTTGGGGCAGATCTGTTGCCTTAAAAACACTGCTCTAACATTCAGTGCAGTATTTCAGTGTTCTAAACTTGTCCATGCACTCCATCAGGCTGAGGGCTTCTTTGAAGGGATTCCTACCTTCCTAGTTCAAAAGGTATCTAAGTTATTGATTTATTTGCACATAGTTCCATTATGAAGGAGGTTATGAAACATAGGAGGTTATCAGGATATTAGGTCAGGTTGTGTTTGTTCAGTTAAACTGAGCTTCTGATGAATCTGTAACTTTGAGTCTGTACACTGTCTTGGGCTTCTTTTTGTAGCAGACTCAATGTTTTGAAAACATGGAGGTGGGGGGATATTGCTGATGACTGGGGTATGGAGAAATCATGAAATTTTTGCCAGAAGAATCTACCTCAGGATCTGCAATGTGTGTGTGTGTGGTGTTGCTGTTGTGTGATTTCTTTTCAAAAAGCTTTAATATTGGGGCGCCTGGGTGGCTTAATCGGTTAAGCGTCGGACTTTCGCTTAGGTCATGAGCTCTTGGTTCGTGGGTTCGAGCCCCGCGTCGGGCTCTGTGCTGACTGCCGGCTCTGAGCCTGGAGCCTGTTTCTGAGTCTGTGACTCCCTCTCTTCTGACCCTCCCCTGCTCACGCTCTCTCTCTCCTAGAAATAAATAAATAAATAAA
Organism: Crocuta crocuta; assembly: GCF_008692635.1. Taxonomy (NCBI): domain Eukaryota; kingdom Metazoa; phylum Chordata; class Mammalia; order Carnivora; family Hyaenidae; genus Crocuta; species Crocuta crocuta. The sequence continues at coordinate 1,421,767 of NW_027531270.1, read as the reverse complement.
TAAAAAACATTAAAAAAAAAGTAACAAAGAGATGCTAAAAGAACAAAATAAGCCCCAAAGCACAAAATCCAACATTAAAAAAAGACACTGTATAACTGAACACTAAGTACCTTTTTACCACTGCGGAAACATTAGGTGGTAGAAAAGTTGAAATTGTTTAAAGAAAATTTTGGAAGGTTCTTTCCAGAGGTGCCAAGCGGCGAAATAATAAAACTATTAAAGTATACGCATATTAAAAAAAACAAAAACAAAACCAAACCCCTATAACTGGTGACATTTAAAATACCACCTCCCAAACAACAGGCCAGTCACTCGTAGAGGACTTCAGTCCCCAAGGATGAACTTGGGACACCGCGCAATAAACTTTTTCTGGTGGCCATCTGCAGGAACCAAGTGCCCATCTCATCGGAGGTGAGAGACAGACGCGCTGCAAAGGCTTCCCCCTCCCCAGATCGGGGATCTCCCCAGACCCCACCGACCCTCCTACCAGACCAGTCTGCCCCTGCAAGTCCAGCCCTCTGCCCCTCTAGGCAGCCCTCCCAGTTCCGCATTGCAGACTCAGTCTGACAGGTCGCAGCTCCCCAAAGCAGGATGGAGGGGCGAGCGGGCGTGACGAGCTCGAGCGACGGGTATGGGAGGCTCCAGCCGAGGATCCCGGGGCGACTCTTTAGTCTGGGTGTCCGTTAAGGAGACCATGGCTGCAGCGGTGAGGGCAGCGGCTACAGCACCTCGGGGCGCCCAGAAGGCGAAGCAACGCGGGAGAAAATAAACACGGTAGGCAGCCTAGGGCAGAGTCCAAGCATCTACAGAAAACTCTCCGCACCCCGCGGCAGCTTCAAGACTGCTTCCCATTGGCTATAGCCTCCTACTGGCAACCAATCGTCCGTAGTCTTGTTTGGTGACGCAATGGTGGCCACACCCCTTCACCAATTAGAGTAGAGTGTTACCTGCAATTAGTTGAGGAGACCTAACCGGAAGGCGGATGCTCCCAGCTGGAGAAAAAAGAAAGCTTGGTGCCGGGAGGTTTTTTTGTGTAGAGCAACTGAAAGCCTAGCGGTCCCGAGCTGGGTCCTTTGAACTCAGACCCAGGAAGCAGAGGGTGGGGATGGAGGGTGGAGGGGGTGGTGGATGGAGGGGGTGATAGGTGGAAAGGTGGGAGGGGGTCTGAGGTAACTCAGCTTTGAAACAGCCAGTCTTTCTTTTTCCTTCCTGAGGACAAGGCTGGTCTATAGGGGATCACTTCCTTTCACCAGTATATTGGCAGAAGAGAAAAGTGTGTTAATCCTCGCCCATCTCTAATGGAACTCTGGCCTTTAGGGGCACCTTGAACTTCCTGCTCTTCTCTTTTTATCTCCAACGTTCCATGCAGGAAGTTCGGTTACCAAAATCTGTTTATTGGCAACCACCATTTATTGTTAACGGTACAAGGGACACAATAAGCATAGTTGACGGTTGTTGTTGTCTTTATAAAACAGGTGGTGAGGAGAGAAGGGGTGTGTGTCTGAATTAGCCTGTGGTACCGCAGTGGTTTTTACTCCAGTATAAATGACTGGCTGTGACCCCACACAATATTTACTGTGGGTGCTGTCAAAGTTCAGAAGTCACAGAAAACCAATGAATCTTTGACGTAGTAATTGGTAAAGTTTGTTGCGCATCCACCAAAGAACAGCTGGGGAACCAGGCCCACTCAAGCCAAAACAGGGAATTAGGCACAGGGCTATGTTGTTACAAAGCAGCTTGGAGAGTAAGAAATCTAAGGATTTCATTTTCATAGTGATAAGAATATTTACATTCTCTTAAATGATTGGGAATTGGTTGGTGGCTACCTCATATCTACTTTGGGAAACAGTTTCAGTTTTGCTAATGCTTTCCACGGGCATAAACAAGTAATTATCCACCTGAAATTAGTCCTAACAAAATAAGCTAAATTAAGCTTTGTATGACTAACCTGGTTTGTCTACCAGGGAATTTTCAAGGCTGGCCTCTGTTGGGTTTTTTTTTTTTTTTTATTTTAACAATTATCCCCAGGATAGTGATTGGCCATATAGGCTCTTTTAAATCTGCTCTGCTGGAACTTTTCTTAAGGAATCTTAGATTGAACTTTTCAAGTCTTTTTAGGTTAAGAAGCCAACAAGCCAACGTTAGGATGTTTCTAATTGTGTCCTAATACACGGAGAAGAGATGGAGCTTATGTACATACATGTATTGTCATGAAAAATAAAGATATTCAGTATGAATTTCTGAACTCTAGAGGGATCAGGTAGGAAGAAAAATATACACGTTTCAGCCTTTGTTTACAAAATTATATTTTACTGAAGTGCTGTAAGCTATAGATCGCTCAGAAGAGAGGAGAAAACGGGATCATTTAAATCTGGAAAACAAAACATTAAAGAACCAGCAGTGTTTCAAATGAAGTCATAAAAAAATTATAATCGTCTTCATCAGTTCAGTCTCTTGTAATTCTTGTTTTGCTTCAGCTTAGGTCACCGGCTTTATGTATCAGTTTGAAATTTTTACCCAATTAAGTGTTACGATCTTAAAGTTATGAGAAACCTGTACTTGTCAGTCTTTTCCATGAATTTCCTTGCAAATGAGGCACTTTTATAGGATCACTTTTGTGAGAGATCAGAGTACAACAATAGTGCCAGTGAGTGAAAAAAGATTTAAAAATAGCCATGGTTAAAGATGTGGCGAGAGTTCGTACACATATGTACACTTGCACATGTGCACACAGATGCAATTGAGAAATAAAATTGTTTTTTTTGTGATCTATAATATTTTAAGATAAAAGCTGGAATTATCACTAGATAACATTATACCAGGATATGTCATATTTTTAGGAATTTCAAAAAATTTTAGTTATTTAATATATCCTATATAAATTATGATCTAAGATAAAACATTAGTTTTTTGACAGTGTTTCCCATGCAATTTAATATATCAAATAAGTCTACATAAATAAACATTCTTCTTTTAGTTTAGAAGTCGATTTGGGGAAGTTTGTTTAAAATGTCAAAAGATTTAAAACACTTGGTCAAATAGGATCATAGGTCACTCAGAAATAATACTTAGTTACCCATTCAGTCAGAATGACAATTACAAGATTCCAAAAGCAAATATAATAATCTACATAGTTATAAAACATTGAGCTCTTGTAATAGAGAAGACTCAGTTTTTCTAACTAATCGAAGATGTGATAAAGAATTACACAAAATTATTTTCATAAGACCCAGATCTTTGTTTCATAAATAGATTACCTTAAAGGTACAGAAAAAGTTTTGTTTATAATTTCTTAGGAAGAGCTGATCAGTACTCAAAACAAAACAAAACTTTGTCCTTTTAACAGACAACCAAATTCTAATTTTGTACCAGCATACTTTTGATATTTGAACTTTAAAAAAAAAACTTAAATCCATTTCACTTGTAGCTAAGCCATACATAAAATTATTTTCTCAAGATTTCTTTTCCAGTTTTGTCCATCTTTTTTTTTTTTTCTTTTCCTCATTCTGAAACAATTATTTTACTTTAGGACAAAATTGCTTTATTTTTTTTCCCTTAGCAAACACCACCACAACCACTGTCAAACACCCATGTCCTTCATATGTTTTCTTGTCCGAAATATACATTCTATTTTCCTTACTTACTTTTCATGTAAGTCGTTTTCTTTCTCCCTTATTATTTCAATTAAGCTTTAGATTACACATATTAAAATTCTTTTTTAATAATAGTTTACCGTCAAGTTGGTTTCCATATAACACCCAGTGCTCATCCCCACAAGTGCCCTCCTCCATGCCCATCATCCCCTTTCCCCTCCCCCCATGCCCATTAGCCCTCAGTTTGTTCTCAGCATTCAAGAGTCTCTCATGAATTGCCTCCCTCCTCTCCTCCTCTAAAACCCCCCTACTTCTCCCCCACTTTCCTCCATTAAGTTCCTCCTAATCCTCCTATACGTGCAAATATATGGTAGCTGTCCTACTCTGCCTGACTTATTTTGCTCAGCATAACACCCTCAAGTTCGTTCCACGTTGCTACACATGGCAAAATTTCATTCTTTCTCATTGCCATGTAGTATTCCATCTATAGATATACCACATCTTCTTGATCCATTCATCCGTGGATGGACATTTAGGCTCTTACCATGTTTTGGCTATTGTTGAGAGTGCTGCTATGAACATTGGGGTACATGTGCCCTTGTGCATCAGCTTTTCTGTATCCCTTGGGTAAATTCCTAGCAGTGCTATTGCTGGGTCATAGGGGAGTTCTATTGTTAATTTTTTGAGGAACCTCCACACTGTTTTCCAGTGGGGCTGCACCAGTTTACATTCCCACCAACAGTGTAGGAGGGTGCCCGTTTCTCCACATCCTCGCCAGCATCTAGAGTTCTCTGATTTGCTCATTTTAGCCACTCTGACTGGCGTGAGGTGGTATCTCAGTGTGGTTTTGATTTGTATTTCCCTGATGAGGAGGGATGCTGAGCATCGTTTCATGTGTCTGTTGGCCATCTGGATGTCCTCTTTGGAGAAGTGTCTGTTCATATCTTCTGCCCATTTCTTCACTGGGTTGTTTGTTTTTCGGGCGTGTAGTTTGATGAGTTCCTTATATATTCTGGATATTAACCCTTTATCTGATATGTCATTTGCAACTATCTTTTCCCATTCCGTTGGTTGCCTATTAGTTTTGTGGGTTGTTTCCTTGGCTGTGCAGAAGCTTTTAATCTTGATGAGGTCCCAATCATTTATTTTTGCTGTTGATTCCCTTGCTTTGGGGGATGTGTCAAGTAAGAGGTTGCTGCGGTAGAGGTCAAGGAGGTTGTTTCCTTCTTTGTCCTCTAGGGTTTTGATGGTTTCCTGTGTCATGTTTAGTTCCATTATCCATTTTGAGTTTATTTTTGTGTATGGTGTGAGAAAATGATCTAGTTTCATTCTTCTGCATGTTGTTGTCCAGTTCTCCCAGCACCCTTTGTTAAAAGACTGTCTTTTTTCCATTGGATACTCTTTCCTGCTTTGTCAAAGATTAGTTGGCTGTACACTTTTGGATCCAATTCTGAGTTCTCAATTCNATTGGGATTGCATGAATGTGTAGATTGCTTTGGGTAGTAATGACATTTTAACTATATTTATTCTTCCATTCCATAAGCATGGAATGTTTTTCCATCTCTTTATGTCTTCTTCAACTTCCTTCATAAGTTTCTATAGATTTCATGATACAGATCTTTTATATCCTTGGTTAGGTTTATTCCTAGGTATTTTATGGTTTTTTGGGCAATTGTGAATGGGATCAGCTTCTTGATTTCTCTTTCTGTTGCTTCATTGTCGGTGTATAAAAAATGCAACCTATTTCTGTACATTGATTTTGTACCCTGCAACTTGGCTGAATTCTTGGATCAGTTCTAGTAGGCTTCTGGTAGAGTCTGTCGGGTTTTCTACGTAGAGTATCATGTCATCTGCAAAAAGTGAAAGTTTGATTTCTTCTTTGCCCATTCTGATGCCTTTTATTTCCTTTTGATGCTAGGACTTCCAGCTCTAAGTTAAACAACACTGGTGAGAGTGGACATCCCTGTCGTGTTCCTGATCTCAGGGGGGAAGCTCTCAGTTGTTCCCCGTTGAGGATGATGTTAGCTGACGGCTTCTCATAGATGGCTTTGATGACGTTTACGTTCCTTCTATACTGACTTTCTCGAGGGTCTTTTTAAGAAGGGATGCTGTAGTTTGTCAAGTGCTTTTTCTGCATCTATAGACAGGATCATATGATTTTTTCTCTTTTCTTTTGTTGATGTGGTGTATCCCATTGATTGATTTGTGAATATTGAACCAGCCCTGTAACCCAGGAATGAATCCCACTTGATGTTGGTGGATAATTCATTTTATGTGCTGTTGGATTCGATTTGAAGGATCTTGTTGAGGATTTTTGCATCCGTATTCATCAAGGATATTGGCCTGTAGTTCTCCTTTATTGCTGGATCTCTGTCTGGCTTGGGAATCAGAGTGATGCTGGCTTCATAAAATGAGTCTGGAAGTTTTCCTTCGATTTCTATTTTTTGGAATATTTTGAGAAGAATGGGTATTAATTCTGTTTTAAATGTCTGGTACAATTCCCCAGGGAAGCTGGCTCAGGGCTCTTATTTGTTGGGAGATTTTTGATAACTGATTCGAGTTCCTCACTAGTTATGGGTCTAATCAAGTTTTCTATCTTTTCCTGTGTGAATTTTGGTAGTGAGTGTGTGTTTAGGAAATTGTCCATTTCTTCTAAGTTGTCCAGTTTGTTTGGCATATAATTTTTCATAGTATTCCCTGATAATTGCTTGTATTTCTGAGGGGTTGGTTGAAATAAGTCCATTTTCATTCATGATTTTGTCTGTTTGAGTGCTCTCTCTTTTCTTTTTAAGAAGTCTGGTTAGAGTCTTGTCAATTTTGTTTATTTTTTCAAAAATCCAACTCTTGGTTTCATTGATCTGTTCAACTGTTTCTTTGGTTTCTATATTGTTTATTTCTGCCCTGATTTTTATTATTTCTCTTCTTCTCCTGGGTTTGGGGTGCTCTTGTTGCTCTCCCTCTAGTTGTTTTAGGTGCGCTGTTAGATTTTACACTTGCGCTTTTTCTAATTTCCTGAAACATGCCTGAAGTGCAATGTACTTTTCTCTTTGGACTGCCTTTGCCGCATCCTGTGGAGTTTGGATTGTTGTATTTTCATTTTCATTTGTTTCCATATATTTTTTAATTTATTCTCTAATTGTCTGATTGGCCCTTTCATTCTGTAGTAGGGTGTTCTTTAACCTCCATGTTTTTGGGGGTTTTTCAGACTTCTTCCTGTGATTGATTTCGAGTTTCATAGCATTGTGATCTGAAAGTGTGCATGGTATGATCTCAATTCTTTTCTATTTATTGAGGGCTGCTTTATGTCCCATTATGTGATCTATCTTGGAGAATGTGCCATGTGCACTTGAGAAGAAAGTAAATTTCATAGCCTCAGGATGTAGAGTTCTAAATATATCTGTCAAATCCATCTGGTCCAATGTGTCATTTAAGTCCATTGTGTCTTTATTGATTTTCTGTCTAGTTGATCTGTCCTTTGCATTAAGTGGAGTATTAAAGTTCCCTGCTATTAGCACGTTCTTATCGATAAGACTGTTTCTGTTTGTGATTGTTTTATGTATTTAGGTGCTCCCATATTTGGTGCCTAGACATTTATAATTGTTAGCTGTTCCTGATGGATAGAACCTGTAATTATTATATAATGCCCTTCTTCATCCCTTGTTACTGTCTTTACTTTATAGTCCAGTTTGTGTGATATAAGTGTAACTACTCCAGCTTTTTTTGACTTCCTGTAGCATGATATATATTTCTCCACCCCCTTAGTTTCAATCTGAAGGTTTTCTCCAGTCTAAAATGAGTCTCTTGTAGACGGCAAATAGATGGATTTTGTTTTTTTATCCATTATGCAACTCTGTGTCTTTTGATTGGGTTATTTAGTCGATTTACATTCAGTGGTACTATTTAAAAATGGATTTAGAGTCATCGTGTCCATTATGGGATTAATGCTTTTGGTGGTGTCTCTGGTATCTTGCATTCCTTAAACATTTCCCTCAGAGAGTCCTCCTCAGGATTTCTTGCAGGGTTCATTTAGTGGTGACGAATTCTTTCAATTTTTGTTTATTTGGAAAAACTTTTATCTCTTATTCTATTCTGAATGAGAGGCTTGCTGGATAGAGGATTCTTGGCTCCATATTTTTTCTGTTCATCACATTGAAGATTTCCTGCCATTCCTTTCTGGCCTACCAAGGTTCAGTAGATAGGTCTGTCACCACTCTGATAGGTTTCCCTTTTTATGTTAGGGCTCTTTTCTCCCTAGCTGCTTTCAGAATTTTCTCTTTGTCCTTATATTTTGCCAGTTTCACTATGATATGTCGTGCAGAAGATCATTTCAAGTTACATCTGTGGGGGTTCTCTGTGCCTCTTGAATTTCATTGTCTGTTTCCTTCCCCAGCTTGGGGAAGTTCTCTGCTATAACTTGTTCAAGGACTCCTTCAGCGCCATTCCCTATCTCTTCCTCTTCTGGAATTCCTATGATAGGGATATTATTCCATTTGATTGTATCGCTGAGCTCTGGAACTTTCCTTTAGTGGTCCTGTATCAGTTTATCTCTCTTTTTCTCAGCTTCCTCTTTTTCTATAATTGTGTCTTCAAATCACTTATTCTCTTTTCTGCCTCTTCAATCCGTGCATTGTATGCCTCCATTTTATTTTGCATCTCATTTATAGTATTTTTAAATTCATCATAACTAATTTTAAGCTCCATAGTCTTTGTAGCAATAGTTTCTCTGATGTCTTCTGTGCCTTTTTCAAGCCCAGTGATTAATTTTATGATTATTATTCCAAATTCTTGTTCATTTATTTTGCTTACAACTGTTTGAGCAGTTCTTTAGCTGTCAATTCGTCCTGGAATTTTTTTGGAGGAGAGCTTTTTTGTTTCGTCATTTTGGTTACCTTTCTATCTTTTGTTAGTTTTAGAAGCTTGTTATGCACTCTGCACCTGTGAGTGCTGCTGTACCCAAGAAGGCTCTTTGACTGTCCAGGGCCTGTCCGTTCAGAAAGTGTTCTTTGAATGGTATCTCTTGGTCTCTTTTGTTGAGACCTTGCGTATTTTATTTTCCTACTTGTTGTGGTATTTGGGACTCTCCACACTCTGTACGTGGATTGTTTCTTTAGGTAGCTGCTATAAGCTTTTCTCAGTGGACTCTGTCTCCTTTTCCTCCCAAACTCCTGGATTCTGTCAGGGTTTTATGGCTTCAGGCATTCTACGTGTGAGAGATGGGGCGAGTGAAATGTACGGAGCTCCCTACTTCTCCACCGTCTTGCCTCCCTCTCATTAATTAGAATTCTTAACTCTTACAATCTTTAATTCCTAATAAAAACCAAGAAATAAGTAATTGTGGGTTGGCAAATTCATAAATACTCAGTTATAAAACCTTTTTAGAGATAACCTTTTTAAAATGTTTTTTACTTATTTCTGAGAGAGAGAGAGAGACAGAGAGACAGCATGAGCAGGGGAGGGTCAGAGAGAGAGGGAGACCCAGAACCTGAAGCAGGCTTCAGGCTCTGAGATGTCAGCACTGAGCCTGTTGTGGGGCTTGTACTCATGAACCATGAGATCATGACTTGAGCCGAAGTCGGATGCTTAACCGACTGAGCCACACAGTTGCCCCGAGAGATAACATTTTTTATACTCCCGTTTTAGTGTTGCAAAGGACATAGTTATTAATAGACCCAAGTATCTATTGTCTGTAAAAATTAAGACGCCAAAAGTTGGGGTTGTTCTAATGAATCCTAAGCTACTAAAGCCTGAGTGACTTCTGAGACCGTCTCAGCAAGAGAGGATAGGGTAAACCATGTTGGCTGGTGCCAATAGAAAGAATATAGTGAAATCTCATAAATAAAAGGATGGTTGCCATAGCTTGGAATTTATTGGAAGAGTTTCCTTGAAGATGAAGAACTGGATTTAGATTACCGTGTAGCAGATAATAGAAATAGAACTAGAAATTAAACATAAATAAGAGCCTTGCATAGTAGTGTAAGGGAGGTGCTTAATAAAACCATTCACTCTGAAGTAGATTTGAGGCAGTGTAGTAGTACTGAGGGACTGCATGACAGGAACCGAGAGAGCGAACTTAAATGGGTTTAAATGGTATTTCCAAAACACTGATTTGCTGAGGTCAGTTTCAGTTGGCACCCAGACATGATAAAAAGTATATTGAGTCGCATAGCTATAAATATTTCCTTTTTAACTTTCTTTAATTCTTATTAGTTTCTGTGAAAAAGTATTAGTCGATATTGTATGTCTTTAGTAATTCTCATATATCTCCTGATTCCTCATTTAAACGTAAAGAGCAATCTCCAAGTTCCAAACTCCCAGTAGGCAAAAAATAATCATTGGTTTATGTTTATTACAATATTAGGTGTGGTTACTTTCTACTTCTATCAGGTGACAGTCCCCTGCTCCCCACATTTCTGGTAGTGATGTATAGTTTTATTTCAGTAGAAGTTTAACTTAGGTTCCTTAAATAAAATATTAGCAATACTACAATATTGCACAGAAAGAAAAGAAAGCCCAGAGTAGATAAACTCATGTTTAGCATTTTAATGATTCAGGATATTATCTCATTTGTAAATGACTTAGTCAACAAATATTCCTTATTTAGTTTAACTTGGTCTATACTTTTCTGTATGGGAAATAGGTTCAGGAATTCCTTACACTTATTTAAATGGGTTATAAAGACTTAGGGTGGAAAGCTGCCACAGGGTGAAAGCACCCAAGGCTAGCTAGAGGAGTAACCTGTTATGCTTAAAGCTGCATGTTCCATCAATGTAAACTTTAAAGATAACAGCTAATTGGTTGTATTGCCTACAGGAAACTACTTTCCATCTGGCACCAATATATAATTGTGCTTTGGTCACAACTTCAAATTCCACTTGTCCCCCACACCCTTTGCTTCTTACTCGCACAAGTTAATGACTACTATCTGATTGTTTCTTTCTGCATGTTCACCACGTATGTAAAATGTTGAGAGTTCAAATATGGAGACAAAACCCCTGTTTGGGGCTCTTGTCTCCTCCTCAACATTAGCCTCTCTTGTTTTCATTTTTGCATTTGCTCTCTTACCAGACAAGAGAGAATTTAGGATTCCTGATGAGCGATATTTCTGTTATATACATTTATTTAAATAATTTGCTTTTAACTGTAAAGCTTGGATTAAACATTAAACAGCTAACCATCATCCTAAGTTATTGTTGACAAATTTTGAAGATATGCTTGCGTTTATTAAGCTAACAAACTTAAACTAGGTTTTTCTTATCAAATGTTATATGAGATTGTGTGAACTTGAAAACATTTGGGTTTTTATATTTCTGAGGGTTTCAAGAGTACTTCATTGATAAGCACTTATTTTTTCTTTAAGCCAGTTAAATAGAGCTCCTTACACATCAGTTTTGGCAATACCACCTCGAGTTAGAAAAATATCACACATCTGTAACATGCACAGATAGACAAACATACAGACAGAGGCAAACAGATCTAACTTTTCTTTAAAAAAACAAATTAGGCATGAGCTGATAGCCATAAGAATGCAAAACTCATTAGTTTATAAAAGAACCATTGGATCTGAATTGTATTTCTGGCAGATGGACTAAGTTGAGGTTATTTGCTCAGATAGCAAAGCAGTTTTTTTTGTTTGTTTGTTTGCAAGCTGTAAGGATCTTTTAGAAGCTTCTTCTTATCAAAGAATGTATTCCAGTATCTCTGAGAGGTTTGAAATCATCTCTTGTCAAGGTCACAGCTTAAGATACACTTTTTAAAGTTGAAGTTGCCCTACAGTGACCACTACAATTGTATAAGTTCACCCATATTCCAAAAAGGCACAAAATCCTGATCCATAGACCAACCAGGTAGAACGCATCTTTGTCTTTAGATTCCCTAAGAGTTCCTATGAGGTGCCCTATTTTCTAAAAGCTGTTCTGAAACACAGGGAGCCTTGTGTTTCCCTGCACTCTCTTTGGAGTAGAATAGGATGATTTACCTAAATAAAAGCTTCAACAGACAAAATACAGGTATGCAAATTAAAGTCAGCTCAAACTGGAGAAACCAGAGCTCTGACTTAAGAGAGACTTAACTTCAAACTCTAGGTTCAGTGAGAAAGCAGTGAACTCAGTGGACTCTGTGTTCCATCACCATATGGGCCTTTGTTGAGGAAGGGGAGGTAAGGGTTGTATTCTTTGAATCCCATTTTCACACCACAGACTGTCAAAAGTTTAGAAACAACAGAGGTGAAACTAATGAATCATTGAAGTGATAATTAGTAAAAGTTTATTGCTCACCAAAAAGGCAGTTTGCAAACCAGGAGCATTCAAACCAAAACATGGAAGGAAGCTCAGAGGTATACTGTTAGAAAGCTGTTAAACATTAAAAAAAACAAAAAAAAAAGGGTGGGGGAAGCTTCATGGTGGCTTAGTCCATTAAGCATCCGACTTCGGCTCAGGTCATGATCTCACAGTTCCTGAGTTTGAGCCCTGCATCAGGCTCTGTGCTGACAGCTAGCTCAGAGCCTGGAGCCTGCTTTAGATTCTGTACCTCGCTCTCTCTCTGACCCTCCCCTGCTCACGCTGTCTCTTTCTCTCTCTCTCTCTCTCTCTGAGATAAATGAAACATTAAAAAAAAAAGTGGTTTATGTAGTGAGAAATTCCTGCCCTCAAGCCTCTTCTCCTTCTACTTGTTCATATGTATGTACTACTCAATTTTAGTCATTCATAAGTATTTAGAGTTCCTTAATAATGCACTGTTTCCCCCATTTCTGACCTTTTCATATTTTTGTCTGAAATGTAATCCCTCCATAGAATACAAGTTCCTCTCTTAAGATTGAACCTAAATTGTAACTCTTTAAAGCAAGTATTCAATGAAACTTTGAGTAACTTGAGTATTTATGTGGATGGATTTTGCCTAATCTGGGACGTTTGAATATGTTTTTATAAGATAGATTTTACCATTCCAATTTTACAGATAAGAGGTAAAGAGGAACATGTTGTTTAACTTTACTAAGATCATACAGTAATTTAGTGGTAAAACTGTTTACCCTCAAAGCTTTGCTCTTTTTTGGTAATCACTTTGTATGAGGTGTTTAAGCATCATCGATACTTATACTTGTTTATGTGATTTTGAACACTGCTCTGAAATCTAGAGAATTCTCAGTAAAAATTAGTGTGGGAATAACCATGTAGTCCTTATTTTAAAAGTCACTACAATACATAGTTTGTAATATTTTTCATATTTAACAGTGACAAATTGTCATTGGCCAGGTTTGGGAAAATGTCTTCTTTGGGAAAGTGTCTTTCAGGTGCTTTGCCCATGTTTTAATTGGAGTGTTTGTGGGTTTTTTTTTTTTTTTTGGTGTTGAGTTATATAAGCTCTTTATGTATTTTAAGTATTAGTATTAATCCCTTATCAAATTTATAATTTGCACCTATCTTCTATCATCCACTAAGTTGTCATTTTGTTTTGTTGATGATTTCCTTTGCTGTGCAAAAGCATTTTATTTTGATATAATTTGTATTTGTAATTTACATTTGCATTTTTTTCCTTACGTGAGAAGTTATATCCTTAATTAGGTTGTTAAGGGCAATGTCCAAGAGATTACTGCTTATGTTTTCCTTAAGGATTTTTGTGGTATCAGGGGTCACACTTTATTCTTATTCTATTTTGAGTTTATTTTTGTATTTGGTGTAAGGAAGTGGTCCAGTTTTATTCTTCCTCATATATCTGCCCAGTTTTCCCAAACATTTATTGAAAAGATCATCTTTTCTCCATTGTATATACTTGCTTCATTTGTTGTAAATTCATTGACCTTATAGTGTGGGTTTATTTCTGAGTTCTCAATTGTGTTCCATTGATCTGTGTGTCTGTTTTGGGGCCAGTGCCATACTGTTTTGATTACTAAAGCTTTAGAATATATCTTGAAATCTGAGATTGTAGTAGCTCCAGTGTTGTTGTTCTTTGTCAGATTGCTTTGGCTATTTGAAGTCTTCTCTGGTTCCATGAAAATTTTATGATTATTTGCCCTAGTTTATGAAAAATGCCATTGGAATTCTGATAGAGATTTCATTAAATCTGTAGATTGCTGTGCTTTACGAACATTTTAACAGTGTCACTTCTTTTAGTCTGTAGGCAGAGAATATTCCCATTTATTTGTGTTTTCTTCAATTTATTTATTTATTTATTTATTTATTTATTTTTTAGCAGTGTCCTGTAGTTTTCAGTGTATAGGTCTTTCACCTTTTTTGGTTAGGTTTATTCCTGGATATTTTATTCTTTTCGGTGCATTTGTAAATGGGATTGTTTTTATAATTTTTCTTTCTACTACTTCATTATTAGTGTATGGAAATGTAACATATGTCTATGTATTAATTTTGTATCCTGCGAGTTTATTGAGTTTGTTCTAATAGTTTTTTATTGGAGTCTTTAGAGTTTTCTATATATAGTATGTCATCTGCAATTAGTGACATTTTTACTTTTTTACCAATATGGATGCTTTTTATTGTTTTGTCTGATTGCTGCAGCCAGGACTTCCAATACCATGTTGAGTAAGTGCTAAGAGTGGACATTCTTGTCTATTCTTGATCTTAGAGAAAAAGCTTTCAGTTTTTCACCATTGTGTATGATGTTAGCTCTGGGTTTTTCATGTATGGCTTTTATTATGTTGTGGTATATTCTCTGTAAACCTAATTTGTTGAGAATTTTTATCCTGAATGGAAGTTGTATTTGATCAAATGCTTTTTCTCCCATCTTTTAAGATGAGCATATAATCTTATTCTTCCTCTTGATGCTGTGATGTATCATATTGATGGATTTGCAAATCATTAACCACCCTTGCAACTCTGGAGTAAATCCCACTAGATCTTGGTGAATGATTTTTTTTTAGTGTATTGTTAAATTTGGTTTGCTAATATTTTGTTGTGGGTTTTTGCACCTATGTTTATTAGAGATACTGGCCTGTATTTTTTTCCTTCTTTGTAGTGTCTTTATCTGGTTTGGTATCAGAGTAATGCTGGCCTCATAGAATGAGTTTGAAAGTTTTCCTTCCTTTTCTATTTTTTGAAAAAAAATTGTTTTTAATGTTTTATTTATTTCTGAGAGAGAGAGAGGGACAGCGTGAGCAGGGGAGGCTAAGAGAGAGAGGGAGACACAGAATCTGAAGCAGGCCCCAGGCTCTGAGCTGTCAGCACAGAGTCTGACGCGGGGCTCAAACCTATGAACTGTGAGATCATAACCTGAGCTGAAGTTGGACACTTAACCGACTGAGAACCCAGGAGCCCCAGCCCGCTAGAATAGCAAAGTTCAGAGTTTCAGAGACGGGAAGCAGACGTTTCACTAGTGGATCACTAGGAGGTAATTATAAGAGGAGCCACTGCCATTTCCATCCTGATCCCTGGGTCCAAGAATCCTACCTATGGAACAAATGGTATTGTATTCACTGTTTTCCTAGGTAAGGGCAGTTACACTGGCTTCTACTTGGTCTTTCCTACCATAGCAGCCCTTAGTCATGGGCCAGGAGACCAATACATGGATTTGGTTAGGTGCTGAATATATCTGTTCTGATAATATGATCTGGAACTGGGGAATTAACCATAGAGTGGGTTTGAGGACCTCCTGAGTCCACTTTGTGAAGAACCGGAGCAAAACGGCATTGATCACATGACTTTTATAAGTCCAGTCCCTGTTTTAACTGGTGGATCACCATGGCATTTTTGTCTTCCAGAAACTGTCAGTTCAGAGTTAATGTCCAGTAATTTCTGAGAAGTTATTTTCCTTTCCCCAGTACATAGTTACTCTGATAAATTTCTCTGGAGAATACTAGTGTGGATTTACTACATAAAATTTTAGTTATTAGAATTCTTCCTCAGAGGGCCCCAGGCTCGCCTGTATTCAAGGGACTCTTTGTAAATTGGCTCATTTTCAGATCAAGGAATCTGTTCCAAGGACATCATGATCAGCTAGCCAATGCCAGGGTTTTCTGTGGATCAGACTATTCTGATTACTGCTTCTGATCTGTTGCCTCTGATAGCAACCACATGTACCTTTGTTGTTGTTGTTATGAATTGAATTGCTACCATTTACCTCCCATACCTTGGAATCCATCATTCTCAAAGTGATTCTGTTTACCTAGTCCAAAGGGAATACTTTCCTTACTGTCATTCCTAGCTTACAGAGAACACCCACTCTGAGCTCTTCAGGGATGCTGGGGCTTCCCTCCTGAATGTATTTCTCACAGCCTTGATGAAGGGAGTCTACTCTGGACCTTTCCGGAGGAGCAGGAGAGTGGATGGTCAATCTACCTGATCATCCACTGTAGCTTTCCCATCTCCTGAAGCCCCTGAGCCTTCTTTTAGACTATAGCTAGGAGGTTCTAGCACTTCAGTGTCATTGGAATCTACACCTGTGTCATTTCATCCCCACTTTCTGACATTCATCACTGGAGCCAGATTTCTGGAAAACAGCTAAGTAAATTATTAGAGCCACTCCTGGCCACTGTATTTAATGCACTAAACCTGAATTTTCATATCAGTGAATTTAGCTTTTTATGTATTTTGTTCTGTTCACTCTGGTTTAGTATCCTTAGAATCTGTTCCCACATATATTCCCTATTTTTCTGGTGATAGAGGCATACCTCAGAGATCTTACAGGTTTGTTTCCAACCACTATAATAAAGCCAATATCATAACAAAGCAAGGCAAATGAACTGTTTGGTTTCCCAGTGCATATAAAAATTATATCTACACTATACTGTGACCTGTTAAATTTGCAATAGAATGTCTCAAATAACAATGTTCATATCTTAATTAAGAATACTTTATTACTTGGGTACCTGGGTGGTTTAGTCATTTGAACATCCCACTCTTGGTTTCGGCTCAGGTCATGATCTTAGTGTTCATGGGTTCGAGCCCTGCTTCAGGCTCTGCTGTCAGTGTGGGGCCTGCTTGGGATTCTCTGTCCCTCTTTCTCTCTCTGCCCCTCCCCTATTCACACACATTCTCTCTCTCTTTCTCAAAATAAATAAACTTAAAAAAAAGAATACTTTATTGCTGAAAATCATAGCTATCATCTGAGCTTTCAGTGAGTGTAATATTTTTGCTGGTCAAGAATCTTGCCTTGATGTTGATGTCTGCTGACTGATCAAGGTGGTGGTTGATGAAAGTTGGGGTGGCCATGGCAATTTCTTAAATTAAAACAGCAATCAAGTTTGCCACATTGATAGACCTTTCCTTTCTTTCATGTTATCTTTTGTACAGAGATTTCTCTGTACAGAACTTCTTTCAAAATTAGAGCCAATCCTCTCAAAACCTGCTGCTGTTTTATTAACTAATAAGCTTGTGCAATACTCTAAATCCTTTGTTGTTTCAACAGTTTTTGTAACATCTTCAAGAAACCACTTTCTTCACTCATCCGTAAGGCGTCTCCTCTCTGTTAGTTTTACTGTCATGAAAGTGCAGCAGTTCACTCCCATCTTCAGGCTCTACCTCTAATTCTAGTTATTTGGCTGTTTCTACCTCATCTGCAGTGACTTTCTCCAATGAAATCTTGAGCCCTCAAAGTCATCCATGAGGGTTGGAATCATCTGCTTCTGAACTCCTATTAATATTGATATTTTGACTTCGTCCCATGAGTCATAAATTTTCTCAGTGGCATCTAGTATGGCAGATCCTTTCCAGAAGGTTTTCAATTGACTTTTCCCAGATCCATCAGAGCAATCCCTATCTATGGCAGCTATAGCCTTATGAAATGTGTTTTTGTAAATAATGAGACTTGAAAGTCAAAAATTACCTGTTGACCCATGGGTTGCAGATGGATATGGTGTTACCAGGCATGGAAACAAAATGAATCTCTTTGAAGATCTCCCATCAGTGCCCTTGGGTGACCAGATGCACTATCAATGAAAAAAAAAATTTTTTTTAACCTCTGACCACTCAACAGTAGGCTTAAAGTACTTAATAAACATGTTATTAACAAATGTGTTGTCATCCAGGCTTATAGAACACAGGCAGAGTCTATTTATTTATTTATTTATTTATTTATTTTTCTTAAACAAGCAATTTATTCTCAACAGTTTTAAATTTAAAATCAATATTTCTAATAAAATAGTTTTACACTTTTCATATTTATGTATGGACATGTATTGGAAGAGAATCCAAATGAGTTTAAGCAGTAAAGACGAGGCCATCAATAAAAACATTCTAGGGAAGTCTATGAAAATGAAGTATTTCTGTTTATCTTTCAACAACAAAAAATATATGGATAGACACACCGTGTAATTTTTATTCATTAATTAGATAGTAAGCAGTAGAATTGGCTTCAGGGAAAGCAAGTGAATTAAATTTTGTGGTACAAAATTTAAAAAGTCTAAAGTATACATTTTGAAGTCTAGTATTCACTCATATCTTTATTTTCTCTATTATCCCAACCTACTGTTATTAGACTTTTTTTTTTCCATTTATCAGTGTTATTTTAATCACTAACAAATTAAATTTATCACAAAATCATATATTAGTGAAGTTAACAGTCAATAGATTAAGTGGTGGAGAGAAGTTGCCACCAGTTGATTTTTTTTTCCTTTTTTTTTTTAATAGTTTATTGTCAAATTAGTTTCCACATAACACTCAGTGCTCATCCCCACAAGTGTCCTCCTCCATGCCCATCCCTCCCTCCCCCCACATCCATCAGTCCTCAGTTTTTGTCAGCATTCAAGAGTCTCTCATGGTTTGCCTCTCTCCCTTTCCCCCACCATTTCCGCCCTTCTTCTCCCCCTTGTTCCTCCGTCAAGTTCCTCCTAATCCTCCTATACGTGCACACATATGATATTTGTCCTTCAGGCAGAGTCTATTTAGCATAATTCTTACCCCTATGATTTTTGGAATGATAAGTGAGCATGGTCTCTGTTAGCTCCTAACAAGAGAGTCAGCCTCAGAGAGAAGCTTTGAAGCCAGGCATTGATTTCTCCTCTCAAGCTATTAAAGTCCTAGATGATATCTGTTTTCCAATGTAAATAAATAAACCTAAAACAAAGTTAATGAAAAAGTTATTCTTGTAGACACTAAAAATTAAGAGAGAAAAGTGTAAATCATTAATCTACTCAACCTACATAAAACCATATAGAAAAATATTAAGTGAAAATTAAAACTTTATTACCCAAACAAGCAGCCAGTTCTTAGTTTATTGACCCTGGTCTAGAGAATATAGATAATTGCAAGCAACTGCAATAAAGGTTTTGTGATAAAGGTTTTAATAGGAAATTAAGTCAGATCAAAGATCTGGTTTAGTGGCTGTCCAGAGAAGTCTGTCTTGAGGAAGTGGCATCTGAGCTAAAAGTTAAAGGATAAATAGGCAAAGAAAGGACAGGAGAGTAAGGAAGAGTGTTCATGCAGGGGAGCGATATTTCTGAGAGCCCAAAAGTAAGAACATGTGTGTAAAGAGTATCAGTAATCTGGAAGAATTTCAGTGTGGCAGGCAGTGAGGGGCAAAGCATATGGAAAGAGTCCTGAAAGATATAAAAACTTCCTTAGATTAGTGGGAAACCACTAAAGGATTTTATACAGGTAAGAGACTTGTCAGAATTGTGGTTTAGAAGACAGAGGAATTCCAGAAATAATTAGAAGGTAGATTGAGTAGGACTTGGTATTCATTAGATGGGGGTAGGAGAATGGATAGTCTAGAATGATGCCCAAATTCTAGGCTGGGACAAATGGTGAAGCTGTTCACTGAAACAGGGTACATTTGGAGAACGAACTTACGTGGGAATGGAGAGAGAGACAAGATGAGCTGAGGAAGGGGAGCTAGTGAATGGGACATTCTTTGGACAGAATTGCTGTGAAGGGAAAAAGAGAGGAGACCCTAAATTAGGTGTCCAGGGTTTTCCAAAGATGAGAGAGAGAGGCTTGCCTGTGTTTAAATGTAAGGAAAAAGTATCACTGATGAAGTAGAATGTGAAAATACAGCAGAGAGTCTATTTGAGATGGCAAAGTCTCTGATAAAGTCTGAATCTGAGTATATTTTTAAATCTGTCCAGGTTATTTTAAGGAACAGAAATTTTAATAATGTGGAATAACTATATAGCTGCGGGCAGTTTCAGCAATAAGAGAAAGGGATATACTTTCAGAACTTCAGTCAGGGCACCTGGGTGGCTTAGTCAGTTGAGCCTCTTGATTTCTGCTTAGGTCATGATCTCATTAAGCACTCCCAGTGTACAGCCTGCTTGGAATTCTCTCTCTCTCTCTCTCTCTCTCTCTCTCCCTCCCTCCCTCCTTCCCTCTCTCTCTGCTCCTTCTGTGATCATGCCATTTCTCTTTCTCTCTAATGAAATCAATATTAAAAGAAAAGAACTTCTGTCAGTAAACTATTCACTAGTTTCTACTCAGCATAAATTTGGTACAGTGAGGAGGGAAGAATGCTTATGTAACTACCATCCTTAACTATACAGGTTGCTATGTTTTCTTCAGAAATGTTTTCTTTGGAAAGCTTTGTAGTAATTTTTTCCTGATATAATTGGACAGTATTTGACTAGATTTGTATTATTTTGCTGAGATTACCAATACTGATAAAAAATAATAGTAAAAATTCAAAGTGATACCTATTTTTATTTTTATAGTATTGAATAAAGGAAGAGATTTCCCTGTAATCTCCTATTTGCTTATTTGGTTAATGATCATTTGTTTATATCTGTCTCCTCTATTAATGAGAATAAAAAATAAGAAGTATATTAATGTGTGATACCCTCAGGTGAGCGGTTGAAACTTATTCTGGAGATAGTATAAAATTTAAGGTAAATACTTTCTCTTTTAGGTTTTACCCTTGTGATTTGCCCATTGATCTCTCTTATGGAAGACCAGTTAATGGTTTTAAAACATTAGGAATTTCAGGAGCACCTGACTTCTGCTCAGGTCATGATCTCACAGATAGTGGGTTCGAGCCCTACATTGATAGCACAGAGCCTGGAGCCTGCTTCTGATTCTGTGTCTCCATCTCTCTCTGACCCTCCCCTGCTCATACTCTGTCTTTCTATGTCTCAAGAATAAACTAAAACATTAAAAAAAAAAAGATAAAACATTAGGAGTTTCAGCTACCATGTTACTTAATGCTTCTAGTTCTAAGGTATGATTCTGTGATTCTTCTTCTTCTTTTAAATTTAAACACTTTACTGAGGTAGGAGCCTTGGTTACAATTGAGTTGGTTCTAAAATTACAAACTGATAACTCTGTCAGGAGTTGCAAGCTACTGTTGATGGGCCAGTTCTAGCCCACTGCCTACTTTTATATAGTCTGTGAGCTAAGAATGGTTTTTATATTTTTAAATGGTTAAAAAAATCAAAATAATAATAATTTGTAAAGTGTGAAAATTGTATGAAATTTAGATTTCAGTGTCCATAAAGTTTTATTAGAGCACAACCATGCTCGTTGATTTCCATGTTGTCTGTCACTGTTTTCACACAATAATGGCAGAGTTTGTGATAGATACTGTATAGCCCACAAAACCTAGTATCTACTATCTGGCACTTTACAGTAACATTAGCTAACCTGTTTTATATTATCTATCAGAAAACGGTGAGCATAAATTTCTAATTATGCAACATCATTAACTACAAACAGTGTATTACTAGCAAGATACCCTGTCCTTATGGAATTTCTATCATTTGGGAATGGACTCTCTTCCCTTCACCTGTTGGATAAGCATTTCCCAGCTATTCTTTGTTCTTTTTTATTTTATTATTTCTTACAACAATATAAATGCTTTATTAACAATTGCAGATCATCCCCGTGAGCCAAGTTGTCGACCTAGACAGATACCCAGAACCCAGCTACCAGTTCCGGCCAACCTCCGAGCCTCTCACTCTGACTCCGATAGGGTGAGCATGTTATCCTCGCTCACAGGGCCTCTCACATTGCGGATGATGGAGTGGCTTGTGTCGTCCCTGAACTCCATGTGCACCTGTGTGCACGTCCCAGCAAGCTGGTCCTGCCCAGCACCTTGGTGACGCTGGTCAGCGTAATGGGCTGGACATGGACATGGCTGGTATCCATAATGGCAGTGCGATGATGGTCAGGCCAGCTGTTCTGTTTTATAAAGGATGTTACTGAAATTTTCCAAAGTACAGAAAAGTAGAGAGAATGGTAATAAAATTGCCAAGTACCTACTAACCACCCTGAACAGTTATCAACATATGACCAATCTTTTTTCATTTTTCATTTATATACCCAGAATCTTCCTTCGCTCCTTGCCCTTGGTTTATTTGAAACAATTCCTAGACATCATACCATTTCAGTTGTAACTCCATTAGTATGTATCAGAAAAAAATAATGACAATGATATCGTCACACCTAAAAAAATTTAATATTGATTCCTTAAACTCATCAAGTAAAAATATTCACATTTCTGTTTCCTCAGGTCTTTTTTTTTTTTTTTATGGCTTGGAATAGAGCCATGGATTATATTGTATTTTGTTGATCTTTCTTTAGGCTCCCCTTTTTGTTTGTTTCCCATGCACATTTAAATTATTTGTTGAAGAAACCAGTGTCTTTCTTTGTCTTGTAGTTTGTTACATTCTGCTTGTTCCGATAACCTCCTGTGATGTCATTCAACTGTTCTTTTTAGTTAGATTTAAAAGCCTCATTGTATTTGGTCTTTTCTTTATCAAGAGTATATTTCCCATCGCATAACTAGGAAGTACATCATTACTTGGGTATTTGAGTGATGCTAAGTTTGGTCAGTGGGTTCAGGTGATATTTGCCTCTTCTGTTATCAAGTTCTCTGTCCCCTTTTCATCTAATGGCTTTAGAATCACTGATGATTATTACCTGCCTTAAGTAAGTGATCTAATGAGGGGCTTACAAGTCATGATTTCTCCTTCTGTCACTCCTTTTTTTTTTTTATTAGCTAAGTGTTTTCTATAAAGACCTTTTTCCTTATTAGCTGTTTGCAGATTGAAAATTCTTTCCCTTTCTTTCCCAGTTCTCAAAGTTGTTTCCCTAGCATTCTCCAAAGGTGGCCAAAGCGTCTTTTTTGTTTGTTTGTTTTTAAGTACCATTATAAACTTATGGATATTTAACATACTTGATATATATTAATCCATAATATTCTTTTTTATCTTGAAATAGTTCCATCTTTGGGCAGTGAGCACCTCTTCCAGTTGGCTTCCGAATCTTTTTTCTTCATCCCATAGTTTTTGAGTCCTTGCTATTATGAGAAGTTACTCCATGCTCAGTTTGCATATTTCCTCCCAGACCTGTCATCAGCCATATCTCCAGGTAGCTCTGGTTCCTTGTTTTTTCCCATTTATTTCTGTTTTATTTTAACTCTCATTTCCTAACTGCTCTCTCACTCAATAGTATGAATGTGAAGAACATTACTTTCTAATATCATACTTCCTTAACTGAAAAAGAGTGGAATGATTAGAGACATATCACTACTTTTGAAAAGTTGGAGAGAAGATAAAGAGAAGGGATAGGTCAAGTCCAGGTTTCTGTTTGCTTTCACTAGCAGTTCATAGGATATGAGTACAAATCTTTTTAACCTTGCATCTCCACTTACTCTGTCAGAAGTTCTGGTATTTTTTTCAGTTCTCCATTTCTCAGGACATAGCTTTATATTTGCTCCCCTAAGATTTCTGAGACATTTAGGACCACTTGAAATGTTTAATGTTCTTTAGCCATTTCTTAAAAAACTTAAGGATATCTTGAGGTATTAACAAACTGCTGTGCTGGAACAATGAAAGCAGTTTGGATTTGTCACATTCACCATTGTTTCTTTACACTTTTGGTCCTAATTAAGTTAGAAGGAAAAATGTGACACCTAAGGTGCTAAATATTTTATGGAATAGAGCACTAAGAACCTAATACCTGTGAGGTTTTAAGATTTACTTTTATTATATATAAGTATGTATTTTATATTATAAAATCTTAATTCGATGAATTGGATACTTTATAAAACCTAACGAAATTGACTAGATTTGATAGCATCATTAAAGTAGCTAATTGAGAATACATTTTGTTCAGATATATGAAGTGATCACAAATACAATGTTAAAACTAATAAAAACCAACTTTATAAATATACCTATGGCATTTAGCTCATATTTTGGCATTTATATGAACAACTTAGAATTCTATCTTCATAGAGTACATGCCTGTTAGAGTGTTCTCGTTTTTATTTTCTCTTTTTTGTTTTCTCTTTTTTATTTTCTCTCTTATCAACATTTGGATACAAGTAAATAACTAAAATGTTATTTATAACTGCCCTGAAGTTTAGTACTGGGACATGGTCTCAATTTTAATGAACTCAACATCTGCTAAAACAGTCCAAGGCTGTTGCTTTGAGTAGTGAGCATCTTTATTTACCGCTTAGTATCCCAGCTAGCTAATTGCGTCACTGTGTCTGTTTCTCTCTTCAACAGGAACATGTGAAATGGGTTCATGATGAAATGGCAAATAAAACTCCAAGCTAAAGCTAATTTATGTGACTCCAGAGAAAATTGCAAAAAGCAAAATGTTGATGTCAAGACTAGAGAAAGCTTACGAAGCAAGGAGATTTACCCGAATTGCTGTGGATGAAATTCACTGCTGTGCCACTGGGGGCATGATTTCAGACCTGGTATGTATGATGTGTCTAGAAAACTTTTCTTACTTACATGATGGAAATCCCTGCTTCCATTAAAATTATTTTCTCAGCCAGTTATTACTCATATTCTCTTGCCTTAACATAAGGGGAACCAAGAAGCAGAATCTTCAGTTTCTTTACTCTGCCCTCCCCCACAGTAGTGCTTAGTCTGATTGCCTTTATCCCTTGAAAAGTATGTTTCTTAACAGACATTATTCTTTCTCACCTTTAGCCATAAAGATTTACTAACATCCAGGTTCTCCCTCACATGCGCTGAGGAATTAGCAGCTCCTTCAAGGTTGTCTTTAGTTGTTATTCAAGGTCTTTGGCATCCCCTACCAGATCTACACCCAATTAACACCTCGGGGTTACAGTTCTGTGGGATACATGAGTAACCTGTTTCTTTACATCTCCAACCTAATCCTACATGGCCAGAAGCAGATCACTCAGACTTTTTCTGTGCAAGACAGTCTTAAATTTAAAAAGTCCTGTTATGATTTCAACCTCATTTCTTTCTGAACCTGCTTTCACACTCATATGGCCTCCCTGGTGTCCGCTTTAATCCCTCCTTATATTTGTCCACAGCTCCAGGCCCCACCTGATGGCCACTGTTTCCTTCTTCTAGACTCTCCTATTGCCACTTCTGTTCTATTTATCATGGATTTTCTGGTATATTAGCTGCTTTGGGCTCTGGCATGGCCAGGGCCAGAGGGAACCACAGATGGGAAGCTTGTGAGAGGTCTGTAGTAAGCTCTCTCTGAGTAGCTGTCACCTCCATGGGTCTGCTGCCATACATCTAGTGGGGCTTGTTGATTAGCAAGACCTACAGTTGGGAAGAAGAGCTTAAGGAGGAGTGGAAAAAAACTAGGACAAGCTAGAACTGGCATGGCACCTCTGCATCTGTCCCTCATCTTATCTGCCTGGAAACCTCTTCAGAGAGTAGTGGCAGCTGCCATACCTTGTACATGTTCCTTTATTGGGACACTTCTAGCATGGATCCATACAGGGAACATGGTTCCCAGCTTACTGGAGTTGACAGTAATGCATCCAGCTTGACACCCTGTAAGTTGATCCTACTGACCTGCTTGCTGTATCTGAATGTGCCGAGTAATTTCATGGCAGTGTGTCTGCAGTGTAAGTGCTGTTTTGTCTGCCTGGTGTTTTTTTCTACCCTTCCTAGTGCACTTCTGCTTGTCTTCAAGACCCAATTCAAATGTTACCTCCTTGAAATCTTCACGACTTCCCCAGCAGTAACCTTCTCTTCTATTTTCGTAGTCCTGTAGCTTTTTTTTTTTTAATATTTTTAATGTTTTATTTATTTCTGAGAGAAAGAGAGACAGCGTGAGCAGGGGAGGGGCAGAGAGAGAGGGAGACACAGAATCTGAAGCAGGCTCCAGGCTCTGAGCTGGCTGTCAGCACAGAGCCTGACGTGGGGCTCAAACCCACGAACCATGAGATCATGACCTGAGCCGAAGTCGGACTCTTAACCGACTGAGCCACCCAGGCGCCCCCGTAGTCCTGTAGCTTTGCAGTTAGCAGTTTCTACCATAGTTCTTTTCCACTTTCTTCAAATAGTTAAATACATAAGGACAACTAATCTAGTGATTTAAGTGTTGATGACAAATATGTGCTCAGAATGATTTCCTGGAAATAAGTTCTATAAAAACTAGTGCTCTCACCAAAAGTTTTCTGGTCTGAATTTGCCACACTTGCATGGTAGTAGTGGTAGAAGAGTTTTAGCTGATGGCCTCTTTTATCCCTTGTCTGTTGTAAGAGATTCTCACACTATGGCCACTCCCACTGGATCTTGAATCCACTGGTCAGAGGGTGTAGACCAGTGCACAGCTTACTGGAAATGGTTTGGTTTTCTCTCTTCAACAATGACTTGCTACCTGTGGTCAAGAACAGTATTTCTGAACAACCAGCTAAAAATATCCTAAAGCCTGCCTACTTAGAAAAGCCAGACAGCACATGCCGATTAGATATAGTTAGCTGTGGAAATAGAATTACAGTGATCATTGGTTAACTGTGTAATGGTAAGATGTAATTTACTCCTTAAGGATAGAAAGTGGGCCACTTTGTAGGTTTTCTTTATCACATTACAAAGCACTTGGTATCTTGAAGTGGCAGTTCCCTGACACGGCCCTCATCGGGCTGACTGCAACCTCATTGAGCCATGTTTTTAAAGGATGCCCAGAAAATACTTTGTGTGGAAAAGTGTTTTGTTTTCACAGCTTGTTTTAATCAGCCAAATCTTTATTATGAGGTGTGTAACTTTTATGTCAACTTATTACTTCCATGAAGGATTACAGTAGTGGTTGCCTTTTTTTTTTAAGTTGATTTACTTATTTTGGGGGAGAAAGAGAGAGCACATGTGTGCAAGCAAGAGAGTGGCAGAGTTGGGGAGGGGGGACGGAGAGAGAGAGAGAGAGAGAGAGAAAGAGAGAGAGAGAATCCCAACCAGGCTCTGCACTGTGAGCACGGATCCAAGTGCAGAGCTCAAACTTAAGAATTGTGAAATAATGAATAAACTGAAATCAAAAGTCAGACACTTAACTGACTGTGAGCCACCCAGGCTCCCTGAGGTTACTTTTTCATTATGTTTATTTACATAAGTAACAACTGTTTAAAAATTTTTAAAACAGGGGTGCCTGGGTGGCTTAGTCAGTTAGGCGTCCGACTTTCACTTAGGTCATGATCTCGCAGTTCGTGGGTTCGAGCCCCGCGTCGGGCTCTGTGCTGACTGCCAGCTCAGAGCCTGGAGCCTGTTTCAGTCTGTGACTCCCTCTCTCTCTGACCCTCCCCTGCTCATGCTGTGTCTCTCTCTCTCTCTCTCTCCCACTCCCAGAAATAAATTAAAAAAAAAACAAAAACCTTAAAAAAAAGTTTTTAAAACAGAAGGTGATTATAAGCAAATAATTAATGCTTTCTTCATATATCTCTTGTGCTGCATAATCCTTTCCTAGGCTAAATAAAAGACATTAACTTGTGCAGTTTATGTACATTCTTGTGCAAGGATGGAGGGAAGGCATAGATTGATACCAAGAATCCTAATGACCTCTTTATTGAAGATAATTATGAAATAATACAAAATTAATATGCCATTAAAGATTTGCTAGTATTCTGTTTAGATTCTATAACAACTGTTTGTTTCTAGTCCTTCTAAGAATAGATTTAATATTTTTCTGAGTTTTCATTTAAGTTATTTATGCCATGGTTTATGTTTTTATAAAAGTAGCATCAGAAAATAAAAAGGTCTCCATCTTTACAAGTTGTTCACTGCTCTGTGCCTCGTGGACTCTGGTAAATTCAGAACTAAGGATCAGGAAGAGTCTGGGATGTGGCAGGGTCAGGGGAGGTGATTGATTGAAAGAGTAAAAGAAAAAGCACTATGCCCATTAAAGATCGGCACCCTGAAAGTTGTAGGTAAATAGCTACATGGATGGTACTCATTAATTTACTTTGTAATAAGTTAGCTTTTTCTTAGATTTGGCAGATATTATCAGGGATATTGTAGAGTTCTTTATTGAGAGATACAAAGGGTAACATAAAAAAAAAAAAAAAAGAACTACTATTAAGGGGCGCCTGGGTGGCTTAGTCGGTTAAGCGTCTGACTTTCACCTGGGTCATGATCTCGCAGTTCGTGGGTTCGGGCCCCCGCGTCGGGCTCTGTGCTGACTGCCAGCTCAGAGCCTGGAGCCTGTTTCAGTCTGTGACTCCCTCTCTCTCTCTCTGACCCTCCCCTGCTCACACTGTCTCTCTCTCTGTCTCCTAGAAATAAATAAAAGATTTAAAAAAAAAAAAAAGAGAGAGAGATACAAAGGGCAATCAAGTAATATAAAACACCAACTTTGGGGCGCCTGGGTGGTTCAGTCGGTTAAGGGTCCGACTTCGGCTCAGGTCATGATCTCAAAGTCCGTGGGTTCTAGCCCTGCATCAGGCTCTGTGCTGACAGCTCAGAGCCTGGAGCCTGCTTTAAATCCTGTGTCTCCGTCTCTTGTCTGCCCCTCACCTGCTCGCTCTCTGTCTTTCTCTCAAAGTAAAATAAAGACGGGGGCGCCTGGGTGGCTCAGTCGTTAGGCATCCGACTTCGGCTCAGGTCATGATCTCACAGCCTGTGGGTTCGAGCCCCACATTGGGCTCTTTGCTGACAGCTAGCTCAGAGCCTGGAGCCTGCTTCAGCTTCTGTGTCTCTGTCTATCTCTCTGACCCTCCCCTGCTCACGCTGTCTCACTCTCTCAGAAATAAATAAAAAACATTTTTTAAAAAAAACTAAAAAAAAAAAAGACATAAAATTCTTTAAAAACAAAACCCACCCAACTTTGAAGACTGAGAACTTTCAAAAAATAATAATTCACTGATATACTGATGAATGATAAACAACCAAAAATATTAGTGCATGGCAGCACATACTTGAAAATGTTTTGATAAAATTAATTTGCTTGGTGATCTTAGACATTGGGTGTGTCTTTTGCCAATGGGATAGATCATAAGAGTCCTAAAACTGATTTATTATTTTTTTTATTTGCACCTAATTGTTTTAAATAGTAGACCTAATGACATAATGCTAATTATCAACAGCACATATTTGGTAATTATCCACTATGCATAAGATAGAAGGTTAAACAGTGATTTTCTCCAAGTATGTAAAATACAGTCCTTGATAGCAAAGGACACATTGAAGAAAAAATAGTACACATTGAATGAGGTAACTATACATGGACTTGAGAGTATCTGTTTATCTTTCCTGGATTAATGCACAGATGAGCATTACTGAAGCACAGAGTTTGTGGAAAGGTAGCATTTCAAAGTTGTTTGACAGATTTTCAGGAAACATTAATGGGGACTCAGGGTAACAGGAGCTCCAGGGTCAAATTTGAGAAAGGCTACAGCTATTCATCCCCCTGGAGCTTCACAGGGTATATCAGCACATTAGCAGTTCTGGCCAGCCCTGCAAAGAGAGAGAAACCTGTTCAACTTTTAGTGCAGTGGTCCCCAAACTCCTTTGCAAATGAAACTTTTCACGTCATATTTGGGAGAAAAAAAAAGGTAATAGAAACCAAAACTGGTGGCCCACAGCTTATTTCTGCTTTAGAGCAAGCTGCTGATCAAGTCTTGAATTATATCAGAAAGCCATTATGTGTTCAGGACATTGGCATTTTTCCTAAATGTTCCATGCATTGTATTAATCAGTATCTTGAATTTATGTGTTAAAAATTATGTTTCCAGTATGTACTGTATCTATCAATTGGTCATATTTGCTACAGGAATCATATATTGCTTTTCTCAGAAAGACTCTGAGCAAGTTACAGTTAGTTTACAGAAACTGGGAAATTCAAGCAGGTGCATACCATGCCAATGTGGAACCAGAAGATAAGACTGATAATCAGCCAGTGAAATTCAGGTTAAGTATATAGCTTCAATAGAAGCTTAATTAACATTTAAAAACATTTTATCTTGATTTAATTAACATAAAGTATAAAAATGGATTAGACAGTAGTGGCCGCATTGCATTTGATATGGGAATTGGTAAAGGGGATGGGTGGTAAATCTATTGAAAATTATTACCAAGGATGTGCAGGTATGTATAACTCCTATCCAGAAGTAACTTTTAACGGGGTTTTTCTAAAGAGCACACTATGTTTAGTAATTCTGTATTTTGAATCTTTATTAGCTAGTATTTTTAGAACAATGAAGTTATTTTTTTGCAGTTTTTTACTTACGTGCTTACTTTATTTATATTGGAATGTTATGAATTGTTCCCTCTGTTTGCTAAGATAATTTGATGTCCATCTTTGCCTTCTGAATTTTTAATTAGTGGTTTCTAATCTATAACTTCAATAACTGGATTACTTATGTATATATTTTTTAACTTATAAAGTGGATTAAGTTTCTACAGTCATTCTTTTTATAATTTGAGAGAAGCTATTACAAATTAACTTTCACGTCTCTGAACTTTCTAGATGTGATATATTTAGACTGTAAAGCATTGCCATCTGATTTTATATATATATTTTTGCAAATTTTGAATTTTTCAGGTAGTTGTGCAATCTCAAGATTTCTCACACTACAGGCCAAGATGACATGAGGGCGGACTGTATTTTGTATTATAGCTTTGGAGATATATTCAGAATAAGTTGAATGGTGGTGATGGAAAATGTGGGACAACAGAAGCTTTATGAGATGGTGTCATATTGTCAAAACATAAGCAAGTAAGTCACATACCTTTTCATAACTTTTTAAACTTATTTATTTGAATTTAAACATATGCACAGTATGAAAGTCTAGGAAATTACTTTGAGTACTTGTTCAGTAAGTAAATACACTGGTAGAGTATCAAGTATAAATCTGTAAAAACAAGTATTTGAAGGGTGGGAACCAGTATATGAATCCTCAGGATTTGCATTAATTCAATAAAATATTCTCTCTCTACATGATGATCCTCCAAAACTATTTTTTTGGAGTTTTTCTTTTAAGTAAAACAAGTATATTGAGATGCTAATTTTTTAAATTGAAGAATAACTGAAATACAATATTGTATTAATTTCAGGTTTACAACATAGTGATTCAGTATTCTCATACATTACAAAATGGTCACCACAATAAGTCTAGTTACCCTCTGTCACCCTACAGAGTTGGTGCAATATTATGGACTGTATTCCCTCTGCTGTACATTACTTCCCCGTCATCTTTATTTTATACTAGCAGATTGTACCTCTTAATCCTATTTCATCCATCCCCCCCCCTTTTATGGAAAGTTTTGATATAAATTGACAATGAATGTAAGCCTTTTCTCTCTGGCACTGGCATACAGCTACATGCTTTATAATTTTGGCATTTTGAGAATTGAGCTTAGTAATGTACCATGTCACCAGCTGATGGGTTGATGAAATAATTAAGAACACAGTTAAGTTTCTGCTTAAGAAATAAATTCAAGTCCATTTAGGGTGATTTTAATGAGACAATATAGTTTCCTGATGGCTTCTTAGTATTAGTCATCTTTATACGACTCAAAAATTTTGAACTGATAAGCAGTAACTGGACAAAAATGTAATTTCTTTCCTATAGATGGCACAATCATCTAGTTAAATAGGAAAATGAAAGTTTCATTAGATAGACTCCCAAGAAGTACATTTTGTGGTTTAGAGTGAAACTGATACTGCAAAATAAAAGAAACTGCTTTGCTATTCAGGAAGATTATTTAATAGTTGCAAAATATTGAATCTTGAAGTGAATCTCTGACAATTTCAAAATCAATGTTTAGGGTACATATGGAAAAAAATTATATGTGGTGAGCAGAAGACCAGTCCCCCAAAGATGTCTACATTCAGATTCCTGGAAACTGTAAGTTACCCTCCATGGCAAAAGGGAATTAACATTGCAAATGGAATTAAGGTTGACAATCAACCTTAAAATAGGGATATAACCCTGGGTTGTTTGGGTGGGTCCGGTATAATCACAAGGGTCCTTAAATGTGGAAGGAAGCAGGAAAGGTCAGAATGATACTCATTGGCTTTGAAGATGGAGGAAAGGGGGGCATTAACCAAGGAATTTAAGGCAGTCTCCAGAAACTGGAAAGGACAAGGAAGCAGATTCTTCTCCAGAACCTCCAAAGGAAATCCATCCCTGCTGACGCCTTGATTTTAATTCAGGGAGACCCATGTCAGACTTCTAACCTATAGAAATGTAAGATAATAAATTTGTTTACGCCACTAAGTTTATGGTAATGTTATGGTAATGTTATGATAGCAATAGGAAACGAATAGGATATATAACTGTGTTTTGAATTAGGAATTCTTAAAACTTATTCGGTCACTTAATAATTTTTATCTCAAAATGTGTTTGCAATGTCACTGTGTATTGATAGCTCAACATTTTGATGAACTATGGAATTCAGAAGCATGCAAGAAAATGTGTGATAATTGATGTAAAGGCATTTGTTGAGTTTCCTTTTTTCTAATTGAAGTATGTTGACATATAAAGTTATTTTCAGGTATTTGGTAAGGCTATACATTATGCTGTGCCCACTACAAGTGTGGCTACCATCCGTCCCCATATAGTGCAATTATAATACCATTGACTATATTCCCTGTGCTGTACCTTTCATCCCCATTACTGTTAAGCCTGACTCTCCCACTCTCCTTCACCCATTTTACCCTCTATCCCCTCTTGCAAACATCACTTTGTGTTCTGTATTTATAGGTCAGTTTCTGGGTTTTGTTTATTCCTTTGTTTCTTAGATTCAACATATAAGTGAAATCCTATGGCATTTGTCTTTGACTTATTTTGCATAATGTCCTCTCGCTCCATTCATGTTGTTACAAATAGCAAGATCTCTTTCTTTTTTATGGCTAATATTCCATTGTGAATAGATACCATATCTTCTTTATCCATTCATCTGTCAATGGACACTTGAGTTGCTTCCATATCTTGGCTGTCAAAAGAGGGGTGCATAGATATTTCCAAATTAGTGTTTTCGTTTTCTTTGGGTAAATACTTGGTAGTGGAATTACTGGATCATATGG
Organism: Crocuta crocuta; assembly: GCF_008692635.1. Lineage (NCBI taxonomy): Eukaryota > Metazoa > Chordata > Mammalia > Carnivora > Hyaenidae > Crocuta > Crocuta crocuta. The sequence goes on along the minus strand of NW_027531270.1, from coordinate 1,389,063 downwards.
ATCATATTTTTAATGTTTTGAGGAACTTCCATACTGTTTTCCACAGTGACTGCACCAATTTGCGTTGCCATCAACAGTGCACAACACTTGCTTCTTGTGTTTTTGATTTTAACCATTCTGACAAGGTGTGAAGTGATCCCACATTGTGGTTTTGGTTTGCATTTCCCTGATGATTAGTGATGGTGAGTCTCTTTTCATGTGTCTGTTGGCTATTTATAGGTCTTCTTTGGAAAAAAGTCTATTCAGGTCTTCTGCCCATTTTTTAATTGGATTATTTGGCTTTTTTGGTGTTGAGTTTATAAGTTCTTTACATAGGTTGGATTCTAACTCTTTATTGGATATGTCATTTGCAAAATATCTTCTCCCATTCAGTAAGTTACCTTTTAGTTTTGTTGATGATTTTCTTCATTCTGGAAAAGCTTTTTTGGTGTGGAGCCAATAATTGATTTTCTGCTTTTTTTTTTTTGTGGAAGGAGACATATTCAGAAAAATTTTACTATGGCTGATGTTAAAGAAATTACTACCTAATGTTCTCTTCAGGCATTTTATGGTTTCAGGTCTCACATTTAGGTCTTTATTCCATTTTGAGTTTGGTTCTGTGTATGGTGTAAGAAAGTGGTTCAGTTTCACTCTTTGCATGTAGCTGTCCAGTTTTCCCAACACTATTTATTGAACAGACTTTATTGTATATTCTTGCATTCTGTGTCATAGATTAATTGACCATATAAGTGTGGATTTATTTCTGGGCTGTCTATTCTGTCCCATTGATCTGCATCTTTTTTTGTGGTAGTAACATACTGTTTTGGTTATTATAGTTTTCTACCGTATCTTGAAATCTGGGATATGAAATCCAGCTTTGTTCCTCTTTCTCAAGATTTCTTTGGCTATTTGAGGTCTTCTGTGGTTCCATACAAATTTTAGGATTATTTTAGTTCTATGAAAAAATACTGTTGGTATTTTGATAGAGATTGCACTGAATCTATAGACTGCTTTGTGTAGTAGGAATTTTCCAATCCATGAGCATGGAATATCTATTTGCATATGTCACCTTTAATTTCTTTCATCATTGTTTCTTTTATTAGAGTACACGTTCTTTCACCTTCTTCGTTAAGTTTATTCCTGGGTATTTTATTATGTGTGGTGCAATTGTAAATGGAATTGTGTTAATTTATCTTTCTGCTACTTCAGTATTAGAGTATAGAAACATAACTGATTTGTGTATTAATTTTGTATCCTGCAACTTTACTGAATTCACTTATTCTAATAGTTTTTGGTGGAGTCTTTAGGGTTTTCTTTGCATAGTTCTTGTCACCTGCATATAGTGGCATTTTAACTTTTCCCTTACAACTATGGGTTTCTTTTATTTCTTGTCTGATTGCTGTGGCTAGTACTTCCAGTACTATGTTAGACAAAAGTGATGAGAGTGAACATCCTTGTCTTGTTCCTGAGTATAGTGGAGAAACTCCCAGTTTTTCATCATTAAGTATAAGCTGCAAATTTTTCATGTATTAACTTTATTATGTTGAGGTATGTTCCCTCTAAACTTACTTTGTTGAGTTTTTATCATAAGCAGATGTTGAATTTTGTTAAATGCTTTTTTGCATCTATTGAGATGATCATATGGTTTTTACTCTTCCTCTTTTTTTTTTTTTTTAAATGTTTTTATTTATTTCTGAGAGAGAAAGAGAGAGACAGCGTGAGCAGGGGAGGGTCATAGAGAGAGGGAGATACAGAATCTGAAACAGGCTCCAGGCTCTGAGCTGGCTGTAAGCACAGAGCCCGATGTGGGGCTTAAACCCACGAACTGTGAGATCATGACCCGAGCTGAAGTCGGATGCCTAACTGACTGAGCCACCCAGGTGGCCCTTCCTCTCATAAATGTGTAATTGATTTGCCAATATTGAATTATCCATGTATCCCCAGAATCAATTCCACTTGATTATGAATGATCCTTTTTTGAAAAAAAATGTTTAACATTTATTTCTGAGAGAGTGAGCGAGCGAGCGAGCAGGGAAGGGTCAGAGAGGGAGACACAGAATTGGAAACAGGCTCCAGGCTCTGAGCTAGCTGTCAACACAGAGCCCAACACCAGGCTTGAACCCACGAACCGTGAGATCGTGACCTGCGCCGAAGTTAGACGCTTAACCAACTGAGCCACCCAGGCGCTGCACGAATGATCTTTTTAATGTACTGTTAAATGTGGTTTGCTAATATTTTGATGAAGATTTTTGCATTTATGTGCATTGGGGATATTGGCCTATAGTGTTCTTTTTGTCTGTTGTCTTTGGTTTTAGGGTCAAGGGGGAGTCCGGTCTCATGGAATGTATTTAAAAGCTGTCCTTTATCTTCCTTTTTTTTTTTTTTTNTCTTTTTTTTCTTTTTTTTTTTTTTTTTTTTTTTTTTTGGTATAGTTTGAGGAGACAGGGCATTAACTTTTTTTTTTAAGTGGTGGGTAGAATTTATCTATGAATCCATCTGGTCTTGGTCCTTTATTGATAGTTTTTGCACAATCACATCTGTATTGTTACTAATAATTGGTCTGTTCAGACTTCCATTTTCCCTGATTCAGTTTCGGAAAATTATAGGTTTCTAGGAATTTACCTATTTCTTCTAGGTTCTCCAATTGTTGGCATATAATTTTTCATAATACTCTTACAGTCTTCTGTATTTCTGTGGTGTCAGTTGTTCCTTCTCCTCCATTTCTGATTTTGAGTCCTCTCTTATTTTTTCTTGCTGAATCTGGGTAAAGGCTTATCAATTTCATCTGTCTTGTCAAAATACCAGTTCTTGGTTTCCTTTATTTTTTTAAGTCTTTATTTCATTTACTTCTGCTTTAATCTTCATTATATCCTTCCTTCCGCTTCCCTTGGGTTTTGTCCTTTTTCTATTTCCTTTCGGCATAAGGTTAAATTTCTTGTTGTTTGAGGTAGGCTTCTATTGCACTAAATTGCTTAGGACAGCTTTTGCTGTGCCCCAAAGATTTCGAACCGTTGTGTTTTCATTTCCCTTTGTCTCCATGTATTTTAAAATTTTTCTGTTAACCCATTGGTTGTGTAGTAGTATGTTGTTTACCATCGACATTTATATTTTTTTGTTTTTGTTTTTCTTTAGATTGATTTCTAGTTTCATACTGTTGTGGTCAGAAAAGATGCAGTCTTCTTAAATTTAATTAATTTTCTTTTAATCTAATTTGGTTTTGGATTTGTGGTTATCATGAGCTTTATAAAGAACATCCTAAATATAAAGCAATCTACACTGAATTGACGGGCATTTATAACACATTCTAAAAACTTCCTTTTCACTCTCCTTTCCACGGTTTATGTATATGTTGCCAGTTTTACATCTTTTATATATAGCTTCCTTAGGTCTAGTGGTTTTTTCTTTTCCATTTAAAGAAGTCCCTTTTGCATTTCTTTTAAGGCCAGTTTAGTGGCGATGAATTCCTCTACCTTGTTTTGGGAACTCCCTCTCCTTCAGTTCTGAATGATAATCTTGTCAGGTATTCTTGATTGTAGGGCTTCCCCCCCAGTCCCTTTAGGACCTAGGATTGTATAATGCCACTCTCTTCTGGCCTGCAAAGTTTCTGCTGAAAAATGAGCTGATTGCCTTATGGGGTTTCCTTCTCTCTCTTGCTATTACAATTCTCTCTTTAGCCTTTGACAGTTTAATTATGTGTTGTGGTGTGGACCTCCATGAGTTCATCTTAGGGGGACTCTAAAATGCTTCCTGAATCTGGATGTCTGTTTCCTTCCCTAGGTTAGGGAAGTTTCCAGCTATTATTTCTTCAAATAAGTTTTCTGCCCCTTTCTCTCCTTCTGGGATCTTTATAATATGAATGTTGTTCACTAGATGTTGTCCAACAGATCCCTTAACCTATCCTCATTTTAAAAAATTCTTTATATTGGGTGGTGTGGGGGGCACCTGACTGGCTCAGTGGGTGGAACATGCGACTCTTGATCAAGGAGTCATGAGTTCAAGTCTCATGCTGGGCAGAGTTTACTTAAGAAAAAAATATTACTTATTTTGGCTGTTCAGTTTGGCTGTTTTCCATAACTCCATCTTCTGGATCATTCTTCTGCATCATTAATCTACTTTTGATTCCCTTCAGTGTATTTTTCATTTCAGTTGTATTCTTCAACTCTGAATGGTTTATATTTTCCAGTTCTTTGTTAACAATGTTCCCATTGAGTTCTTCCACTCTTCTATAGTCCAGTGAACATCTTTATGACCAATTACTTTAAATTCTTCATCAGGCATATTGCTTATCTCCATTTCATTAATGTCTTTTTCTAAGGTTTAGTAGTTTTTTTTTTTTTTCCCTCATTTAGAGCACATTCCTCTGTCTCTCTTTGTGTTTGTTTCTGTGAATTAGGCAGAAGAGCTGCTCCTCCTAAACTTGAAGGAATGGTCTTTGTGTGTGGTTGTCCCCTGTGTTGACTATATATCTGGTGACTTTTGCTGTCTGGATTGGCCGAGGGTTGCAGGGCACCCCATGCTGGGGCTGCCCTGGTGGAATAGTGGGAGATTAAGTGGGTGTGGGTCTTGAGTAAGGCTCTTTGCATTGGGTACCCTGGCAGGACAGCTAATGCAGAAGTGGGTATAAGCCATGGGTAGTCGTGGGGTTCTCTGTGCCGAGGGCACGCTGGCTGAAACCCTAGTGGGTGTAAGCTGGAGTGTTCTGGGTTGTGCAGAAGGTACCTTAGTGCCAGCAGTTGGAGCTGAGGTGGGTTGGTGGCTGGTCTGGTCACTGGGTGCTTTGTACAGGGGACAACTTGGACAGTTATAACTGAAAGGGACATTGGCTGGGGTCACCCTAGGGCTCTCTGTATGGACGGTGCCCTGGAAGGAAGCTGAAGTGTCGGTGTTAAGCCAGGGTGTCCTGGCAGGGCAGCTGGAGCTGAAAAAAGGCCTTAGCCGGGGGTGTCCTAGAAAGCTTCTGAGGCCAAAGTGGTGCTGGCCTGAAGTGTTTCAATGTGCTTTGTGGCTGCCTTCGTGTGGGGAGACAGGTGGAGTTGGGAGTGAGCGCTGCCCAGGGCTTCCTGGTGTGCACCACCATGGGGCTGCCTTGGTGGGACAGCCGGGGCTGGTGTCAGAGCTCACTGAGGTGGTGGGCTGGTTAGGACACCTAGACCCTGCTCCCATCTATGCTGTCAAGGTGGTGGGAGGGTGCATAAGCTGTGCACATATTAGACCTTCCAACCCAGGGAGGGTTGCAGCAGAGCCCCTCCCATTTAGCAGGGTTCAAGGGCTAGTTCCTTTATATTCTTGTTGCTCTTTTAAGCCATGGGTTTTATTTTCTGTGGCCCAGGGTAGATGAATCTGCTCCTGGTACCTCATTACTATTCTCCCCACTGCAGTTTGCAGCATCAGGGGTGGGGTACCCTTGGTTACCATGTGTCAGTCCTCGTTGCTGTTCTGTGTGTGGTCTATCTTCTGTTGTACGGAAGCTGTTCAGTCAGTCCTCAGTTCTTCAGGAGGAATTGCCTATAAATAGGTGTAGATTTGGTGCTCCCAATCCAGGATCTTCCTATGTTGATATCTTGGATTGGAACACCCCCTAGTTCATTGTTTTTAAATCTTTACAAGCTAATATATATATAGCTAGGACTACATGGGAGAATTATTAGATCCCAACATGGATTTAAAACATTAACCAAGCTGTGAACAGCATTTTCTTTTTTTTTTTTTTTAATGTTTTATTTATTTCTAGGAGAGAGAGAGAGAGACAGCGTGAGCAGGGGAGGGTCAGAGAGAGAGAGAGGGAGTCACAGACTGAAACAGGCTCCAGGCTCTGAGCTGGCAGTCAGCACAGAGCCCGACGCGGGGCCCGAACCCACGAACTGCTAGATCATGACCTAAGCGAAAGTCGGACGCTTAACCGACTAAGCCACCCAGGCGCCCCTGTGAACAGCATTTTCTAGATTCTTTTCTAGATTCAAAAGTAACAAAGTTTTTAAACAATAAAAATAATAAAATAGGATAAGTGATATGTGTATGGATGTAAATTGCTGTACTAAGGGCATGTTAACTTTTTAAGAAATGAAAGGGAAAGTTTCAACCCTCTGAATGGAAATGCTGTTTATATATAAAAAAAGGCTAATCTCTAAGCGTTTATAGTGACTGGGAAGAGAAATTTAATGCAAAAGGTATTATAGTGAATTATTTTTAAACCAGATAATGGCTAATCACTCACTAGACACTAATACAGCAGTGTTTTGGTGCTGTATTTTAACTTTTTTTCATCCTGCGTGTATGCTGTATCTGAAGAGCTACTAACCAGTTCCCCCTCACAGAGTTCCGACACCTGGGTGCGTGAAGATAACTACAGTTTTAACTTTGCAGCTAGAGAAACTTAGGAGTTTATTATATTGTGGTATAGTCACCAGTTAACAAGAATCTGATATATGTATCAGGGTGCTAGAATCACTAGTTGGGAATATCTGATGAGGACATTTCTTGTGTACCTGGGAAGCCACTGTTTCTAGAACATTGCTAAATGACCACAAATCAGCTAAATATGAAGAATAGACTGATTCTAAGTATCTCTCAGTGGTCTCTGGCAGAAATTCTGGTTCCTAGAGCCTCTCTAAAGGCTTTGTGGTAACCGGGTTATTTTCTTTGTGTCACTGTAAATTCAACAATGTCTTACAGAGACTATATCAGTGTTTAGGGTGGCTCATGTTGAGGACTCATTTTAAGCCAGTTTAACAACTAGAATAGCCTGTCCTTGTAATTCCTAAATCCTCGTTGCCTATCTCATTATAGCATGTCAATATAGCATGTGAAAGAAGGTAACAGCATACTGCAGAGATCTAATCAAGATCCTGAAGTAGGCAGAGTACCTGATTCTTCACAATATTGGTTGTGATCAACACTGGTTGAGAAGTCTCCCTGTGTAGCAAAGGTTGAAAACCAACAGCACTCTCAAGCCTGCAAAACCATGCACCCTGTGTCTGTAGATGAGGGTTTCTCAGACACCGATCCCTTCCAGATAGGGCTCGTATTTGAAGATAAAAAACTAGGCTACCAACACTTAATGAGCTAACTGATATAGGGGATTATTAATCTGAAGAGAAAATGGAATAGCTGAGTTTTGACCAGAGTGTTTGGTTTTTATTTGCAGACTGAATCACTTCAAACTTGTCACTCTGAAGGAGCTGATAAAAGGAGGGAAGAAAAAAATTCAGGTAACTTCCAGAAGTCTGCCAACAATCTAAGACCAGAGTGTTTCTAAATTTTCCAAGAAAATATTAGATGTGTGTATATACCAGTATTTTGTAATTTAAGGCAATTTTATTAATATTGAAGACTTGAACATTTGAGATCATGATTTATAAAAATTGACGAAATGAGAAAAATGTAAAATACTTAAGTTCACACCTTGATATATTTAATTGTATTTTTTTTTACATAACTTTTGATAGCAGTGTTATCACATGGAATATTTTATATAGGTTTATTACAAAGGGAGTGATTTCAGCTCTTAACAGCTTTAGAATCCCACTGCAAAAGGAATATCAATGCAAATGATATTAGTAAGTAAAAAACAAAGAGCCTCTAGAAACCACAACTCTCTGTAATATTTCAATCAGAATGATGCTGTTATACCAGACCAAGCTGTTGGCTAAGTAGATCACAACCTAGCTGAATCTGCCCCACAGCTAAATCAGAAGAGTTACTTAAAACCTAGCACTTAATGTAAATTTATGATGGAAAAAAATATATTTTAAAACTTTTGCCCCTGAAATCATTATCACTTCTATTAAATCAGTGCAGTCATTTACCTTATTGTGACTTTCTCTTATTTGGAATGGTATGTAGTTCTTGAAAGGTTTTTTTTTTTAATCAAAATAATCTTCTAAATCAATATTTGGATCCAGCAGATCTTCTCCATATGATGAAAGATCCATTTGATTTAAAATTAAGTTCTCAAAGGTTTCTTCTAAGTCAGTTTCACCAATCAAGACTGCTCCCATCATGCGCCCATTCTGCATGACGACTTTGACGTATTCCTGTCCTTTGGTGCATCTCAGCATTAATTCATGATCTGAACCTAAGCCCTGTGCGTTGTATTTTCCCAGCAATACAACCTAAATGTAGGGATAAAGTACAAATAGAAACACTGTATGTAGCTATACTGTGTTATGCTAGAATGGCCAGCAGAAAAACCTATTCACAAAAACTGGGGGGTGTCCAATGGCATTGCATTTATTGTACAGAAGACACTAGCACACAATCTATATGAACATTCAGTATATCTAGTGAATTAACAAATATGTAGGATAAGTTATGAAGAAAAAACTTGCCTCGGAGTAAAATAGTTAATTAAGTCTGGCAAAGTACCTGGTTCATTGAGTACGATAGCTATTATTTCTCCTTACAAGGCAAGCATGGATCTCAAATGAAATGCAGAAATGCACCAATAGCGAATAAGTCTAGAAGAGATGCTCTCCCCCACCCTTAACTATAAAATAGTATAGTAGGAAGGTATGTGGTGATTAAGAATTAGGACCAATAGTAATTCTAGGTACTGATGTGTAAGAAATATGTCATTTTTTTGTAAAATAACTAAAACCACATATTTACTCAAATGATGAAGTTACATAGTTCAAGACTAACAAGCAGAAAAAGGCACTAATTTGCTTATCTTACCTTATAGTTAAAGAATTTTGTTACATGAGCAAAAAGTTCAAAGCTGAAGTCCATGTCAATAGAGTATTCTAAAGTAGCTGCAGCCATGCACTTGGCTGCGTACCATCCCATCTGTCTAGCCTGGGTCCACAGCCTCATCTGAAATAAAAAAATGTTGAGAGATATATTGTCCTTACTCAAAAAATGCTAGTACCTTAACCTTACAGAATTCCTTAAAGGGGTTCAATATTGACAGTCCTTGAGACTGGGTGGATCTAGCTAGCCAGATGACTAGTTGGATTGTCTTTACCATGGAAGCAATCACCAGTCCACACTAACCAAAACTGGTTCAGCTATTTGAGAATCCTATCCAAATCACTGCCGTAAACTGAAAGGATGATACCAACTCTATGTTTCAAAAAACTGTAACAAATAACTAAAACATTTCAGGGTACACCAGGGAAGACTACTACTAATTAACTGGTCTCCTCCTGCAGAGTAAGTTTATCATCAGCATAAACAGAGATGAGAAATTATCACTGAAAAACTCATTCCTTTTCCTATGCCTTAGATTTTGGTGCTATATAGTTAAGGCTTCTTCTGCAGTAAAACCTTAGTGGTCAGGCAGATCCATATATCAGTTGGTGTCCTAAGAGCCTCATGAAATCTTACCAGATTTCACCAACCAATGCTGGGAATTCATTCTGAATTCTTCCCTTACATTAGTGATCCCGGATAGAACAATGGCCTTGGGAGTCAAGAGATTTAAATATCAACTCTTCTACATATGTAACTTTTGATTTTTACTGAATTAACTGAGCCTCAGTTTCTTCACCTGAAACATAAATGTATACCACCTATTTAATGGCTATTAAGAGATTTAAATACACTAAGCAATCAGTAATATCCTTTTCTGTGCAAAACTAATACCACATCATTTGATAGATTTTAAAAAATTCAGTCTCCTCTATAAACATAAACAAGGTAGATTTGATGAAGTGATTGGCAGTCTGTGGTAAGGAGCAGAGTAAACTGAGCATGATACTAGAATGGTTAACAGAAGTAGCCTGCAGTATTATACTGCTGGACCATTACTTAATGTATACCAGCTTCAAGTTCCCTTCAGTTTGTGTCTCGGACTATGTAAAACACATTAATTAATGTCCTTATTTACTGCTTCTGCAAATTAAGGAACAAGATCTGTTAGATTCACTCAAGAGATACCTATTTTTGGATGGCCTATACCAGTTTATGATACCCATTAATGATAAATTTATGCTAGAGGGTTTAAAAGTGTTAAAAAAAAATCCCACAAACTCAGAGTTTATGACAGCTATGTCACAGATAAAACTAAAAACAAGCTAGCATTTTAGAAACAGGCTGTTAGCACTCTTTAAAAAAAACTAATATTTACTTTTAGAGAGACAAAGCACGGAAGAGGGGCAGAGAGGAGACAGAATACAAAGCAGGGTCTGAGCTGTTAGCACAGAGCCCAATGCAGGGCTTGAACTCGTGAATAGCGAGATCATGACCTGAAATCAGATGCTTAACCAACTAAACCACCCAGGCGCCCCCAGGCTTAAAAGACTCTGCTGTAGGCAGAAACACACACAGTAATGAAGCTGCCTCTTAAAATACATCTAGCTCTTCTGCTACTTCACACTCTGTGGTTGACCTGAAGGAGTAATATCCCTACCTGTGGAGCTGGTTCTTTTGTTGGTAACATCTGCTGTGTCTCTGCTCCCCCTGGGACCACCTCACCTATGATCAGTCTGAGGATCTTCCTCAAGGATTTCTGCTCCACCATTAGGAGGGAGCAATACTGTGGGGGCAGGAGGAGTCTACATCCAGCTGGATGGGGGTGTTCAGCTGAGGAAGGCTGTTTACTACAGGAAATTTCTTCAGTCATGATTCCACAGGGACAGAATAGGGTCATCGTTTATCTACATGGTTTATACCTCAGTAATTATTTATTAATCTAGAGCTGTGCTGTCCAGTCTGGCAGACACTAGATACATGTAGCTATTTAAACTTAGGTGCTCAAGAGATATGTAGTTAGTGACGACCTGACTGGACACTGCAAAGGAACAGAACTTTTCTGTCCTTGCATAAAGTTCCACTGGACAATGCTGATAAGTTCCTGGAAATAAAAGCGAAGTAACAGCCCATAATTCTTTTTAAGTTACAAGATATCCCAATCTGTTTCGTCACTATATAATAACTTATCAAAAGGGAAAAATTAACTGTCACAAAAAAACTCCATGATAGCTTCTTAAAGAAGTTAGAAAACCGGATATTTAGGTTTGCTGGTAGCCACTCCTTTACCACCAGATGGACTGTCTGATAAGACATGACCACGGATGCTGGCTTACCTGCTGCCAGACTGGGCTGGGCTGCCAGGATGCAGTGCAGACGTCACCTGCTGCATAGATGTCAGAGACAGATGTATGCATGTGATCATCCACTTTCAGGCCACCATCTTCTCCTACATCAAACTAAACAATGTTCCTTATGAGAATACATGAGAAGAGAAATGAGATGTCGTTGTCATTCTAAAGTAAAAGAACAAGTCACATTTTTATACCTTGGTATGCTGATCTTTAATGGGAAGGCAAAAATAGCTGAAAGTTTAGACAACTCAGCTGAATTTCCAGGGAATCGAAATTCTACTAAGACAGACCAACTAAAAAGTTCTTAGACTTTCAACATCAAGAACACTTAGTAACCATATGACTACCTCACTCATAATTACACTATTCCTGTTTTGTGAGCTTCACACGCTAAAAGGCAAAAAATTTAAAAGTTTCTCTGAAAGAATCACTTGTAAGAATCCACAGGTGTCAGTCTCTTACCAACCTTTGTACAACTGAAATGCGCATTATGCCCTATCAGTGATGACACTTATGCTGGGATGTTAGCTGCTTAAGGACTTTAGGCAATAAGAAATACTGCAAATCCAAACATGAATATGATCTAAATTGTTTTCAGCTTCCTTAAGTTACAGTTTTACACTAGAACAATGAACAGTTATGTTGAAAATTAAATTTCATAAATATGAAAATATTCACAACAGGACAAAGAAACTTCACCTTACATTGTTACCACTGAGAAAAGGTTCTATGTTTGGTGTAACTCCTGTAGCACTGACAACGAAATTGCAGCCGTATATCTTTTCATTGGTCAATTCCACATATACAGGCCATACCTCTAAAACAAAACAAAACAAAACAAATAAAATCTTTATTCTTCAATGTAATCACCACGGGTTATCATAGCATTATGTGAATATAATGCCTTGAATAAGGAGTGAAAGAAAACAGCAGGAGAGTACTTTAAAACAACACAGCTTAATAATTTTTATAAGGCACATTTGCTCAAACAATTGGAATACAATCAACATTGTCTCGTTTTGGGAATACTTACAGAATTATGACATTCTAAACTTTTCCTTCAAATTTAGACCTACAACTTTTCTAACAAAATACATTTAATTTGATAACCACTTTATAATTTCTTTCTCTAAGAATATTAATACATTATACTCCAGAGAGTTTAGTCCAACTATATTACTCATTTTTCAGTGTTCTTCCTTACTATTCTTAGTCAAACTAACATTAACTTTTCCCACGGAAAAATTCAACAAATTCAAAACAATGGAATTTTATACACTAGTTTAGCTGATTCTATTTCTTCAAATTGTGGTAGTTCTGATAGGAGGTGTGGAATAGGAATTAGATCTGTTTCTTAGTCCCAAATTTACAGATTTTCAATCTGTTTGATTTGGGGGAAGTCACTTCATCTCTGAGAGCATAAAGTTTTTTTTTAGTTTCTATTTGTTTTGATCTGCAAGATACTCTGACTCACAGAGTTGTGGTGGTCAAAACACCATGAACCCCGTGTTAAGATATGCTCTCTATACAAATTATTAGGGAACTTGAAGATTAAGTAGTGAAAAGGAAATGACTTACATTATTAATGGTTTCAGGTTTACTTTTTTTTCTTTAAGTTAATTTTTGAAGGAGAGACACAGAAGGTGAGCGGGGGAGGGGAACAGAGACAGGGAGACATAGAATCTGAAGACCGGCTCCAGGCTCTGAGGTGTCAGCACAGAGGCCGCTGTGAGGCTCAAACTCACAAACCGTGAGATCATGACCTGAGCCAAAGTCACATGCTGAACCAACTGAGCCACTGAGGTGCCCCTCATGTTTACTTTTTATGTTCAAGTTTCCCTCCTTTTAAATTAGTGGTTATTCCATTTTTTCTTAATCACTTACCTTCATCAGTTGTGACTGACTGCTTATGATGGTCTCTCGGAAAAGGCAAGGACTTTTTCTTAGAAATTCTAAATTCTTCCTGAAGGTAGATTTTCTTTACTTCACACGTAGTTTCAATGTGAATCTTATGAGAAAACTAAAAGAAATAGTGGTTACCATAATACTTCCAAAAAGATGGACTTGGGTTACTGATGATAAAAAAATTTTACAATACACTTGTAGAAATATATGGAAAAAACAATTCTTGTAATACAAATGAAAACACACTGGATGCACATCTTGTTAACTTCTGTTTGTGAAGGCAGTAAGAAGAAATCCATTCAGAACTTAGAACAAATAGTTGCATTGACAGGTAACACGAAGGGCATGCTTTTTAAGTACAGCCTCATTGGTAATTACAAATACATTTTCTAAAAATGACAACTGCTAGACTACAAAAGCCTCTTGAGGGCAGGTCTATGTCGACATACTTACTATTCTATCCCAGAACCTTAATAAGTACCAAGTATGTAGGAGATAACATCACTGAACCAAACTGCTGAGGCTCTCAGTTTAAAAACACTACTAATCTTAGGATCCAAAGGAACACGAAGAACTGATTTTGCATAATCACAAAAATGAGATACAACATGAAACCAGCTCCCCTCCAAACTACCTGAGGCTGAAAAGAAATCAGACACAGTAATAAAAACTGTGTATGCTTCTAACAGTATTTAAATATCAGACTTATTTAAAAGCAGAAATACTTAATAAAATGAATAAAAGCAAATCATCTTCTTATCTAATTAAGGTATTAAATATGTATTTAAAATTTATCTAATAACCTTTAAATATGATAATGCATAGGAGGTGACCTTTAAGAAAAGATTAAAATAGGACAGGTATATTCATTGTAGAAATCTCTGTGCCTGGAGAATTGAAAAGAAGGGTTGGGGCGCCTGGGTGGCTCAGTCAGTTAAGCGTCCGACTTTGGCTCAGGTCATGATCTAACGGTCATAGGTCCAAGCCCTGCATCAGGCTCTGTACTGACAGCCAGCTCAGAGCCTGTTTCAGATTCTGTGTCTCCCTCTCTCTCTTGGACCCTCCCCTGTTCACACTCTCTCTCTCAGAAATAAATAAAACATTAAAAAAAAAAATAAAAAAAAAAAAATGGCAAGAGTCAGTTTTTGATTAATTAAATGACCGCTTATCTTTTAAGGTAAGGAACCAGGCCAGCTGCTGTTGGTCCTATCCTAGCACTATGGATTTTTTTTAATTTATTTCTAGGAGAGAGAGAGAGAGAGACAGCGTGAGCAGGGGAGGGTCAGAGAGAGAGGGAGTCACAGACTGAAACAGGCTCCAGGCTCTGAGCTGGCAGTCAGCACAGAGCCCGACGCGGGGCTCGAACCCACGAACCGCGAGATCATGACCTAAGCGAAAGTCGGACGCTCAACCGACTAAGCCACCCAGGTGCCCCAACACTATGGATTTTCAGTAAAGTGACCAAGCAGCTGTTGGACTATTTGAAACCAGTCTTCAGCGAATGGTTCAAGAATTTAAAATTGCATCTAGACATGTTTAATTAGTATATGAACACATACCTCTTTTGTTCCTTTAAGATTCAAGCCTTCATGCCAATCAGGTCCCAAGGCACTGCCCATATTGCCACCACTACCTTTGGTTTGCAATTCCTTTTTTCTTCCTGAAGGTGATAAAACTCAATTCAAAATTCAAATGATATAAAAACTGCTAGGCAGAAGTATACTTGTGTTCTCAAGCTTTTAGGCGATGTTATGATGCTCATATAGGATAAACCAACTTACCTGTATTGATCATTTTAATATTTTGTGATATAGAGCTATAAAACAGATAATCTTTCAATCAAGTGTTCAATATAAACCATGTTATATACATGGTTAATAAGAAGGGTAGTTCTGATAAAGGGTTGATAATAGAAATTATATAAAGAACGCCTATGACTTGGTAACAGAAATACAACCAAAATAAAACACAGGCCGAGGACCTGAACATTTTTCCAGAGACATACAGACGGCTAACTAGGACATGAAAAAGTGTTCAAAATCACTAATCATCAGAGAAGTACAAATCAAAACTAAAATAAGATACCACCTTACACCTGCCAGAATGGTTAGACTCAAAAAGACAAGAAATTACAAGTGTTGGCAAGGATGTAGAGAAACAAGATCCCTCATGTACTGCTGGTGGGAATCCAAATTAGTACAACCACTATGAAAACCAGTACGGAGGTTCCTCAAAAAATTATTAGAATTACCATATGATCTGGTAACTCCACTACTGGGAATTTACTCAAAGAAAATGAAAACACTAAGTCAAAAAGACGTATGTATCCCTATGTGAGCTTGCATTATTACAAGCAAGATAAGGAAGCAACTCAAGTGTCCACTGATAGACTTATGGATAGAGAAGATGTGGTATGGATGTGTGTGTATGCATACACACACACACACACACACTGTAGTATTACTCCACCATGAGAAAAAGAATGAGATCTTGCCATCTGCAACATGGATGGACCTAGAGGATATTACGCTACGTGAAATAACTCAGAGAAAAACAAGTACCATATGATTTCACTCATAGGTAGAATTTAAGAAAAAAGAAAAAAGAGACTCCAAAAAACCCACTCAAAAACTGAGAACTAATGGCTGCCAGAGGGGAGGTGGCTGAGGAGATGTGTGGAATAACGGATTAAAAGTGCACTTATCATAATGAGCAGAGTAATGTACAGAATTGTTGAATCATTTTACTGTACACCTGAAAGTAATATAACATGTGTTAATTATACTTAAGTAAAAATTTTACAGAAAATGCAGGCAAGTTAAACTAGAAAAATAATTAAACAAACAAAAAGCCCCAAAACACAGCAGAAGCAGACTCAGAGATAGAGAATAAACTGGTGGTTGCCACAGGGGAGGGAACTGGTGCACAAGATAAACAGGTGAATGGGATTAAGAAGTACGAACTTCCAGTTATAAGTCATGGGGAAATAAAGTACACAAGAAATATGGTCAATATTGTAATAACTCAGTACAGTGACAGGCAGTAACTAAACCTACTGAGGTGGTTACTGATAATGTATAAAAATACTGACTCACTACTATACACCTGAAACTATACATGAGTTATAATTCAATTAAAAAATTAGCCAGGTTTTAAACATTTTGACAGTTTTTGTCACCCTCGAAACGTACAAAATTTTTTGAATTTTCTAAGCCAAAAGTTAAAAATTAAAAAAAAAGCTCTTAAAAAAAAATCTAGGTTTGTATTTCTTTTTTATTCATTGCATTTTTTGTAAAATTACCTTAGGTGCTGTCCAGCTGTACCACCTGTTTGCAAAGAAGCAGATGAGCTGGTTCATTTAATTCACTTTAAGTTTCCAGTTTTAGTTATACATAGTTTTCATTTTATTATTTTAAAAAATTTTTTAAAATGTTTTATTTACTTTTGAAAGAGAGAGACACACACAGCATGAACAGGGGAGGTCAGAGAGAGAGGGAGATACAGAATTGGAAGTAGGCTCCAGGCTCTGAGCTGGCTCTCAGCACAGAGCCCTACGTGGGGCTCGAACCCATGAACTGTGAGATCATGACCTGAGACGAAGTCAGACGCTTAACCCACTGAGCTACCCAGGTGCCCCTACATAGTTTTCATTTTAAAATATCCTGGAAAGGGGCTCCTGGATGGCTCAGTTGGTTAAGCATCCAATTTTTGGTTTCGCCTCAGGTCATAATCTCAGGGTTCGTGGGATAGAGCCCTGCACTAGACTCCAAGATCACAGCCAGAACCTGCTTGGGATTCCCTTCTCTCTCTCCTCCCCTCCCTCCCTCCCTATTGCTCTCTGCCCTTGCCCCATTCTTGCTCTCTCCCTCTCAAAACAAACTTTGAAAAAAAATCCTGGAAAGTCTAAATCCTGTGAGATATAGAAGTATTAACCATATATGTCTCTTTAAAAAAATTTTTTTTATAGTTAAGTATATTTTTGAGACAGAGACAGAGCACGAGTGGGGGAGGGGGAGAGTGAGAGAGCGAGATGACAGAATCTGAAACAGGCCCCAGGCTCTGAGCTGTGAGCACAGAGCCTGACGCGGGGCTCAAATCCACTAATTGTGAGATCATGACCTGAGCTGAAGCGGGACGCTTAGCTGACTGAGCCACCCAGGCGCCCCTGTCTGTCTCTCAATTGTAGTACTTTACTTCGTGCTCTGATAGCCTTTTTCTATATGGCTAAAAAATTTTTTTTTTTCTAAATAGTTTACTGTCAAGTTGGTTTCCATATAACACCCAGTGCTCATCCCAACAAGTGCCCTCCTCCATGCCCATCACCCCCTTCCCCTCTCCCCCACACCCCATCAGCCCTCAGTTTGTTCTCAGCATTCAAGAGTCTCTCATGGTTTGCCTCCTTCCCTCTCCCCAACTATTTTTTCCCCTTCTACTCCCCCATGGTCCTCTGTTAAGTTCCTCCTAATCCACCTATACGTGAAAACATCTGGTATCTGTCTTTCTCTGCCTGAGTTATTTCACTCAGCATAACACCCTCAAGTTCCATCCACATTGCTACAAATGGCCAGATTTCATTCTTTCTCATTGCCATGTAGTATTCCATTGTATAGATAAACCACATCTTCTTGATCCATTCATCAGTTGATGTACCCTTAGGCTCTTTCCATGATTTAGCTATTGTTGAGAGTGCTGCTATCATCTGAATTAATAAACTAGATGCAACAATTACCTTCAGTTGTATATCTGGTTCTTTTATGTGCAATTTTAGCCTCCGGTTTTTCAGCAATGAGCTTTGAAGTCAAGAATTCAGCTGCACCTGCATCGAAGAAAGTATTCCCAATAGCTTTATCTTTAATGGCCCAAATAACTTCACAGCCTTCAATTTCATACCTAAAAGGAATATTAAAGTTACTTAGAACAATTTAAAAAGTATGAGTAGGAATCTTTTTTTTTTTTGGTAAATAACAGTTATCTCAAGGCAAAAGTAAAGAAAGTGTTTTAAGGCAAACAGAAATGATTTTAAGGAGAAATGTAATATTAAATTTAGGATAATAAGAGCTAAAATAGAATAAAAGAAATTTAACCAGTTTATTTTAAAGAACATGAAAATGACAAGCATGTGTAAGTATCAGGTAAAATTTCATTACAATGAGCATCACTTCTAAGTATTCAATTTCTCCAACACAGTTACTGTATGAATGTTTCCCAGGGTTCCCAGGAGTGAGCAGTGCTTTGTTGATACAGTTATAGTGTAATCAATAATGGGTGAATGGACCCATGGTATATAGTTACAATACTGACAACAGCTTACTCTTTGGTAACAAATATTTTGTGTACTCAAAAGCACAACATTATGGAGAGAATCAGAGTTATTAACTAAAATTTTAACTTTGTTATATAAAGGAATTATTATTACCCTGCAGTTAGTAATTCCCTTCACCTCAATAATTTCCAAGACATTCAGCTAAAGAAAGATCCAGTTCACAGAAAAATCAAGAAAGAAAGGAATGGCCATGGTGTATACAGACCATCACCACTAATGAGACAGCCGGAGCTTCTGGGGATCTGCTGTTTTATCTCCAGGTTTAGTCACAGAGAATGTGGTTTGCTTAGTATTCATTTCACCAAGTCCCTGAAGTCATTATATTTTTCTGCTATTATTACTTGTTTTGGTACCACTGATGAGCTGAGACAATCCTAGATAAACAGGATATATGGTTGCCCTAATTATACTAGGATTGTGTGTTAGGAACTTTTAACATTTACTTATGGTACAAGGCATTGCCATGTTTATTTCACAGACTGCTCTATATAATGTAACACATTAACTTTTCAATGCTAATCAATAAGTAAATGATAGAAAAAAAAGTTTAGTACATCTGACTTCAGGTCACCTGATGTACATGCTTTGTGGTAACTGCTCCCTTATGGCTGAAAAAATACTTAGTTACTAAATTTCAAATTATTTAGGGAATATACTATGTTGCTCAGATCATATAGTATTGCTGATGAGCAGACAGTAGAATACACATTCAGTAATAAATTTCATATTCTAATTTACATATAGGGATATAATTATTATGAAACAATTTTCTTATTAGATTTTATTAAGAAATTCTTCTACCATTTTCTTTGAAAATTTTAAAGTAATAAAGAGTATAACACATTATCAGTATAGCTTAAAGTACTGATGCTTGACTAGTAGGCCACAAATGTAAGTAACTGTGAGTAACATATATACATACATATATGCTTACCTCACAGGATGCCCTTAACTTATGAACCATGCCCTCAGCAAGATGCTTAAACATGAAGTATGTATGTACCATCATACATACCAGAAATACTTTCATTTTTAAAACTATTAAAAAATACAGTGAGGTATTATGGTTTTTTGATTATTAAAATAATGTCTGAAAAAGAAAGGATTAATCTACACTTGTAGAGAAGAAAACATAAGTAGTAACTGACATAAAAGTACACTTAAGAAAATCAGTAGCAGCCTCAAGGGAACATGAGGGATATTAAAGAGAAGAAAGGGTTTGTATAGGTCACTTTTCATCATGAGATGACAAACACCTGATCACTCTGTCGACCTAAACTGAGACAATTACATGATATGCAGCTTAAACTATCAGTTTATTCAATATAAAATTGTAAGTTTTGTCCAATTATATAGTCTTCTATCTCCAACCTCAAGAAAACGAGGGACAGGATTAAATATTTTAAGACTGAGCATTTCTGAAAGTAAGAAAATTTTCCTACGTAAATAATAATAGTATTAAGTTACATGTTTGATGATAGCCAATGGAGAAAATCTGTCATGTGCATCCTTCCTGGACCTGTTTGATTTTTGACTCTCTAGTTTTTTTCACTTTTCTCCACACAATGCTAGACTTCATAATTAGAAGAATGGCTGCCATCTCTGGTACTCAGGCAATCCAGGAACTCTTAGAATCTTCCACTGGGATTCACCATTGTCAAAAAGAGGAGCGAAAACCTAGTCTGAGAGTTAGAATGGACAGAACTTGGGCAAATTCATTATTCTGATTCAAATCTGTACTCTTTGTAGTTGGACTCCACTTTCTGCCCTAAAACTGTCCAGACTATTTCATCTCATCCATCCAGTAGAAGGTAAAATCATAAAGAAAATGAACGCTCTGTAGACCATAATAGCAGGATATTTACTCCTCAATGTTCTTTAAACCTGAAATATCATCTTAAGATAGTATTTCATATTAAATGATGGGTTCACATTTTCCAACTTCCAAAAAACAAGAGCTGGGAGTACCATATATCTTGAAATAGGAAGTTAAACATTTGGGTTTCATGGGCCCGATGGTAGCAATATAAATGAGTGAAGCAGGATGAGTGTAAACAAAAAAAAGGGTAGAGACTGTGACTAGAAATCTCCAAAGGTATGCACATTTAAATTGTTTTTCAATATAGTACATGCTTACCAAACACATATATGGGTCACATCTGTCCAGTCACCTGTGTGACCTCTTGAGACCTAAAACCTTCCCTAAACTCATGTTTTATGACATTTCTATAACTATGAATTCCATGAAGCTAAAAATATAAAGTTGATTTTTTTCTCCTTGAAAATCTATGGAAAACAATTCTATTTATCTTTGAATTTCAGAATGTTTTCTAATGTGCCAATAATTATGAGTCATAGAGCAGTGTTTAAATAATATTTAAAAATATATACTTACACTAGTTCAAGTGCAATGCCACCATTCCCTATGATCATTATTCTTTTAGCTTTAGTAAGCTGTTTCTGAAATTCCTATATTAAAAAGAAAATGAGACAGTGTTTTATAATAGTGGGCAATACTTGAAGAAAGGCTTCACTAATTAAAAAATGTCAAGAATTTTACCTTATTTACAAAGGAACAAAAATTTCACTTTCCCACTCTGCCAGGGCACACCTTCCAATATTACAAATGCTTCCCTGTATATGTTACACAAGCTTCCTTTATAGCAATGCCTCTTCTGATTTTCCTTACTTTTTATGTCATTACATTTAGAGTACTTTAGAATTTTAGCAAGAGGCACTATCTCTAGTTCATCACATTCCTAACTACTTGATCAAATCATTTACTAACATGACACTGATCTGTATCCTACATACAGGTTATTCCTTTTCTTCTAATCTGTCAGTTGACACCTCCCTGGAGTCATACAACACTTAAAACTTACAGGAGTGAGAAGCATAAGAGCTTGGTGGTTAAGAGTCCCTGGCATTACTAATTGCCCCTAGTTAGTAACTTGGTCAAGTTGCTTAACCCTCTGTGCCTCA
Source organism: Crocuta crocuta (assembly GCF_008692635.1). Taxonomy (NCBI): domain Eukaryota; kingdom Metazoa; phylum Chordata; class Mammalia; order Carnivora; family Hyaenidae; genus Crocuta; species Crocuta crocuta. The sequence goes on along the minus strand of NW_027531270.1, from coordinate 1,367,832 downwards.
GGTTCTTCAATATAAATGGAAACAAGTGGATATATTTCATTAGGTCTCTGTAAGCATTAAGATGATGAAAATAAAGCTGTTCAGAGCAGGCACAATAACGTCTATCATAAAAAAATGCTACTTTCTTATCATAAGACAATTAATTGATGCCTCTACCCCTCTCTTCTTCTGCCCCCTAAAGAAAATATCACAATCAGCTCAGGGAAGCCATGGTCATTTTTATGGCACTTTTCAAAGTACAGAATAGTCCCACTGGTTCAGGATGACATCTGAATAGCTAAATTTCCTCTTCCTACCATGTCAAGTTACCCTTTCTATTAAGTTCATCCAAAAAATTTTTGTAATATTCAATAAATAACCAGCGAAATTGACTTGTTTTTAAAATTCTACCAGGAAAAAACCTGTAAATTATTTTAGTCAGTCTTTCTATGAGGACAGTAAATAAGAAAGATCTGTTAAAAGCACTGGACATGGGGGGCGCCTGGGTGGNCCCCCCCCCTCCCCAAAAAAAAAAAAAAAAAAAAAAAAAAAAAAAGCACTGGACATGGAGAAGAATGGCTTGATTTAAATTGTACTTCTGATAACTTAATAGCTATTTTAGTATAGGTAAATAATTAATCTCTTCATCAGAGTTTCCTATTTGTACAGTGGGAGTAATACTACCACACAGGATTATCACAAGCAGTCAGTGAGTTCATGTATGTAGGCAGCCCAGCTGGAACACAGCTATGCCCATGGTTTGTAGGATCAAGCCCCATGCTGGGCTCTGCACTGACAGAGTGGACCCTGCCTGGGAATTTCTCTCCTCTCTGCCCCTCACCTGCTCTCTCTCTCTCTTTCTTAAATAAATAAGCTTTAAAAAAAGTTTTATATTAATAACAGGCTGAACGAAAACATCAATTTCAATAATATAAAATATTATTAATAAATATAAAATTATCACCTTAGGGACAGACCACAACAATACGCTAGAGGTAAGACAAAGTATTATGACTGGAAACCAGGAAGAGCTTCTTGGCAAGAAGGGTCAATAAACCCTGAAGCCCTGCAGTAAATTATCAGAAGAAGTTGTAGGAGGTTCCCCACAGTTTCACCTTACTGGGATAGTTTACTATGGTTCTTGAGCAGAACAACAAACCAAATTTCTGTTCTGGGATTCTGTCATGATTCTGTACCACAAAGGTCTTCTGAATAAACTTCTTTGCTAAGGAGTAAGTTCAGTAAGTTTGGGATATGCTTTACCTTTGTGGGAAAAGACTGCTACATTATTTAGGCTACAAATCATATACTCCCAATCAAAATACAGTACTGGATGTGTGTATAATGTAAGTTATAACCTTCAGCTCAGTCATTCTATCTGGGATAGTGCACAATGGAAAGAACACAGAACATCAGCATGAACTAAGAAATAGGAAAAATTATCAGCTACAACCAAACTGATATTGGCAGTAACATTATAACTACTTTCTGTTTATGGATTGTAAAACAAACCTCTTCTATGATTTAAGAATTAACTTTGATTCAAATAGAGGAAGTCTATGAAATATTCATGTTCCTTTCCCATGACCCCATCTCAAACTGTTACCTGAGCACTGTCTGTATCACGGATTCCTAATACATAAGGATTTCCTTCACATATCAACTTTGGTTTAGCTCCAGCACACAGACAGAGTTTCTTATACACATGCTGACTGCCATCCCCTGTTAAAATGCACTGTAAAAACAGGGCAATGAAGGGGAGAAGAGAAACATATTTATACGTGGGTACAGTTTCATTTTAAATAAAAAACTCAGTAAGACAAAAGCAAAAAATACATTAAGTTTGCCTCATGGTGGCGTTCAATACTTTGTTAACAGCAATTGCAAATCAGAGTAAACATGAGAATGCATTCTCCCACCCAGTGATTCGCCATCATGTTAGGGCCATGAACCATTTTGGGAATCTAGTGAGAACCAGTCTTTCTTCCCTGGAAATAAGATACATTCACATCAGATTTTGCATAAAACTTAAGGAATCTCATTATATTCAGGGAGGTATGATGACCTCAGGTTAAAAACTAAACACTCAGAAATTTTTAAATCAAGCATTCTGATATTATACCTGAGGCAGGCCTTAATGAATATTTCTGATCTCAATGGAAGTTACTGTATGAAGATCTAGTATTTCTAACGGTGTCAGACCTTAATATCTGTTATGGGTGCAAGGGAGCAGAGTGTGTTAGAAAAGGTCACAATATGTCTTCTTAATCTAAAAACAGCAGAAGTGTTTGGGAAGCCTGGGTGGCTTAGTCAGTTAAGCCCCTGNCTGGTCACTCTCACTCACTCCACCCCACTTCATCCTCAACACTGCTATCAGGTCGATCTTCCTAAAAGAATATCTGTATTACTATCCTTGCCTCCATGTAAATACTCTTTAGTTCTCCACTGATTGTAAAATAAGTTTCTTGGCATGATGTAAATAGTTCTTCAGAGTCTATTTGCTTGCCCTCCTCTGCCAATCTCCTCTCCTTATGTCCACCACAGTACCTCCGACATTACTTTTCCAAGTGCCCCTTTTCTTTGGGCCTTTGAATAAGCAACCTCCTTTTCCTACAATGTCCTTAATTAAGAATTCTTAATTCATTCACCTTTTCAAAAGGGTTCTGTGAAGTCCTCCCAAATCCCTAATATCAGAGCTTTGATAATATTTCAGTGACTGTGCTTTTCACATATCCACTTAATTATACATGTGCCTGTCCTATTCCCTATGAAAATGCGACCTCCCAGGCCAGATTCATTGTAATGTTCCTGTTGTATCCCAGCACTTCTGCAGCGTCCAGAACATAGCAGACACTATGTAAACGTTAATGCTAATCTGTAATGTAAAACCTAAAATGCTAAAGCAACTAATTATATAATCTCAATAAATTCACAAAAAGTATAATTTTCCGAATAAAAAGAAATCAATGTTACTAAACTTTATATGCTAGGGACCTTAGTAGCAGTGAGGGTACAGATAGGGTCAAAAGAAAGCAGGCAAAAGCTCATCAAGATTTAATGATGGACCATTTAAAACAAAACAAAAAAACAAAACAAAACAAAAAAAAGAGGGAGTGGCGCCTGGGTGGCTCAGTGGTTGAGTGCCCAACTTCAGCTCAGGTCATGATCTCACAGTCTGTGGGTTCGAGCCCTGTATTGGGCTCAGTGCTGACAGCTCAGAGCCTGGAGCCTGCTTCAGATTTTGTGTCTCCCTCTGTCTGCTCCTTCCCTGCTTGCACTCTCTCTCAAATAAATAAAACAAACATTTAAAAAAAACTGATATAACTATGGACCATCATTAAGAAAAATATCTTCTGGGGCACCTGTGTGGCTCAGTCAGTTAAGTGTCCGATTTCGGCTCAGGTCATGATCTTGCAGTTCATGGATTTGAGCCCTAACTCGGGATATGTGCTGACAGCTCAGAGCCTGGAGCCTGCTTCAGATTTTGTGTCTCCCTCTGTCTGCTCCTTCCCTGCTTGCACTCTCTCTCAAATAACTAAAACAAACATTTAAAAGAAACTGATATAACTATGGACCATCATTAAGAAAAATATCTTCTAGAGGTGCCTGGGTGACTCGGTCTGTTGGACATCCGACTTTAGCTCAGGTCATGATCTTGCAGTTCATGGATTTGAGCCCTAACTCGGGATATGTGCTGACAGCTCAGAGCCTGGAGCATGCTTTGGATTCTATTTCCCCCTCTCTCTTTGCCCCTCCCCTACTTGTGCTCTCCTTCTCTCTCAAAACAAACATTAAAAAAAAAAAATCTTCTTACGTGTTCTTTACTCTTCAGTTGCTTTACTCCAGATTCTATGACCTTAATGTTGGGAAAGCGATTTTCTAACATGGTGTTCGGTTGTTCTTCAACATCAAATTCCTCCAATACTTTAGATACCTATATGAGATCGAAAAGGTAAAAATGTACATTTTCAAAAAAATATTTCCTTTTAAGAATTTTAAATAATCAAAATATTTTCATTTATTTTCATACACTACTTTATGTTCATAAAACAAGAAAGTTGGCCAACTGCACTACATACAGTGAAAAAAGGACTAACTCGCATTTTAAGGCTTGAACTCAAATAACATTCCTACCACTCGGGCAAGTCAGCCAAGTCACTGCACCTTAGTTTCCTAGCCTGGAAAATGAGGGCTAACTCTACTTACTTCTGCATGTTTTAATTACACAGCTTGTCTATTTCTATATCCTTCTAGTTTTCTGTCCACTTACTAGCTAACTTTATTGTGATCTTGTCTTTGGACTCGTTCCTGTTGTTCAAAACCATCAGCATCCATGGTTTTGGACTCACTTTTCTTCCCATTCAGCCAAGACTCTGTTGTAGATCATTTCATGTTTTGCCCTCTTTTACTTTCTTGCTGTTCTGTCTTTAACCATTCATTACCCTGAAAACTCACAACCACAGACTGAACGACCTGCCTTCTCCAGTCCTATACCCAGTCTGTGGTGGAAGGACCATACCCTGAAGACTAGTATTTGACCTCAGCTGTCCCTTACTTACTGCTTGGAAGACCTACTACATGGCCCCTAGCTGTTCTCAAACCTTTCAGTCTCAAGACCCCTTTATACTCTTACAATGAAGTGGGGACTCCAAAGAACTTTTGTCTGTGTGAGTTAAACTCTGTGATATTTGCTATATTAGAAATGAAAACTAAGAAAAATTTAAAACATTTCTCAATTCACTTAAAAGTAAGAATAATAAATCCAATACATATTAAACAGATATAATATCCTTTTAATAAGAATAACATTTTTTCCCCAAAACAAGTGAGAAGAATGGCACACAAAAACTCCTTTTACATTTTTACAAACCACTTTAATGTCTGGCCTTAATCTCTTTTGCTTTCAAACTGCTTCTACATTCTGCACCTGCATTCAAACTATTACAATATGTTATCTGGTTAAAACATATGAAGACAGAGATGTGCAGCCTTTCCAGAGAACTGTATATTCTTCTTTGATGTTACACTAAAACTCAACAAGTGTGGTTTCTTAACGATTAGCTGCAGTGTAGAATTTGAAACCATATCAAAGAATTTTTCATACTCTACTACTGTGAAATCCACTGGTCTATCCTACACTTTGAATGGATCTTGTAACATCTCATTTGTCATCTGGACAACAGTGGTTTGCTAAGTTATGGAGATCTTCCAGATGTTAATACATTTCAACTCATTACAATATCAAAACACCACATTCATTATTATCACCAACAATCTCATCAGAGAAGTCTTTAAGTACCATGAGGCTCGCAGTGAAGAGTATGATTTTTCCAAAATTCTGATTTTGGCCTGGAAGCTCTAATTTTGTTAAACTGGCAACAAATATTGTCACTTGCTTTCACTCATTTTCCAGTTATGAATTACTTTAGCTTGCCAGTTGTTCTTTCAATTAAAATTGGTATTCCACAAAAAGGGTAATTAATTAGTACCTCTTGCAACTCAGCAACTGCACAACTGCTTTTCCTTCCTAGTCCTGAAGGCATAATAAGTGCTTTATGCATACATCCCATTTCATCATACAGAACATTAAAAAGACATGCACAAAACAGTCAGGAAATAAAATTAACATTTTTTACTGGCTTTAATTTAATTAACTGAGTGCCTAGCAGTGAAGAATAACCACTAGTTCAGTTTAGCCACCAAGCGTTTCATACCATCAGCGTTTACATGTCAATGTAGTGACAAGCCTATTATCTAAGTAACATCTTCCATCCCTGGGTGATTTTTTTTTTTTAACGTTTATTCATTTTTGAGAGAGAGAGAGAGACAGAGTAAGACACAGAATCCAAAGCAGGTTCCATGCTCTGAGCTGTCAGAAAAGAATCTGATGCAGGGCTTGAACTCACAGACTGGGAGATCATAACCTAGCCAAAGCTGGACTTTTAACTCACTGAGCCACCCAGGCTACCCTTCATTGTTTTTTCTAAACGTTCACCATTCTTTTTTTTTTTTAAGTTTTTAAGGAATGTTTTACTTATTTCTTAGAGAGAGAGAGAGAGACAGAGGCAGCATGAGCAGCAGGGGAGGGTCAGAAAGAGAGGGAGATACAGAATATGAAGCAGTCTCCAGGCTCTGAGCTAGCTGTCAGCAGAGCCCAACGCGGGGCTCGAACCCACGAACCATGAGGTCATGACCTGAGCCGAAGTCAGATGCTTAACCGCCTGAGCCACCTAGGTGCCCCCAAACGTTCACCATTTTAATGCTTCCCAAACACATCCCAACCTTAGGATTCCCAGCAAATCACCTTACTTCTTGGCTCAAAAAGACTACTAAGAACTCTTATGACTTCTTTCCTATTGTCTCTCTATACACTGCTGTGCTCCAGTCCACCTTCCTTGTACCATTTCTACCTTTTCAGGGTGAATACAGTAATCTGTGCTCTATATCCCATCACCTCTCACCTCCTCAGGACTCCTTCCTTATTATGTACTCCTTGTTTTCCTTCCTCTTCACCCTTTCCTACTGGTTTCTAGATCTCAATAGATAAACATGCTAAAGTGTTTTCCACCTTAAAAGAATAAAACTCAGGGCACCTGGGTGACTCAATTGGTTACCTGCTGTCCTTGGACCTGACACCACTGACCACTCATCTTAATTAAACTTCTGTCATCTCTGGCTTCAGGGAAACAAACTCTTCTCCTCTCCTAGTTTTCCTCTCTGATCTAAGACTAATAGGGTGCCCATTTTCAGGGCTTCCTTTCTCTCTGATCCTCCTTTAAATGTCACTTCAACATTATTGCACACAAGCCCACCATGGTCTGGCCCCTGCCTTCTGGTTTAGCACTGAATTTACACTCTAGCAGAACTGAATTGATACCTGTTATAGCATATTATATAGTCACATACTTTCATCATTGTGGCACAAGCCTGCCTCCATTCAACCTCTTACAAACATGGCAAAACCTACTTACTCTTTCAGTCTCAGTTTCCATCCATCCTCCTATGTAAAGCCTTTCTTGATCCTCAAAGGCAGGCTCTGGCACTCATTCATAATATATTTGTAAAAATAAACATGCACATATTGCAATACAACTACATTTTTTTTTTTTTTTTGCCACTATCAGGATAGCTACCACATTATAATAACTATGCCTTGCAGATCTCTTGCCCCAATAGAAAGTTACCATTCTGAGAAAGCGCTATTCATTAACCATGAGGGTTACAGAGCCAACCTGAATTCAAAAGCTATCTACACGTACTTCAGAAATTTACCCAGCCTCACTGACTCATTTACCTCATCTGTTAAGTGGGGATAATGGATAATGTAAGAACCTACTTCACAGGATTACTTAAGGATTACATAAGCTAATGTATTTAAAATATTTAGGGGCGCCTGGGTGCTGAGTCAGTTAAGCATCTGACTTCGGCTCAGGTCATGATCTTATGGTTCATGGGTTCGAGCCCTGTGTCGGGCTCTGTGAGCCTGCTTTGAATTCTGTATCTCCTCCTCTCTCCGACCTCTGTGCTCAGAGCCTGCTTTGAATTCTGTATCTTCTCCTCTCTCCGACCCTCTCTTGGTTCACACACTCTCTTTCTCTCAAAAATAAATAAACATTAAAAAAATAAAACGAACACCAAAAGAACATTCGTCATTTTAAACATTTAAAAGCTATAATCACACTATGTGCTAGGCAAATTACTGAAATTAAAAGAATCTATATGACCAAGAAAGTTATATAAAGGGTTCTTACCTGCTTGAAATTTGTAACTGCTTTAATAACAGGAGAAGCTGTTACCAGGAGAATATCTTCTGATGGAAAGTGAATAGCCAACTTATAAAAAAAAAAAGTGGGGAGAAAAAATTTCATAAATAACTTTAGATATTAGTATATATGTCATGGGGGTGAGACACGGATAATGCAACTTTAATAATGTTATTAACCCAGGAAACTAAAACATCACTTTTTCTCATCTAAAGGTCTCCATTATTCTGTGTCACATAAATGTGTTCCTATTTATGGGGTAGTGGTGACTAACGTTCAACTCTGATACTGATAAGATGAGTAATACGTTTATAGTGGACACTAACAAAAACCTTCTGAACAAGAAAAATATACGAAGAGGTATTCCTTACTATCTTATATACCAATGTAAAGTTGTCAGGCAGAGAATGAGAAAAAAAAAATATCTTCCTAATGAACAGTTAAACCAACTTCTATTTCTTTTAAAATAATATTTTCATTTCCCTTCAGTGAGATGAAATTACAGTAAATCCTTACTAAACACTATTCAGAATCTTAGCCTGACTTTTCCCAAGTGTTTTGCACTTCTATTCTGCCTCTTCCAAATGTACAGCCAGTATGCACTCTGGGAAAACAAAACCATTTTAGTATTAGCTTCAACAGACTTTGAGGCTTAACTTGCTATTTTTCTTCCATGATTTTCCTCTGGCTACAACCTTTCTTTCACTTTAAACTTCATGAAAGGATTTTTTAAAAAAACTTTTTTAATGTTTATTTATTTTTGAGAGAGAGAGAGAGAGAGAGAGAGAGAGACAGAATGAATGGGGGAGGGGCAGCGGAGAGGGAGACAAGAATCTGAAGCAGGCTCCAGGCTCTGAGCTGCCAGCACAGAGTCCGACACAGGGCTCGAACCCACAAACCACAGATCATGACCTGAGTCGAAGTTGGACGCTTAACCGACTGAGCCACCCAGGCATCCTGAAAGAGTTTTCTTAAAACACACTCTGGTTCCTCAACTCCATCAATTTCTATTTCTTCCCTACTATACCATTAAAACTCAGCATTTCAACCAAAACAACAACAAAAACCTATTAGAATGAAAAAATGAGTTTGGTAAAACTACAGGATACAAAATTGACACACAGAAATTGGTCAAGTTTTTATATAATAACAAGCTATCATCAGAGAAAGAAATTAAGAAACAATCCCATTTATAATTGCATCAAAAAGAATAAGATATCTAGGAATAAATTTTTTTTAAAATAGTTTATTGTCAAGTTGGTTTCTATATAACACCCGGTGCTCATCCCCACAGGTGCCCTCCTCCATGCCCATCACCCCTCTTCCCCTCCCCCCACACCCCATCTGCCCTCAGTTTGTTCTCAGCATTCAAGAGTCCTCATGGTTTGCCTCCCCACCTCTGCCCCACTATTTTTCCCCTTCTTCTCCCCCATGGTCCTCCGTTAAGTTCCTCCTAATCCTCCCTCACATGCAGACATATGGTATCTGTCCTTCTCTGCCTGACTTATTTCGCTAAGCAAAACACCCTCAAGGTCCATCCACGTTGCTACACATGGCCAGATTTCATTCTTTCTCATTGCCATTCAGTATTCCATTGTATAGATAAACCACATCTTCTTGATCCATTCGTCAGCTGATGGACACTTAGGCTCTTTCCGCGATTTGGCTGTTGTTGAGAGTGCTGCTATGAACACTGGGGTACATGTGCCCCTATGTATCAGCACTCCTGTATCCCTTGGGTAAATTCATAGCAGTGCTATTGCTGGGTCATAGGGGAGTTCTAGTGTTAGTTTCCTGAGGAACCTCCACACTGTTTTCCAGAGGGGCTGCACCAGTTTACATTCCTACCAACAGTGTAGGAAGGTGTTCATTTCTTCACATCCTTGCCAGCATCTATCTACGAATAAATTTAACCAAAGAAGTGAAAGACCTGTACTCTGAAAGTATAAGCCACTGATGAAAGAAACTGAAGAAGACATAAATAAATTCAATGATCTATCATGCTCATGGACTGGCAGACTTAATACTGTTAAATGTCCATACTACCCAAAGCAATCTGCAGATTCAATGCAATGCCCATCAAAATACTGCCCATAGAACTAGAACAAAGAATCCTAAAATTTGTATGAAACTGCAAAAGACCCCAAACAGCCAAAGGAGAAAGAAGAACAAGGCTGAAGGTATTATGCCTCCTGATTTCAAATCATACTACACAGCTGTCATAATCAAAACAGTATGGTACTGGCACAAAAACAGACACAAAGATTAATGATATGGAGCACAGAGCCTAGATATAAGTCCACACATAGATGGTCAATTAATCTATGATAAAGGGGGCAAGAATATACAGTGGGGGGGGGAGGCGCGAGTCTCTTCATAAATGATGCTGGGAAAACTGGACAGCTTACATGCCAAAGAATGAAACTAGACCACTGTCTCATACAAAGATAAAGTCAAAATAAATGAAAGACTTGAATATAAGACTTGAAACCATAAAACTCCTAGAAGAAAACATGAGCAGTAAGCTCTTTAACAGCAATCTTAGCAATATTTTTTGAACCATTTTCCTCAGACAAGGTTAAACAAAGAGCTAAAAAGCTAAAATAAACAAAAGAAATTACATCATTTACATTCACTAAATTTACATTCACTAAATCCAACAGGGGTTAATATCCAAAATGTATTAAAAACTTACACAACTTAAAATTTAAAAATGGACAGAACTTGGATAGACCCTTTTCATAAGAAGACAGATGGCCTCAGATACATGAAAATATGCTCAATATCACACATGCAAATCAAAACTACAATGAGATACCACCTCACACCTGTCAGATTGGCTACTATTAAAAAGACAAGAAATAACAAGTGTTGGTGAGGATGTGGAGAAAAGGGAACCACTGTACACTGTTTTTGAGAATGTAAACTGATGCAGTCACCATGGAAAACAGTATGGAGATTCCTCAAAAAATTAAAAATAGAAATACCATATGATCCAGCCATTCTACTTCTAGGTATTTATGGGAAGAAAACAAAAACACAGCTCACAGAGATCTATGCATTCCTGTGTTCACTACCGTATTATTTAAATAGCCAAGATATGGACGCAACCTAAGTGTCTACTGAGAAATGAATGGATAAAGATATAAAGATAAATATATTCAATGAAATATTATTCAGCTATAAATGAAATCTTGCCAGTTTTGACAACATGAATGGACCCAGAGGGTATTATGTTACGTGAAGTCAGTCAGAGAAAAACAAATACTATATAATTTCACTTATTTATGGAAAACAAAAAAACAATGTAAACAAAATACTCATAGATACAGGACAAACTATTAAGTGAAAAGGAATTGGAGTTGGGGGTGAGGAAGAGGGCAAAATGGGTTAAAGAGATTAAGAGGAACAAACTTCCAATTATAAAATAGATAAGAAATAGAGATGTAATGTACAGGATAGAGAATACAGTCAATACTGTAACAACTGTGTGTAGTGACGGAGGTAACTATGCCTACTGAGATGTTCATTTCATAAAGTACAGCAATATCCACTCACTATGATGTATACCTGATGAATACTGTATGTCAATACTTCAACAACGGAAAAAAAGGAGCATCTTGAATTCACTTCGACACCCTTAAAATCCACTTACTTCTTTTTAATACCACTTTATTTGAACTTTCTGTAATATTTGATATTACCACTTTCTCCATCTTTTTTCTCTTTGTATACTGTTATTTCCCCACTTCATTTTTATTGCTATACCTGGCCTCAAAATTTCTTTAGACTACTAAATTCACCTTCCAGTTGGCCTTTCAGTCTCATTTTAAACAGCTGTCCCCGCCCCAAAGACACTGGAGCTGATCATCTCTCGAAATATGTCATTTGATCACATTACTTTATTGCTCGAAATCATCTCACTACTTGCAAGTTCTTGCTAAATGCTTTTTTTTTTAAATTAATATTACTTTATTTTAGAAACAGAGCACAAGCAGGAGAAGCAGAGGAGAGCGAGAATCCCAAGCAGTCCCCTTACTCAGCATGTAGCCTGACACGAAGCTTGATCCCATGACTGTAAAATCAAGAGTCAGTCATTGAACTAAATGAGCCATCCAGGTGCCCCACTTGTTTAGTTATTAGAAAGACTTACAAGATGCTTCATGATGTGGTCTCTACCAACCTTCCCAGCTTCATCTCTGGTCACGTCCCTAAGCACCATGTTCTTTAAGCTTTGCTGCTCTCAGTAGTGCAATGCTGTTCTACCTGAGATTATATCCTTGCCTCCCTTTGGACTGTCTAGTTTTTCTTGTCCACCTGGGGAACTTTTACTCATTTTCTATACTGAGACAAAAGGATACCTCCTTTGAGAAAGGCTACCCCCCCCCCAATTCATGCACTATCAACTCCACAGACTCCCTTAAGCTGGCAAACATACTGATGAAATGATTTATTTACATGTCCTTTCCACTAGATTGCCAGTCCCTAAAAAGGAGGCACCGTGCTGTTTATAACTGACTACTCGGCCTTTAGTACAGTAACTGGGTAACAGGTGTTTACTTGGTGAAAGAAGTAATCTTTACACACCTAAAGATTAAAAGTTTGAAAACAATTATAATTTCCTGCACTACTTCTGTGACTTCAATGATTGTTTCTGTTTGCTTTATAGCAACAAAACAGTTCTTTCGGAATGTAGATATGTATATATTTGGTCTGATTATTCACTATAATTAGAAAAGCATTCCCCAGCTGCATTTAATCCCTTGTTGGTTGTTTCACAAAACATCACTGCAGATGAAATCTCTTCCTTGGGAGTTTAAAGTACAGGAAACTATCTAAGGGTTTATCAATTACGATGAACTAAGGATCTGGCACCTACCTGAAAGCTGAATTCAATCAGCTAATGAACAAAGGAGGCTGGGTTTCTGACCAACTATTTACCGGTTTTAAGCCCTCTTGTCTGCTCAGGAATAACTAGCACCAGAGTCTAGTTCAGTCAGCTTTGGGGTCCCACCCGCCAACAGCCTGCTTCCCATCCCTCCTCCCTACGCCTAAAGCGAAGCTGGCAAGGTAACTAAGACTTCGTACAGGGGCCGCCATGGAGTCTCTAATATCCGAGAGCAAGAAGGAGTGCAGGGACAGGGGGAAAGAAGCGGCTAAAGAGGGACCTGGAAGGACAAGGTGGGGGCGGGAGGGTGCCTTGAACGCCACCGCCGCGGGGTCAGGGAAGACGCGGAACTGCGCGTCAGCTTACCTGCTCAGCACAAGTGACACCCGCGATGCCACCGCCAACCACCACAAACTTCCCGGCCGTAGAGGGAGGGCGCGCTGCCTCCATGATCTCAGACTCCCAAGCAGTTTACTGGCCGCCGGTGGGCGAGCCGCCGGAGTTGGTATTCCGGGAGCGGACGTCAAGCTGGGAGGCCACTTCCGGTGCCGGCGCCAGAGCTTGACACGGAGCTACGGGTGCCCAGCAGCTCACATTTAGTGTCCTCGCGAAGCCGCTTAGGGCCGAGTTTTCACAGTACAGAGATGTCGCTGATTCCAGGGTTTCATTTTACTGTCACTACACCTTAATAGAATTTTGACACATAGATATGATAAAGAGAAAGCCAAACTAACTAACTAACTAACTAAATAAATAAATAACAATAAAAATAAATAAAAAGAAAAAGGAAGAAATTTAACAAACAATAATAAAGTAAAAAGATGAGTCGCCAAGAGAAGCCTGACAAATTGTCTAAACACAGACCAGAGTTCTCACAGGACAGGGCGCTCTGAGAATAAATGAACTTCCCTGAAGTTTTCACTATTTGTTCTTTGAAGAATGTGACATTGAGTCAATTTTAAACTCTTGTTCCATAAGTAATATAATCCTTCCCTACCTTCCACCTAGCAAACCAAGATTTTATATTTTGAAAAGACATTCTTCGTGATATATTAAAGCAAAGCAATACTACTTAACTGTTCTGAGAAGTTATTTCCGTTTACAATTTTGACCTCAGATAAAACTTCCAGTGGTATAGGGAGTTACTCACCATTTTGTAAAAATAAGTGAACATTCCTCCCAAGTGCCCAGTAATAGCATGTGTGAAGGCTAAAATATTCGCATCTGACTTTGGCTCAGGTCATGATCTTCTAATTCGTAGGTTCCAGCCCTGTGTTGGGCTCTGTGCTGACAGCTCAGAGCCTGGAATCTTCCTCGGATTGTGTCTCCCTCTCTCTCTGCCCTCCCCTGCTCATGCTCTGTCTCTGTCTCTCTCAAAATTAAATACACATTAAAATTTTTTTTTGAAGTTCTAAAAAATGTTGTTATTATTGTGGCTGTGGAACTGCATCACACAGGGAAATGTTTTTCTTCAGGAAGATGAAACGTGTTTAAAGAGACACATTAGCTGGCTGTACAGTGATTTCACTTTGTAACATCTTTGAAGTAATCTAATGTATTACCAGTTATAGAATAGTTACAACATCTGGTGTTTGTAGAGAACCGGAGAGCCATTTATTTCCTCCTTTCTTTTGCCCCAACCATCTGCCCCAGGAACCTACGCTATATTTTTGCTGTCCTTTCATTTATTAATGCTCTATTTGAAAAGGAATGTTAATGTCAATTATCAGATAGCCATGATTTATGGAATCATAATGTAATTATTTTCCTCATATTTAAAAATAATTTAGAAAAGTGTCATAAATTATATAAACCTAGTAATATTGTAACACTTGAATAACTCTTTTGACAATGTTCCTATTTTCCTTTAATACACCCTCATAAACCAGAACTGTTCTGGACAAAAGTGGACATAAAATCATTAGTCATTAGTGACCTTGAAAGAACTTCCCCTCCCTGTCCTTTGCAGAGCATTTCCTTCTCTTCTTTCCTCTCCTGTCAAACTGCCCCATAACCTACAAAAATGTATCCATTTTGCAATTGTTTATCCTGAGTCAGAAAAATGTCTTTTGGGAAAAATCAGCATTGAATGCTGGAAGTTAAGTGTTGGAAGAGAAAGAGAAGGAAGTATTGCTCCAGAAGTTTTGGCTTAAGTAGCCAAATGGATGATATACCATCCGCTGAGATGGGGAAACCTGAAGGTGGAATGGCACCTTTTTGTTTGTTTTGTTTTTGAGTGAGAATAGGAGGCAGGGGAGCATCACTTCTAATTCAATTTTTTTTAATAGTTTATTGTCAAATTANCGCGAGTGTAAGTACGGAGCTCCTTACTTCTCCGCCATCTTGCCCCGTCTCTCTAATTCAATTTTTTACATGTTTACTTTGATATATCTATCAGGGATCCAGTAGAGATGATAAGTAGACATGTATCTGAAGCTTGGTAGTAATATCCAGGCTGGATACATCAGTTTGGGAATGGTCAGCCTGTAAGAGGTGTTTATAAGCCATTAAACTAGATGAGATCACTAAGGAAGTTAATATAGATTAAATAAAGAAGAGGACCAAGGACTGAGCCACGAAGTATTCCAGTGTTACAAGATCATGCAGAAGAAGCGGGAGGGAGTCTTGCCAGGGGAGACAGAAATAAATCACCCATAATATAGGAAGAAAATAAGAGATGTGGTGTCCTAGTAAGCAAGTGAAGAAAGTGTTCATGAGAAAGGAATGATAGACTTTGTCAAATGCCACTAATAGTTCAAGCAAGAGAAGACTGAAAAAATATCCATTAGATTTAGCAATGGAAAGGTTCTTGGTTGGCTAACTATATGAGTTATCATTTAAACTTTACTTTTCAAAAACCAAAAGGGAGGGTGGATGTTAATTTTGATGCTAAGAAAATAGGCATAAGTTAAAACTGACCTGGGCAAGACTGGACATAAGTTAACCTTTTTCATTTGCTTTAAATATGCTCCAGTCAGGTTTTCGCACCCACATTCTATGGAAATTGGTAAGTTTTGCAATTGCTTTTCCTAGATGAAAAACAAATGTCTTCTGGACAAAAGCAGCATTGAATGATTGAATGCTAGGATTACATAACATTTTATTTTCTGCTAGATTTTGGTCAACAAATATATACATATTATATTTATATTATATATTATATATATATTATATATNCATGTAACTGGATCTGATTTATCTAGATCAAAGGTTCAGAAACTTTCCTTGTGAAGGGCCATTTAAAGGAAATTATTTTTAATATTTTCAGTATTTATTAAATATTATATTTCAGTTTTGGTCTTCTTTCTGGTATCACTCTTTTTTTTCCCAACTAAGTAACTGGCTTTATGCTTTTTATCTACTTCTTCCTATGGAAAATGTAACTCTCTTAAATAATCCATTACATATATAACTACACAGACAATACTTCTTTTAGTCAATTTAGTCAGTTATCATTTTGATTAAAACTTTTTTAAAAATATTTTTTATTTATTTCTAGGAGAGAGAGAGAGCGTGAGCAGGGGAGGGTCAGAGAGAGAGGGAGTCACAGACTGAAACAGGCTCCAGGCTCTGAGCTGGCAGTCAGCACAGAGCCCGATGCGGGGCTCGAACCCACGAACCGCGAGATCATGACCTAAGCGAAAGTCCGACGCTTAACCGACTAAGCCACCCAGGCGCCCCAGTTATCATTTTGATTAAATATTTGTCAATGTTTATATAGTTATGACTGTTTAAATATTATTCACAGCTTCTCTTACAATATGAACACATTTCTTGTCTTGTACGACATTTAGTTTTCCCTGGAATTAATAGTTGCCTTGCCTTTTTACTTGCTTAGTTTTCATTGTTCCTATCACTACTTTCTTCCCAAAATGTCCAAAAAAATGAAGATATGACAGGAACATCGAAAATTAATATATTGAGTACCTAGTATGTTCTACTTACTTCCCTCATGGAGTTAACATTCTAAATCAGTAAGTTCAAACACTTAATATTCCAGCTCAATAATATATCAGTAATGTATTAGTTTTGGGTTTTCCTTAGAATTTTTCCCCATTGAGCCCTTCAGTCCCCTGATTCAGTTGAACTGAATTAATAAGAAACTTAGTAAAAGGGTGACAAACTGAAATAATAAATTAATATGGTAGAAGCAGGTCCAAGTATACCACTAATTAAAAGAAATATAATTACTCAACTCACTAGTTAAAAGATACAGGTTAATAAATAGGGCAAATAATCTAAATGTATAATGTTTACAAAAGAAACACCAAATATAAGGACATGTAAAGATCAAATGTAAAAAAAATGAAAAAAGAATTTACATCAGGCAAATGTTAGCCAAGATAAAATTGGCATAGTTGTTTATCAGATAAATTAGACTTTAAGGCAAAAAAAAATATTAAGAATAAAATAAATCAGCACATAATGATAAAGATCACAATACATTTTGAAAATGTAGAAATTTCAACCTTTAAAATACATGAAACAAAATTGATAGACATTAGAGATGTTGATACATCCACTATTGTGCTGTCAAATGATAAACCTAAAACAATTTAGTGACATATTTGATGCCCTGTTTTCAAAGGAAAATTCATGGGTTGGGAGATTACCCTGCTTCATTAGCAGTGGAACAATGTTCCCAAGGGATTTGGGGCAAGAGGGAGTTTTGTAGAACTTTAGAAGGGGCCACTTGGAAATAGGCTACGATTGGCTGCAAGGTCAAGGTAGCAGCTCCTATTTTCTAGGTAAGCTAGTTAACACTAAGTTGGATGACTGTGATTGGTGAATGTTAGTATTCTTTGACAGGTACTTCTTGTAAGTGCAGGCTAATTTAGGTTTACATTTGTGGCATGGGCCAGGTACCAGGGTGACCTCCATTTTGTGAGGGCCGACATACAAATTAACTTTAACAGTACTGAATGTCAATACGTCTTGTGATTATTGATAAGTCAAATACAGAAAAGGCTAGAAAGATTTTAAATATCTAAACAATACTATTAACAAGCTAAAACAAGTTAGAAGTTAACAACAAAGCATAAATACAAAATCCCCACATGTTTGGAAATTGAAAAAAATGCTACCAAATAAATCATAAGTTAAAAAAAATAATGAAAATTAAAAATAGTCTACAACTAGAATGGTAAGAAAATAGTATTTACCAAAATAGTATTTACCAAAATAGTATTTACCTTAAAGACTTACATTGGGAAAAAAGAAAGCATCACAATCAATGAACTAAATATCTATCTTCAGTAAGTGATAGATTCTTTTTGTGGATTGAAGTCCTAGAGTATAGGTCATAGCACTGTAACATGGTAGAATCCTGGTCTTTAACCCTAATCCTTTACTATGGCATTCATTAATGAGAAAGCAGCAGCTCCCAGGGGCTGAGATCTGAAAGTTACAGAACTTGGGGTTTGAGCCTTCATCTTAACACTCTATTAAGAATGATTGTCTCAAGGACCAAAAAGTAGCTGATTTTCACTGGAGCTTTGCAGGGGCTAGTTTACAGAGAAACGATTTTGAGCAAATTAAATCCTCTTCTCAAAGAGGGAGAAAGCTCAAAATTGGTTCTTTTAGAAAACAAACAAAACAAATTCATCAATGCAACTCATTAACAGATTAAGATAGGGAAACATATTATCATTTAATTAATAATTGAAAAAATTCAATAGGAAATCATGGTAAATATTCTAAGTAACTTATGAATAGAAGGGAAAGGATCTTAAATTTATTAAATTATCTATGAAACGATTAAATTTGACAAAATATATATGTGATATCAATTAGGATTTTATAAAACTTTATTTAGAAATACTTTTTAAATTCCAGATAGATATACTATGTTCATATATAGAACCGAATATCATACAGATGGCATTTCTCACCAAAACTGATCTATAGATTCAATACAATTCACAAACATGACACTTGATAGGTTTGTTCTAATTTTATATGGTCAAGTAAAAGGTCACAAATAGGGTGCTTATAAATGAAAGTCTGTGTGTGGGGTGGTGGACTTAGTCTTTTGGATTCTAATAATTATTATAAAGACATAATAATAAACACTGTGTGATACACATTGGAGAAATAAATTGACAAGTGGAATAAAATTAGAGCCCATAAAGGGGCCCAGATGTGTTTAGGATTTTGGTATGACTGTGATGGCATGGGAGATCAATGGGGAAATGAGAAATTATCTAATAAACAGACCTAGGGAAAAGTATATCCTTATGGAAAAAGATGATACTGGATCAGTATCTCATATCATATAGAAAAATCAACTTCAGATGTATTAAATATCTACTTATCAAAAACAAAATTTTAAAATATCATTTGAAAAAATTAAGTTTTTCAATATCTTTGTACAGGGTTTTCTTGTCACAAACAGGCATTGGCAATAGATTTTTAAAAATTGAAAAATTTAACGATACTAAAAATTAAGAATTTTTCATCAAAAGCCTACATATAGGATGAAATGACAAGTAACAAAGTTGGAGAAAATATTTATAATGCATACAACTACTAGATTACAATTAGTAATATACAAAGAATCTCTACTCATCAGTAAGAGGAGTACAAACAGCCCAATAGAAAAATAGAAATGAGCAGGCATATGACAGAAATAACATATATAGCCAATAAATATATAAAGAAAACTTTCAATCTTGTCTATTACTCAGTAAATTATACATACCGTCATGAGGTATCATTTTATACTAATCCTTTTGAGAAAAATGAAAAGGTCTGAAAATACCAAGTCTGTATTTCAATAACATCTTCCATGCATTGCTGTTCAATATAAAGTAACTACTAGAAAAGAGTTTGGATTTACCTCCTTAAGTTGAACATTCACACACATACCTTGTGTTGCATCATTCCACAGGTAAGTCTATTTTCAAAATAAAACTTTGTATTTGTATATTAAGAGCTGTTCTTAATAGAAAAACCCAAATAAAGAGTTCTGTGCTTGAGAACTCTACAATTTTCTCTTTTGAGCAGGGGAAAATCCTGTTCTTTCTTCTTATGTTCCTCTCCAATGTGTCTTTTTTACTTTGACACCACTATTACATACATACATAACACTTGGTAACTCTGGTTACCAAATGTGTATGGAGTTTTTCCCATATCAAGCAATTCTATGCAACAACAGTTGGGTGTCCTAAAAGTTTACCCAATTCCAACACCATCTACCTACAAATAGCATCAGACCCCACTAAGGCTTCAGTCCCACACGACTGCCCCCAACATCAGATGCCAATCGCAAGTAGTAAATCCCCAGGTTACACAAAACTTCTATTCAATTTGGTTACACATCAGAGATTCACATGATCCTTCCTGAGGTTTGATTAATTTGCTAGAGCAGCTCACACAACTCAGGGAAACACTTATTTACATTTACCAGTTTATTAAATGATATGATAACAGAGATGAATAGCCAGATGAGGATAGACATATGGCAAAGTCTGGGAGGGTCTTAAGTGCAGGTGCTTCTGTCCCCATGGAGTTGTAGTATGTCACTTTTCTGGTATGGGAGTGTGTTCTCCAGCCTGGAAGTCCTCTGGACCCACACTGTTGGGATTTTGTGGAGGCTTCCTCACATAGATGTGATCAATTATCAAGCCTATTCCCAGCCACTCTCCCCACACTGGACGATCTATGAGGAGGGAGGTAAGGCTGAAAATTCCAAGCTTCTAACCATGGCTTGGGCTTTCTGGTGACCAGCCCCCATCTAGGAGCCATCCCAGGAACCCACCTTCAGTTGCTTCAATAGAATATCCAGGAATCACTTCTCGGCCTTTTGGCTAAGATCAAGTCAGGGAGCTCTGTGTCAGGGACAGGGTCAAAAACAAATATTAGAATAAGATACTCTTAGTGGTTTTATACCTTAGGAAATTACAAGAGTTTGGGGAGCTTTGTGCCAGAAACAGGGGGCAGAGACCAACATATATTTCCTACGATCTCACAAACCTGCCTGCCTTCAAAGAGAAAGTGGATGATTTAACTGTGGTACATTCACCCAATGGAATTTTATGCAACAATAAAAACAAATGAACTACCATGATATAATATCCAACAAAATGAATGAATCATAGCAATAAGTGAAAAAAAACTGAGTTCCCTCAAATTGCATACAGTCTGAAACTCTTTATAAAGTTTAAAACAATTAAACATACATGCATATATGGTTGCTCTCTCTCTATTTCTCTTTAGGAATATGCATAAAAACAAAACTACATAAAAATGAAAGTAAAGGGATGAAATGAAAGGAAAGGAAGAAAACATAATCCTCTGATCCAGACTATGGGAATATTTATAGTGGAATTATTGCCAAGGAACACTATCTCCGTTGCTGCAAGTTAGAGATGAGGACTTGAGGGAAGCAAACAGTAAAAAGAGTTTAAAGGAGACTTCTCAGTTATTTTTCGATGCCTCCTCTTTGAATACATATTTACCCAAGGTCATCATCCATCCCTCAGCAGCAGTGAAATACAGAAGTCTTTTACACTGTCACTGCTGCCCCTGCCTCTGCTTTCAACATTTAATGTGACTTCTTAACTTGCAGTACTATTTTACAGACCTATGCATATGTTCCTCCACAGTTTGCGGGTGAGTCTACTGGAGAAACAGTTCACTAAAGAAGTATTACAGTCCCTTCCCTGCAGATGAAAGTCCAGTGTGGTCCATATCATGTTGAAGACTGTGATCCCATAAGTCGCCAAATAAAAGTTCTAGGCAAACAGGCATATGAATCAGGAAAGTAGGCTACCCTTTTGGTGTGTGTGTGTGTCCCCATATGCATGGAGTTGGTGGTGCTTACAGATAAGACAGAGCACAGTCGCTGCAAAAATTGAGTTTGTTATTCACTTTAAAAATGAGGATAGAAAAAATGTGTTCAAAGATCCCCAAAGCTATCTTAAAACAATTCTGAATGGCTGGCAGAATAAAACCTACTTTTGTTTCCAAACAGCTTCAAACCTGTAAATGGGCAATAAAGGTATAGACAGAGTTTTAGATTGGCCTCAGAAAGACATCCTGGGTTCTGAAAGCATTGGTAAGTGCCATCTTGATCCTGCCTCTCTCCTAGCCCCTTACAGTTTTTAAAATATATTTATTAAATAGGTACAGTGAGGGGAAAATAGTCTTTCTGAATCTTATTATGTTGACTTGTTTATGTTGTCCTTTTTTCAGTGAGAACAAACAATGCTTATGACTTCTATTTGGCATAGAATAGGCACTGAGAAAATATTTGTTGAATGAAAGAACAATAATCACATCAATTATTTGAGATAGATGCTATAATTATCCTTTAGCATAGGTTAAGAAACTGAAGCTAGTGATCTTGTCCAAGACCACAACTCGTCAGTGCTGGAGCTGGTTAAGGTGGTGCTTGTAAACATTCCATAACATTTGTTTTATGTTAATCCAAACCATCCTTTCTACTTCATCCCAAATTTTACCTGGATCTGACCACCTCAGCACATGACATAGCTAATCTTTCACTCATCCAATCTGGCTGGCAATTTACCAATGGAATAACTGGTAAACATTGGTTTTCTTCCATTGGCCTACCGTTCAGAAATGTTGGTGGCTAATGGAAGAAAACCAATGTTTCATAGAAATGAACATCCCTGTACACAGCATTGCTCCAAGTTTATTGCTTCCAAGTTTACTCCTATTTTGGTATCATCTTTTCTTAGGTTATCCAGTTACCCAGAATTGAACTAATGATCAACATATTAAGACCTTGTTCAATACATGAGTAAATCAGTAAGTAATTCTTTGATTTACAAAAGACTTGTTAATATACAAAGAAAAATACTGAAGGCTCAGCAAGTTAAGTACTTGTATTTTAACTTATTACATACTTACTGAGTTTTTCTTTCCTTTTAATACAATGTTATAGTCAGAGCCACACCACATAAGAGTTAACTTAAGAAAAACCAGCAAGGGAGGAGCGTCTGGTTCCAACTGACTAATCTTTTCTATAACCCGTTTTATGTAACCCTCAGAGCAAAGAAACTTTATCAAAGGATTAAAAATTATATAAACAAAGATCCCTTTATTTAATTCTGATTCTCTGCAGGACAGGAATCTCCAGCTAACATGTGGGCAGAGCTTTATACATATTGGTTACTCAATGTGTAATTTTTTAAAACTCTGATGATCTTATACAAGTGTAGAAGCAGCAGTGAATGGAGATGATGGTGAATGCTAAGGTAAATGGAATTCATTGATTTGGGTTGTTGTTGCATTATTTTTGCTTGGAAAAAAATATAAGGTCAATTTAATACTCTTAAGTATTTAAGAGAAATATAAGATCTTTGGGTTTTTTAATTATCTTGTCTCTAATTTCCTGGTAGTGACAAAAATTCTGGGTAATGCAGGATTGTGTAATAATAATAATATTGCTTGTTCATACACAAGCATATGGGTATATACTTTGATTTTTTCTAAATATGTAGTTACAATTCGTTTGGATCATTTGAAGTGAATCTAAGTGATTCTAGATAATACAGCTTTCCTCTTGCTTTGCTCATGTTCTCAAAGAACTCTTTTTGTTTTTCTGGCTCTTCTGAACCCATCCTTCTAGTTCTGATCAAGCTTCATATTTCCTGTATTCCTTTCTCTCTCCCATGAAATCCTATAGCATTAGTTGTCTATATTAAAAACTTACAATACACACACACACACACACGTATGAGAGTTTTCTTTCAAAATTCAAAAATGAGAGTTATATTTTTAATAAAGCCAAATAACACAAATAGTATAAAAAGAAAAAATTAATTTGGTACATACCTTTTTTACATTTCTTTCTATATTCATATAAAATATAAATATATCTTATGTAATTATACATATTTATATACAAATGCTCCCCCTACCTTTATGCACATGAATAGAATCATCATTATATACGTGACTTACCTTGTTGCTGCTGTATTTATTCAACTGTCCACCATGAACATTCCTCTAGGCCAGCACATATATCTAAATCATTCTTCACTTATATCTCCTTAGAAAGAAATATGTCTATTTCCATAGAAAAGATCTCCAAAAGAGAAATTACAGAAACAATGTGCACTGCAATTCACAACTTTACACTTTTTATACTGAATTCAATTAAATGTTATGAATTTCCATAAGTTTTGTTAATTTATTATATCAATAAACAAGAACATTTTAGTATGCTGAGTTGCATTTCCTTAGCTACTAGTGAGATTTGGCATCTTTTATAAAAATCTTTTCATAACTTTTTTGATCCATTTGCATTTCCTCTTTTATGAACCCCAGCTCATACCCATGTTTGTCTCTTCTCTTGTCAATTTGTAAGAGTTCTTTTTTCACATTAGGGATATAAACCTCTGCCTCTTGTATATATTTCAGATTTTTACTCTCTTTTCTTTCCTTTTTTTACCTTATTTATGGCACTTTCATTGCCTTTGTGTAATTTGCATCATTATGAGATCAACTCTAAATTTTTTCTACGATAGTTTCTTGGGTGTTTTTTGTTGTTGTTCTTGTTGTTGCTTTTTTTTTGGAAGTTATTTTCCTAATCCTAACCCTTTTCTATTCGAAAAATATTTTCATTTTTTACATTAAATCTTCAATCCATTGCTCTTTTCATTTTTGAACATGACATAGAGAGTGGTAACAGTCTATTTTCTTTCCAGATGGAGATCTAATTATGATATCAATATCATTTATTCCATAAGCTACATTTTTTCCGATGAACTATTATTGAAGTATTTATCATATATTACATTTTCAATTTTACTAGATCTAGTTATAGACTCAGTTTGTGTCAGGGACTTGTTTATCTACGTTTTTGCTCATAACTTACTCTTTGAATCACATTAGCGCTACAGGTGCCTACCACGGCAGCATCTCCTATGGCAGGTGCCTACCATGTTTTTCAATTTCAGGGCAGGGTAAGACATCGTCTTGCCCAACCTCAAGCTTAGCGAGCATGACTTTAAGAAGTTTGGTCAGAGTGCTTTGTATTTGTCCTCTGCAGTTTGGAGGACACAGGAACTGGTGTCTGATTCATGCTAAAAAATCTAGACGGCAAAGAGCATGGGTGGATCCTCCTGCCAGGAGGTGGAAGGAATCAAGGGCCACATTTGAAAAGGAGCAACATCCCAGCTAATGGTGGGTCACCTGGCACTAGTTTGGGTCTGTCTTACATCTGACTGATTGGATTATATGGAACAGTGATAAGACCTGAGTAGAGAGACTAAAAGTGTTTCATGCATGTAAAAATTTGAGGGAGAACTTGTGTGTAACTAGTCAGAAGAAGTGCATTTACACTACCAATGATACTGCAAGTTAGAGATCACAAATGAATGGTAGCATCTCCAAAGACCCATGGAAATGGCCAAGAGAGTCTGTTTGAAATTACTCTCCAGACCAGAGAAAGCAAAAATGACATTTCCTGCCTCTTTAACTTCCCACTGCAAGTTTCAAGTCTGGAGGACACAGAAGGAGCCTTGCTCCATTGTGGGGGAAGAGCTGGAGTGGGCTGCGGAGAGGGGCCTGGAGAAGCTGGTGCAGCACATAGAGAAACAACCAGGACCCTTTTTCCCAACTGGAGGATTTGGGTATGTTGTAGTGGGAGGAAAGAAACTTCAGTTTAAATAAAGTTCAAAGTCATTTTTGTGGGACTAACATGACCAGAGGGCTTTTTTTTTTTCTTTTGAAAGTCAACAGAAAGTAGTGCCACCTGAAATTCCATTTAGTATCAGAAGAACTGGCCCCATAAAATAAATTTTATAGACAGTGGACGGAGAAGAATAAGGCTTTTTCTCTGAGATCATAAAGACAATTTGTTTAAGGTATTTGTACTTGTGATCAATTTCTGATGTAAATGCTGCTCAGGAGCACAAGGGTGATTATTTAAACTTTGAAGTCTCTTTTCAATAACACATCCCTTTCCATAAACATTGGCCTTCTTCTCAGAAAGACACCAGGGTTATATATTTGCCTGCTTTCAATCCTCCCTTAACTTCAGTATACTGTTGCTAGTTGCTCTACTTAAGTATGTTCTACACATATACACTATTTTACCACTTAACCTAAAGACAACATTATGAATCATTGGAGTAGATTTAGCTTTAAAAGTATGTCATCAATTCTACAGGACAGGGATTGGTAAGGGCAGTTGAAGCATGTGACTCAAACTTGGGCCATGTTATAAAGGGAGATGTTTTTTAAATGGAATTTATCATTTATAATGATAATTTCAGAGATTTATATAGTATTTTAAGTCTTCAAAATGACCATTTAATTTTTAAAAGACAGGATATAAATAGAATTGCATGTCTTATATACGAAATGAGGACAGAAAGTTGAAAATATCTTAGGAGCTACTTACTACAGTGGCACCTGGCTGGCTCAGTCAGTAGAATATGCAACTCTTGATCTTGGGGTCAAGTGTTCAAGCTCCACATTGGGTGCAGAAGTTACTTTTAAAAAGTTACTTAATACAGCTATTCAGAGGCAGAACAGGATAAGATGAAACTCAAACTTGACAGCTTTTTAGTTATTTTGTCTAGCAACAGAGGCAGCAAGAGCTACTTACTGAAACTTATAGTGTGTAAGGCTTTCTGACAGGTACTTTACATCATTTATCTCATTTTTCATTACATGCCATGTGGATGTTTAATCTTTTCAGGATCCAGGGAGAAGATTTAGGTATCTCCTATTTGAGTCAATTCTAGAAAGCCTGACAAGATCTACCTAGATGGTGTCTTGGCAGTTCTGGAAAATCAGAGATATTTAGATTACTTGGGTTTAAAAATTAGAATTAATTCAGATGTGGCAGTGGGAGCTTAGATGCTCCAAAAAAAATGTCATCTAAATATGTGATGTAAATTGTACTGTATTTGCAACGCAGGAAAAGAATAGGGGAATGTAGAATGGGTCTTATATTAGTTTTGTTTACCAACATTTTTGTCTTACAAGTTAGAAATGTTTGTGTCAGTAATAATATATGACTTCATCTACTTTATGAGAATATAATGGCAATCCAGTGATCACCAAACTGTATGTTTATTTACATTCTCAATGGAAAAGCAGCTAATGAAATAGGACTGTGAAAAGCCCATAGGAAACACTTCATTTTAAAGACATCCTAGTTTCCTTTCCTTTCCATCTTCTTTTATTTATGTATGGATGCTATTTTTTCTTCATTTGCTAGTGACACTTATGTCATTTGTGGTTTGTGCACTCCTTTATGCTGTGAATCTTGCCATTAAAGTCCAGTAAATCAGCCAATTAGCAGGACTACTTACTATTGAAATTCAGTATGAACTACAATGTCAGAAATACATATTTGAGTAGTGAACAAATCTTTGACCGTGCTATACCATCTTTTGCCATATTTACCTGATAGAATAAATTGTTTACATATATAAGGAAAGGACAGAGGGTAGATGTATTCCCTGTTTCTGTTTTTAGGTTGCGACACTGATCATTTGCTAACCTTTACATCAATATTGGATCTTAAATTCTTAATAATCTCATCTGTATCTGGAACTTGTGATCACACATTTTTGTATTGCCATTGGCTAAATTAAGTTTTAAGTTTACGTTCCTAGAAAAGGCTAAAAAGAAAGGTGTGTGGGTGGTAATAATACCTCAGCTTTTGTGAGGCAAAGTTCCAGATAAAAACTTGTAGTAAAATGGGAGAAGAAGGGGGGAAATGGTGGGGGAAAGGGAGAGAGGCAAACCATGAGAGACTCTTGAATGCTGACAAAAACTGAGGACTGATGGATGTGGGGGGGAGGAGGGATGGGCATGGAGGAGGGCACTTGTGGGGATGAGCACTGAGTGTTATGTGGAAACTAATTTGACAATAAACTATTTGTAAAAAAAAAATGGGAATCACAAAAAAAAACTTGTAGTAAAATGTAACTGTATGGTTATAACAATTTTTAGATATGTAAATGCTTTGTCCTGATGCTTTCCTGTATTAGAGATGGAAAAACAATTTAGCTCAGATAACTGGTCATAGTGAGTAAGCTAATTTGATAGAGCAGTGCATTATCCATTTTAGGCAATTCTGCTCTTAAAACACAAATATACCAAAAAGAAACCATGTACTAGAGATGTGCAAGACGTAAAGGATGGTAAAGAACCTCAGCACATGATGTGTTAAAACAGCCACATTCAAGTGTTCCTTAGATTGTTGTATGAGGTTGTTCATGATGATGAAGAACAAAAGGGCCTTCTCTACATTTAAATAGGCTCTAGAAGACCAATCCTACACTCGCAGCTTTTCTCAGCTGTAGCTGTTAGGGTGTCCTGAGAATCCTGACCTGAACTTACGGTTTTCTTATCTTTTTACTTGGAAGTCCTAAAATCAAGGTGCAGCCTAATGTGAATGGAGTGAAGCTATATCAGTGTTTAATACCTCATGCTCTGGTCAAGGTCATTTCCTGAGTTGAGCTATTTAATAATCACAGCTCAAAGTTGCTAAATGTGCTATAGCCAGGTATAATTATATACTAAGTGCTTTCCATGCATTATCTCTCTCCTTTCATCTCCACAGAACAGATTATCTCTTTCACATATAAATGAAGGAATTGAGGTTAAAGAAATTGAGAAATGTTTTCAAAGTTTCAAAAAGAGTCAGGATCCTAACAAAAGTCAACCTGATTCCAAAACCCATCCTTCCCACCACACCAGCAGCCTCACTGTAGTAGTTTCCAGAGTCCTGGTGGGTTTTTGTTTTCCAACATAGTGATAGGACATCCTTTAAATGCTTGACTTTACTTTTCTATTATAGAAGTTGAACACACTTAGACAATATCTCTTGGGTATAGACATCTGCTAATTATAAACTTAAATTCAAAGAAAGCTCCAGAAACTGATATTGAATGTCCTGGTCCTCAAAGACTTTGGTTCTGTCTTATAGTCTCTTTCCAGTTTCATTTTTGTAGGTGGGGTACTCTGGGACGAAAAGGGTTCCCAAGGATCCAATCCTGTCTGAGGAACGCTGAGGAAGCTTCAGAGAAACAAATGGTTTCCATTGTCTTGCTCTTTTTCCTGCTTTGTCCTGTCAGCCTTCTCTATCCCACTGACCCAGGCTAACAACATTTAGGATCTTTAAAAAAAAATTATTATTTACTTATTTGAGAGGGAGAGAGAAAGAGAGAGAGAGAGAACGAACAGGGGAGAGGGGCAGAGGGAGAGAGAGAGAGACAATCCCAAGCAGGCTCTGTGTTGAGCAGGGCTCAGGGTTCAAGGCTGACTCCCTGCAGGTCTCCCAAAACCCTGATCTAAGCCAAAATCAGGAGTCTGTCGCTCAACCACTGAGCTACTCAGGAGCCCTGCATTTAGGATCTTTATAACCAAAGTAGAATTGGTGCTTTAAACACTGATCATGACAAACTCTGTGCAAGAAAATGGTTACAAATGAATGTAGGCCCCAAAGCCCGACCAGAAGAACTGTAAAATAACCAGGACCCTTTTAAGTCCTTTCCTTCTGCTCTTTCTCCTTCCCCCCCTTGTTTGAGCCTCTTGCCTATGTTTTTTTTTCTTGACTTCAAATGCCTATTCTATTCTCCAAAGGTTTGTTATTAGCTAATTAGTACTGTACTTCATCTAGGGTATTAGTTGATAGTAAGGATTTCCCTGTCAAGAGAGATTTATCTTTTATTGAGGGACATTTGAACTAAAAACCTTAAAAATGCAAAATAATAGATATCAAGTTGTAGAAAATTATGGGGGTTAATTGGGGTAGGAGTTTTATTCAAGCAAGATCTGTGGCTTATTCAGATTATTCATATTTCTCCAGGACAGGCACATATTGAATAAAAGAAAGTCAATTATCACAAACAGTTTTATCACACTTATATGTGTGGAGGTCACAGGCTCCTAGCCCTTAGGTAAGCTCACATTAATTATTTAAGCATTTCAGTTTCCCAGACCCCACATTCACATATTTTTAGGATAAAATAAAGGTGAAAATAAGGATTGTTTTTTACTTATGTCTACAAGTTTTAGATAAAATTAATTTTCCTTTTTACAATGGCTGTCCATGATTTCAATTTAAAAGTACTGAATTTATTAATATATGGTTGGTTATATATGTGGTGACATTTCTGGCTACTTTAATTCCATCCTTTAAAACTTTGAGAATTTGCTCTTACTCTTCTAATCTACTTCCAACCCATGTAAACTGTACCAGATGTGCTTTTTCTATATTGTCTGCGATTTCCTTATTAGGATTTGTGTGCCACTTCTTACTGATCGTGACCTTTGTTCTAACAAAAGGAATGTTTTTCACAGGAAAGAGGGTGGCTTCTCAGAACCTGCATCTTGTATGGTTCTGTCAAGTTTTGTAATTCTAGACACGGTTATGCAGGACAAGTGCCTTTGTATTGGTTATTGGAGCAGGAAAGGTATCTTGTGATACAAATCCTATTTAGGATCTGGGTAGATTATTGCCATTATCCTATTTCCCTTTCTGTTTCTTTGAATGTTTCTCCATATTGTTTTGATCCCTTTTTTGTTACCCATTTTTGTCATTTCTTCTCCCTTCTCTCTTTTTAAATCACTTTTGTTTGCTATCAGTAACAAAAGTACCCACTGTAGTACAATATTGTTACTTTCTTTGTGTACAGTTACCATGGCTGTAATAGCTATCACTGATGAAACACCCAAGATGCTTGTATATTTTCTTCCTACTCTGTAATAAAACCCTACAATTATTATCCACTGTTTACAAAAGGTGTGAGTTGCTATATTCTATCAACTTCATCAGACTGTATTAAATCATAACTTTATATTAGGTTTCATTCATTCGTTTGTTCATTAGTCATAGAGTGCATTTATTTAACAATATATATTGAGTGTCTGTTATGTCAAGTAGTGAGATTAAATCTTGCGAAAGTTACGGAGATGACTCATACATCCTTGTCCCCAGGTAGTTCACAGGTTAGATGACGAAATAACACCTTGTCATACAAACCAAAATACAAAGTAGAAACTATGAACTTCCTCAGGATAATCTCGAAATTGTAACCACAAAAATATTAACAAATACCTAAGTGAGCTAATAATCATTTGTTGAGTGACTGAGCAAATGTTTGAATAAACTGATATCAGAAGAGTAATACAGATAAAAGTCTATGCAAATTCAGAGGAGAGCTGAAAGCATCATGAGAGATTCCTTGGAGAATGTGGCATTTGAGCAGAGCCTTGAGGTAGATTTCCAAAGGGTGAAGAGACACTATTACAGGGTAAGCAAATTGTATGACCAAAGTTGTGGAGGTAGGTGAATGTGAGGTATGAAATATACAGAGGTTAACACAAAAGAGAAGTGGTAGCATTGAAGATAAAAATATAGTCTGAGAACCCTCATAGGAGAACCTCAATGGATTGGCTACTGAATGAAGGCCTATTCACTCAGCAGAGTTTTCATTAAACCATAAAAGAAAATTTTCTTAGCTGTATACAGAACAAAGAAAGAAAAGTCTCAATAGAAAACTCAATATGAAAATCTATGTTGATGGAAAGAGCCTAAGTGTCCATCAACGGACGAATGGATCAAGAAGATGTGGTTTATCTATACAATGGAAAAGTACATGGCAATGAGAAAGAAAGAAATCTGGCCATGTGTAGCCGCATGGATGGAACTTGAGGGTGTTATGCTGAGCGAAATAAGTCAGGCAGAGAAGGACAGCTACCATATGTTTGCACGTATAGGTGGATTAGGAGGAAATTAATAGAGGACCGTGGGGGAGAAGGGGGAAAATAGTTGGGGAGAGGGAGGGAGGCAAACCAGGAGAGACTCTTGAATGCTGAGATCAAACTGAGGGCTGATGGGGTGTGGGGGAGAGGGGAAGGGGGTGATGGGCATGGAGGAGGGCACTTGTTGAGATGAGCACTGGGTGTTATATGGAAACCAACTTGACAATAAACTATTTAAGGAAAAAAAAAGAAAATCTGTGTTGAATTTAGTGAGGGGTGGGAATCAAGATAAGCTATGAATAATCTTTCAGTATTAGAAATATTTACTAAGTATATTTGATTTTTCAAATTTTCTTTCAGTTGAAACCTTAAAGAAAACAAAACAAGGCAAAACTATCTCATACTGGGTAAAGATTGTTATTCTCAACATCAAACAAGTTCTTTATATTTTGAAAAGGTATTTTTGTTCCATTATTCTTCTGCCTGACCTGTTTATCCAGTTCCAAGACAAACTGATTTGGCAAGGTTCTACATAAAATAAATCACAGGACATAGCGGAAGTATAATAAAAATATTTTTGTTTGGACATGATGTAGAGAAATTGTCTGGACTTTGGAGACTGATAAACCTGAGTTCCAATATCGGAACGACCTTTACTAACTGTGTGACCTTGGCCAGTTGCTTCATTTTCTTTAAATAAATAATCTCTTTATTTTGAAATATGCAGCTGTTTTGAGACAGCAAAAAAATCCTTATTGTAACCATCTATTTTGCAGAATAAAATGTTCATGCCAGCTCATTTTTTGCTCCTTAGTTTTTTCACAGCAAATGGTATAACAATATTTGACTCATAGAGTTTTGTGAAAATTAACAATAATATATATAAAGTATGTGTAGATGGTATTTAGAAAATAGAGATTTTCTTCAAATACTGCCCAGATTTTTTGGTTTCCTTAAAATCTTTGTGGTTTAGTTTGTTAAGCTGTGAAAGAAAGATGAATGATTGTACTAATTTGGAAATTATTTTGGGGGAATTGAGGTTGGGGGAAGCAACATAACATAGTGGCTAAAAGCATAACTCTTGCACCCAGCACTCCAAAACTAGGATGCAAATTCCATGAGGATAGGGATTTTGTCTGTCTGGATTACTGATGCATCCCAAGCACTTTGAAGAATGCATGTCATTTAACAGGCCTCAGCAAACATGTGGAATGATGAGTATTTGGGTTAATACCTTGGCTCTGCTATGGGACTTGGATTGTACTTGATACAAACTGAGGCAGAAGAAGGTAAAATGACTTCCTCAAGGTCAAACACCCTCAGTTTCTTCATTTGCAAAATGGGGACACTAATTGTATTTCTTATTGAGACATAATTGACAAATAACATTATATTAGTTTCAGATGTTCAATATAATGATTCAATATATGTATATATTGCCATATATGGCCATGAGAAATGATTGCCATAGTATGTCTAGTTGATATCTATCATCACACATAGTTACGCATGTTTTTTTCTTATGATGGGAACTTTTAAGATCTACTCTTTTAATACCTTTCAAATATACAATACAGTTTTTAAAAGAAGTGTTCATTTATTTTTGAGAGAGAGATAGAGTGGAGGCAGGGAAGGGGGAGAGAGAGAGAGACAGAGAGACAGAGAATCTGAAGCAGGCTCCATACTATCAGTGCAGAGCCAGTCATGGAGCTTAAACTCATGAATCGTGAAATCATGCCCTGAGCCAAAGTTGAAAGCTTAACCAACTGAGTCACCCAGGTGCCCCACACAATACAGTATTATTAACTATTGTCACCATACTGTACATTACATCTCCAGGAGCCATTTATTTTATAACTGGAAATATCAGTATTTATTTCATAGGATTTTAGGAGGATTTAATCAGGTAATAGATGTGAATAAACTTAAAATAGCATCTGGCACTTAGTCAGCTTGCCATAAATGTAGCTCTGAACAGGAAAGGTATCAGTTAAATTGTACCAGGTATAAGCTGAGATAGATAAATTTGGACATTCAGAGGTAGGGTAGAGTACCTGTTATTAAAAAAAAAAAAAAACATGTTAAATGCTCTCTCAAGCACCACCTTAGCTCTATAGAGGGCAGGTACCTCTCCCTTCCAAAGTGTAGTCCAAGGTCATTTTGCTGTGGCAAGGTGGCCTTTGTGGGAAATGCTTTGTAGGGAGAGAGGAGACTTCCTTTCCAAGGGGAAAGGGAGAGAACCAGCATTTATTGCAGAGCAAATTTGCAGCCAAAACCCTAGTGATTTTCATCAGTGACACAATCTCTTTTCATCTTCACGGCCTATCTCAGAATTAATATTTTTTTCATGTCACATATGAGGAAAGAAAGGTTCAGACTAATTTGATCCTAGTCACACAAATCTACATGACTCCAGGTCATATAACTTTCCTATCGTAAGGCAGTAATGAGGGCACATTACAACAGATGCAAATGTCCCATCTGTCATTGTCAAGAAATAGCAGGTCTGATATCATTACTTCCTATACAAATAAGAAATGAAGAATTTGACAGTGATTTTTAAAGAATCTGCCATTATTTTCCCTACATAGGGTGCATTTCACACAATGCCATGGAATTTTTCACTGGACCTTGCTACCCAGTGATTTCTTTAGCAGTAGAAAAACAGAACTGTATTATAAAGCCATCCTTCCTAGGTATATGAAAAGCCCCTTTATATAATTATCAGATAAGCATTAGCATTTTTGAGATGTCCAGAAACATACATTGGTATTTCCCCAAAACTGCTAAGGCTTTTTACCAATAGATTTGCCTTTTTAGATTCTCTCAATTAATAACTAAAGAATAATACCTGTTCTCACTGCCACAAAAAGCTTGTGATCTACCTTGTAATCTGTAAACCATATATGTGTATTCTTATTATCACTTTTTTTTCTAGGAGTCTAACTGAAAGTGTTTAGATAGCTGACCATGGCAGCCATTATGCAGAAAAGATCTTTGAATCCTTAGGAGAAAAATATTAGCTCATATGTGAATAACTACCATAGCATAATTTGATTTTTGAAGAAGTCATTGAGAGTTGTCCTAATCCCAGAAAGTATAAAGTTGTCACTTTATATCCTTAAAGATATTATCTATAAGCCGAATAGTATAGTTATTCTGCTAATTGATGTGTTGTCTCTCTCTCTCTCTCTCTCTCACACACACACACACACACACACACACACACACTATTTGGCTGTTAACATGTAAAATTTTAGCTCCTGTTTGGCATATAAATTGATAAATCTTGGCACAAATACTTAATCTATTTCTCCCTGATTGCCTGTAACTCTCAGGATTGATTATCAAGGAAGGCTTGAGCAATATGGAGGGATTCCTAAATGTGATTTGTGTCTTAATTTCCTCTTTTGGAAAGGTCACAGGACCATGTCTCACTATGTTTTTTGATATCTCATTATTCACTATAAATAACTATTTCAATGTAGAGATCTTTCAGCTAGCATAAATACTTATGATGTAGGTTAAAGAGCCGCATGAATAGGAATGACCAGTATACACTACATTCTCATAAAAGTGATCAAAATTTAAATAATTTTCAAAGTTTAAGTAATAGACAAAGATTTGAATTTTGTTTAGGAATTCAGTTTATAGTCTAAATCAATAATAAGGGGAAAGGGAAGGATGCTAGCATATTTTATCCTTTTTCAAATGAAAGGGCATTTTTCAAACAATAAGTTCAGAAACATGGCCACTTGGCTCCTGTCCCACTCCACCAGAAAACCCATTTTCTATGGAAGTTACTGAATCTCACTCAATATGAAAATTTAGTATTTTTATTTCCATAGTTATTTTATGGAATTTAAATATTTAATTGTGTAATACTATGTTTACTTTATTGGGCAATGGATTTCATTTCCTAAGTGTTTAGTGATTCAAATCAAGGCAAAAAAAAACCCCCATAATTAATATGTTCTAGTCTATGCAAGGTATATTCCATACCAAAAGTGAATGTCAAGTCATTTTCAGAAGACAAGAATTGTTAAGCTCTATGCCAGAACAATATCAAGGACAGAAAAAAGGAAACTGCTCAAGTACCTTACCATTCTCCAGAATGTGTAAATAGGCGTAAGTTCCTTGATTGTAAAACAGAACATTTGTGGAATGGAGAATAAGTAAGTCTTAGTTTCTGCCCTTAGGAACCTAGCAATATTGAAGAGAAATGTGTCAGTTACACAAATAAGACAGCAACGGCATAACAATATAGTATTTTTAATGCAAATAAAGTAGTAATAATATAATACTTAAATAATGTATCTTTTTTTAATCTAAAAGATACCCTCAAACTGTCATCACAGCTCAGTGGGTGGAGAAATCATATTCAGGAAGGGAATGATGAAAGATTCTTGACTTTGTTATTAAAATGTTTCAAAAGGCTGCACTGGGGACAGTTGTACAGCTTGAGGGAATGGAGGGAAGATATAGACACTGGAAAAGAAGAGGCTATGTGATGATATCAGTTACACAGGAACAACTAAAACAACCAGAATTTGACAGGGAATAAATGTATAAAGTGAGATGCTCTGCAGTTAAGCTGGAAAAGAAGACTGGGGTTAGTTTACAGTGGGACTTGAATGTTAGGCTAAAGAATTTGATGGATTTTAGTAGATTAACAGCATGCTTTTCAAAAATTCTGTATAGAAGACTGATGTAAGAAATGTACTTTAGGCATTGGTGTATACAATGGCAGAAAATACTGGAGATTAGAAAACTATCTGCAGGTTGCTGTAGGGTCCTGACTTGCAGTAAAGAGGTTAAAGTTAAATTATTAGCAATGGGAGAAGAAAGGAGAAACGTAACTTGTAGCAAGAGGGCTTTCAAATACATACGTCCTGGTAACTGATTTGAATGTGTGGAGTGAGGATTGTGAGCAATTGGTGATAATTCTAAGATGTCAAGACAGTTATAGTGAGAGAATGCTTATACTATTATTCATGGAGTCAGTAGGAGAAGACACAACAAGAAAGGTTGGGATAAATGTAGTCACCAAAACTTATTGTTACTATCACCAATTACATCAAATGCATTTTACTTACTATTTTCATAAGGTAATTGTAAAAAAGCAGGGAAAGTATTTGGTAAACTGCATGCAATAAATCATTCCCAAGTTTTATGTATTTAGATCCCTACTGGCCTGCCAACTAAGAAAATAATACTGAATTTGTTCAAATGTTTCACTTTGACAAATTTAATGAATAAATTTTAGATGAACATCTACTGTTAATATCTCTTGTATCAATATAATAACCTCTTTTCTTCCCCAAAATCTCCCACTTGGAATAAGTTACATAACTACCCTAATTACATTTTACTCCTTACCACCAGAGGTTGTTAGGCTACTAAAATTACACATAATTTTGTTATAGAGGTGATATGCAATAAAGTAGACTATTTAAAGTAGACTGTTATTGGAAAATTTTTAAATAACTAAGCTTAAGAAATTGTAATTTAATCTATGCCTTTCTCAATTTAAAATGTTGAGCTCAAATCCACTTTGAAATAAGGGCTGAGTGTTGAATATCACA
Organism: Crocuta crocuta; assembly: GCF_008692635.1. NCBI lineage: Eukaryota > Metazoa > Chordata > Mammalia > Carnivora > Hyaenidae > Crocuta > Crocuta crocuta. The sequence goes on along the minus strand of NW_027531270.1, from coordinate 1,330,915 downwards.
AATAGAAATTTATACACTCACTTACTTATTTCAAAATGCAACTTATGACATAAATCATTATAAATATCATCTCCTGTTTCTATACACCTACACACACAAGCAACTATAATATGGTAATCTAAGGCATACTTCATAAGGGGAAATATTAATGTATAAATCAAGTCAATGAGTCAGGTTCTCACTGAGATTGACATGATTTTTTTTCTATTTTTTTCAAACACAAGTTGAGTGCTTTTAGAAATGGCATAATACAGCATGATTGCAGTTTATCTCAGTTAATGCTACTTCCAAAGGTAACTAACTCACAGGGAAAAGCAGATACTCCTATAAGAATGCGACTTAGAAGGAACAATTACAGTTCATGGCCAATTCAACAGCTTCCTTTAAAAAAATGTATCATACATTTGTAACCTCTTCCAGAAACGTACAATTAACTTAACAAAAAAATAAGTCACCATACACTAGTTCCCAGAAGTCTGTCGTCTTTTAATTAAAAAGATGATTAATAGGAACACAGTTGCTTTTGTAATACCCTGCATCAGAATATGACTGAGGTTTGCTAAAGACTACTTAAGCAGACTAAAGGGCATATATGTTTAATAAAAGCACATCGATGATAACACACAATGAAACCCTCATGAACACAAATTTCTCTAAGACTTTTAAATAACCTCTAGTACCAGCAAGTACAGCAAAGAATATAATTTCAAAAAAGATTTTGACTGAGTCCAGAGCAAAAATTAATTAAAAATTTTAAATAACATTTTACCTCATTTCAGAAATCTAGTACAAAAATGAATTGCTTAACAACAGTCTTTATGATTGCTGTTATTTTAATGTTTTAACCTGAGTCTTGGCTGTTTACAATTTACCAAGTTTTCAAATACCATTTTCTCCTTTGTTCTCAAACTCAAGCCATAAAGATATAAGCCGAAGAAAAACATTTTAATGTCTTAAGAATAAAATCTACAACAAGAACACTTCATTTTTAAAGACATTGACTTTTTATTATGGGATCTTAATTAGTGTTAAATTTAAAACAATTCTTACCATGACAATTTATATGTATTGGCAACAAACATGGGGCATACAGACTCAGGTTTATGCTAATTTTAAATTACACAGGAAATCATTAGAATATTTATACATGAAACAAGAATAATTCTAGAGGTACATTGATCTCTAAAGGGGTAAGTAATTCAATGGTTCCTTGTTTAAAATCTCAACTGTGTTCCTCTTTCCATATGTATTGGATCCCACATTGGTAGGAGAGAGAATGGCACCAAGATTGTTGCTGGAACGAATTAAGAAATTTGCCAGGCGTTGAGTCGCGCATGTGGCAGTGTTGCATTTCCGCTTTTCCACCTGGTGACTGGTGGCATAGAACAAATATGAAAGGTTAGAGACTTGGACTCATGTTTGGATATATCTATATGACAACAAATATCTCATATCAATGAAAACTAAAGGAAACACGTTTACATAAGTAACACAATGTATTGGTTTGGAAACAGCTGGATAATTGAGATTATTTTGACACCTTGACAATGCAGCAGAATCAATTTTTGAGTAGGAAATCATATAGCAAAACTTCCATTATAGTCAATATTGGATTTCCCAGTATGATCCTTTGAAACTCCAGAATATATTCCAAACAGTAACAACAATAATAAAAGGTGTCCTTGTGTTATATTCTTCTAAATCTTGATGAATCTGGTTCCCAATATATAAAAAGCATTTGAATAGAAAATGTACATGGAAACTGGAATTTGTAGGATTAAACATGTATATACTCATTTCCCACAAATGTCTAAAAAAAATTAAGTAGTGTAAGATATTTTTGTTAAGTTCCCTGAGACCATAGAATCAGGGGTATTAAGAGAGAAATTTCAGGTATTATAAAGTCTCAAGAGAATCAAATTTATCATCTGTTCCTACACTCTGACTATTGTAGTGTGGGAGTTCTATTACTTTTAATATAAATACATGAATGTTACTATCTTTCTTCCACCTATTTGCTTCCCTTTAACAATTTTAATGATAGGACTAGGCTGAATGTTAAGACTAAAAGACTTTTCATGTTAGTAGTATTAATATTCACCACACCTTTTTCATCCAGCTGGGACAATTTCATAATAACATTATAGGTAAGTCATAAATGATCACTATGGTTTTGTGAAACCTTTTATACGGTTTATGTGAAACCTTTTGTTTCAGTGTGCTCTCAAAATGGTATTGGAAATGGATACAGAATAATAACATGGTTCCTTTTTACAGATGATTATGAAAGCTAAGGAAATGTTTTAATTTCAGCTCCAGACAAATAAAAATATTGATAAAACTTAGAATAAGTATAAACTGGGAAAGAGATATAGGTATAAGTCTATGTTCAGAAGCCAGTGGTTTTACATAATTTGGGTCAAAATGCATAGATTTTTTTTCAATGTGCTTACTTTATGTGGGGAGTACTTCATTATCTGTATCTCTGTATAGTAATAGCCCAAGGATAAGTGTTTTTAAATCTCATGTGAAACTTTAGGGTTTTTGGGCACCTGGGTGGCTTAGTTGGTTAAGCGTCTGACTTTCTCTTAGGTCATGATCTCGCGGTTCGTGGGTTCGAGCCCCGCTTCGGGCTCTGTGCTGACTGCCAGCTCAGAGCCTGGAGCCTATTTCAGAGCCTGTGTCTCCCTCTCTCTCTGACCCTCCCCTGCTCACGCTGTCTCTCTCTCTCTCCTAGAAATTAAAAAAAATATTGAAAAAAGAAACTTTAGGGTTTTTATTCTTATACCTTTTCCTAAACACAAAAATTTCTTATGGCATTAGGTATCTGGATATTGGGTTGAGTCTAAGTGTATGCTGACAAACCAGTTATTCAGGCAAAGGAAATCCACTCTGAGACCTAATTACCTGGTCTATATGTCAATATTATTCATATTATCAACTTAATTATTTCTCTTTGCATGTGTTGTAAGCATGGCCATTATGTATTTCCAAAGAATGATTTAATGCTTTTTAAGGATTAAACCAATAATTCATACATCAGACATTTAATTCTTAAAGTGAATACACTTTTCTTGAAAAAAGTAGAAATTAGAATTTGACCCAAGCACTTCAAATTAATAAATGTAAAGGAATAAAGAAAGTTATGGGTCAAATTGGAAAGGTTCAAAGTGATACCTGTTCCAAGATACGTTTGGCAAATGCTTGGAGCAGAGTGTGAACTACTCTATCTGCTAAATATCTGAGTGGTACTTTGATAATTGGTCTCAGAGTCTGTAACAGGATTTAAAATTATTCCAACTAAAATGTTATCTGAGTTAGCTAGAGGAGCCATCATTCTCCTAAACAGAAATTAAGAACTTTTATGTTGATTGGTTTCATTATTGTGCAACTGCTTTCACAAACACAACTTTTCATGTAAACATAGAATCAATATGTACAAGATTCTATCCCAAACTATTATTAAGATAGAAAAAAATGACTTAAATGGTTAGTAAAGGGAATTTACTACTTTCAGGCATTTTTTTTCTCTTTAACTACTTGGGCAGACAAGGCCTGCCTAGCATCTAGTAACAGACACTAATTCAAAGCTATTGACCACTTAACACTCATGCACACATTCTTAACTTTGAGTTTAAACAGTGAAAACTGTAAGCTAAAGTATCACTCTTAAATTGTCTCTCTTTAAAAACACCTCAGTCTCAAGGGTTTTTAAATCAGTTTTAAACTGTATCCCTGCTCCAGCTCTTAATATTCATTTGTGGAAGCATAGTAGTTCCCATAGCAAGCTCCTATGTGTTAATTATACTGTTTACTGATCTCTGATTATCTGTTAAGCAGGCTTACAACTGAGTGTTTAAAAGGTATGGGCAACTGTATGATCCTTTTGCCCCAGCCAAGATTATAAAATAACTATTTTTTAGTATGGCTTGTAAAGTCTGTTTGTTACTTCTTTATTTTTTTTAATTTTTTTAATGTTTATTTATTTCTAGGAGACAGAGAGAGAGACAGCGTGAGCAGGGGAGGGTCAGAGAGAGAGGGAGTCACAGACTGAAACAGGCTCCAGGCTCTGAGCTGGCAGTCAGCACAGAGTGCTACGTGGGGCTCGAACCCACGAACCGTGAGATCATGACCCAAGCGAAAGTCGGACGCTTAACCAACTAAGCCACCCCACTTCTTTATTTTTTTAAAGATTTTCAGTTTTTTTAAAAACTTATTTTAGAGACAGAGAGCATGAGGGGGATCAGAGAGGAAGAGAGAGGATCCCATATAGGCTCTGTGCCATCAACCCAGAGACAAATGCGGGGCTGAATACCACCAACTGTGAGATTATGACCTGAGCTGAAATCAGTCTGATGCTTAATTAATTGAATGAGCCACCCCCATGCCCAAAGTTTGTTATTTCTTAATCTCATCTAATACATGTATAGAAGTTAAAAAAAGTTCTCAAATGAGATGATTAAATTTTATGAGAAAAATGACATTCAATGAATGATAAATCAACATTAGCTTTGTTTTTTGAAGGTGTTTGAAATGAGACATTTTCTACAGAGCCTTTCTCAGTTTTTTTTTTTAGATTTATGGAATATTACGTGGTTGAATAGCTCAGAATGATAAATTCTCCACCCTTAAAAAATGACCAGACATACTCATTTCAGGAAACTCATTAAAGAGCAATTCAAAGAATGCTTTACAAGTATTTCTAATAAAAATTCAGAGTAAGATTGTGAGACTAACATGAAAATAACTTGATAATAATGTTATATGCTATTTTATTTTCGAGTGAAGTTCACTTCCTAATAAACCAATATCCATGAAACCATATTGCATAAAGTTGTTTATCAAATGTCTATATCTAATGAAAGAAAAGATCAAGGTATAGACAGAATTCTGAAGTAATATTGCTAATTTTCCTGTCATTCCATTATTCTTCTGGTTTACCAGAAACTTCATGTCAGTTTTAGTTATTTTTATCCACAAAAATCCAATTGAAAATTAGAGTCAGTTCTGAGAACATCCTGTAAACTCGATAAGCCTGAAAGGGCAAAGGAAGTGTGACGATTCCTGCTATTTGTTACACGTGGGTGCTGTAGAAATCTACATATCATCACAGATTGCCACCTCAATGAAAAAACACTCCAAGGGAAAATGGACAAGATGCTAATTCTATGAGAAAATTTCCAGTATGATTTAATGCAAACTCTTTTCAAAAATAAACTTAATCCCCCTTCAGCCCTAAAAGCCTACAAGGAGTCAAACTGATTTAAGTACAAACAAATCCTCATTATATTGTATATGACCTATACATACATTTGAACTTGAGAATTTTTGAAATAAATGGAGAATTGGAGTTTTAAACGCTTTCCACTTGAAAGTTGTATTTACTGCCGGTATTATCACCTGACAGTTTTTAGACTTCCTTAGAATATTACCATTCAAATGACACGACATCTTTTCAAATAAACCTTCTTAGGAAACTCTGATGCACATGGTACCTATTGAATTCACTTTTAAGAAGTATTAATTCACGTTTAGAGCAGCTCAGAAGTCATCTTATGAAGAATATGTTTTTTATAATTTTATTTCATTAACAGAACAGTTAACAATATTAAAAAAAAAACAACCCTACAAGCAAATGGCTTTTTAACTACTTCCTAAAATTTTTAATTTGCCCCCTGATTATTTCTATGTATTTCTACTTCCAGAAAGAGATGTAAAAGTTCTGGATACTGCCAGAGCCCTCCAAGGAGAAAAAGAAATCTATGTAAATAGACAATAAAATTCCACCTGTTATAAAATATATGCTTTAATTAAGTTTCTATAGTTTGTTTGAGAATCAGGTTAATATAGTGGAAATTAGTACCCTTTGGCTTTTCTTGCTTCATGTTCTAGTTTTGCCACTCTAGGTTCCAACAGCATATTTCTTGACAAATGGAACTATCCATTCCATTCTGTCAGAAGTTCTGTCAAATAGACTCATCAACCACTGGCATTATTCTTTAAAGAACACAGAATTCAAGGAACAGATAAACGGCTTAATGTACTGTTCTTAAGCACGATTTCATCAGAAATCTAATGGCATAAGGGCTGTTAGTTATATAGCAGTTTTTAATTCTAATTTCCCCACATTTCACAAAGGAAACAGAATTTTAAGTTACTAACCTTTCAATGGGGGTAGCTTTCAGATGGCTTAAGAGCACAATGAGCACAATGACAACTGCTGGAAGCTTCAGGAGGCACATTGCTTCTCAAATTTTCTGAAAAGAATAATTCAGCTTTGAAATCAAGAAAAAACTCTTTTTAAACATAATCTCCAAATACAGCAATTTTATTGATAGAGCCCCTTGGTACTGTTTAAATATTTTTCAAATATTTTCAAAATTTTAACGTTCCCAATTTCCTCCTCTAAGCAATCTGGAAAGTTTCTATTATAGCACATCTCTGTAGCCTTTCTTTGAAATAAGCCATATATTTAATCCCAAATCTGCTCTTCCCTAAACAAATATTTTCCCATAAGCAAGAAGCGCTTTACCTTTTAGTATTTCAGTGTCAGCAATATCAGACAACGCCTCTAATGGCAAGAAAGCTTCATGAACAATCCCAAGCTTGCATCCACTGGACTATTTGCCCCCACACTTGCCAGTGAGTAATACAGCTCTTATATACCCTTCACACCTTTCTCAGCTCTGACTTCAGGCAGCTCAGAGAGACTGTCATTAATTTCCATCCCTGTAGAAAGTGCCTCATAGACAGCAGAAGCAGATGGGTCATCATTACATTAACACATCAGTAAATATTAATGTAGCAGATACAGAGTGTCTTTGTGCAGTTAATGGTGTGTCACACACAGCAGAAGTTTGAATTTTCCATTTTTGTGAAATACAAGAGTGGATTTTCAAAGATTAAGTAGTATGTTCTAGTAAAGGATTGATAGTTAGAAGTGATTAAGAATAACAAATGTGTTTATATGCAAAGGGTGAAGCCAGGGACATTGAGAAATCTAATGAGTAAGCTAAAGCCCAATGATCCCAATGGTTTAATTCCATGAACATTCAGTAGTAAATTTTAATCTACTAATTGTTTACGATTAGGACAGGGTGGAAAAAAAGGACACTTGATAGAGAGAGAAATCAAAAGTTACTTATAATGAAATGGGGATGGAAGATTAAAGGTAGCAAAACAATAATTTTCAATCCCCAAATTCATTTGTCAGCATTTAAATAGAGACACATATCTGTGTGATTAAGAACTTTTTGGCTGGCTTTTTCTATTATTACATAGAAACATCACGATTACTTTGAAAGAATAGATTTAAATTGCTATTTTTCATTTCCTCCAAATTGTTCTTTTCTTGTGTTTCTAAGTTACATTTAAGTTAATGTTCTAAATTATGACAATAGCGGGTGTAGCAAGTAAAACAAATTCCAACTGCTAGTGAAAACATTCATATCTATGCAATCTAAAACAAGATGGAAGTTCTCCAAGTAAAAAAATTAAGTTCACTGGATTCATATACTTCTTTAAATTTTAGCAATATAGTTTGAGGGCAGTTAGCAAAAATTTCAGAAAAAAGAAAAAAACCGTCTTTCCCCAATCCTTATTCTAATTACTCAATGATTCTGTAATCTTAATAGTTCTGTAAAATTTACTGATATTCCAAAAAGAAAGCAAACATAAAATCAAATGATTTGAGCGTCCAACTCTTGATTTTGGCTCAGGAATAGATCTCATGATTCATGGGTTCGAGCCCTGCTTGGGGGGGCAGTCCATACTGACAGTGCAGAGCCTGCTCTCTCTGCCCCTCCCCCACTCATCGTCTCTCTCTCTCTCTCTCTCTCTCTCTCTCAAAATAAATAAATAAATAAAAAATATTTTAAAAAGTCAAATGATTTGGAAGAATGATAATTTCCTGTAAGAAGATAATTGATGTATTTGAGAAAGTATATACAATGATTTAGGAATGACAACAGAAGCGTAGAGATGTTTAATAACTTGTCCAGCATTATAATCGAGTTCATGTTGAAATATTGAGCCAAAGCTTGGTTTTTCTGATTTATGGTATAGTGTTTATTTAAAACAAAATACTTGCTATTAGCTACATATTTATTTTATTTTATTTTTCCCTCTGAGATGTTGAAGGTGCCAAATATAACATTCAAAAATTGATACTCTCTCTCCCTCTAGGAAATTAATGTTATGAGGAAAATATTCTACCTAAGAAAGGAACAGGAGAACCTGATTTTCTTTAAGGGCTACCTTAATGCAGGCACAGTTATTTAATTGATATGCGATTCCTTACTTTATCTTCACACCTCTAACTTGTCATCATTAGATGATGATACTGTGATTTTGAGAATCTAAGTGGCTGCCTAAAGTTACACAGCTACTCAGGGGCAAAGTGAAATTCAAATTCTCATCTCCTTGTTCCATGATATTATTTTTTGTTGTTGTTATAAAGGATCTCTGTTCTCATATACTGAATTGCTAATTGCTTCCTGTAAATGTTGTTTCTTATTATAACACTTCAAATGATTCAGTTATAGTCAAACACGGCCTTAGGCCATTTTGTATAATGTTTGGTAAGGTCAACATCTATGCCAGTCTCAAAGGGCTTTAGGCCTTTCATGCTTCCTACACCATTGAAAGTGCAGGTGGTAGATTGTCTTTGTGAGGCAACTCCATTACCAGATAATAACCGTCTTCCTACATGACAGTGACAAACATTCCTGTCACTCATCTTTTTACCCACTTTAGCTTTGCTAGTCAAAGTGTAAATAATGCCCTGGCAGTTTTGGCCCTATCTGGAAGCTTGTTAGAATTTCAGGCCCCACCCCAGAGCTACTGAATCAAAATGTGCATTTAAGGAAAGATTTTCCTAGGGTGCCTGGATGGCTCAATCTGTTAAGAGTCCAAATTTGGCTCAGGTCATGATCTTATGGTTCATGAATTTAAGCCGTGCATTGGTCTCTGTGCTGACAGCTCAGAGCCTGGAGCCTGCTTCAGATTCTGTGTGTGTGTCTCTCTCTCTCTGCCCCAACTCCCGCCCATGTTCTGTCTCTAAAAAATAAATATTGAAAAAAAATTTTTTTAACTTTAAAAGATCTTTCCTGGGTGACTGAATGCACACTAAAGTTTGAGAAAATCTGGTCTATTGCACATTCCATATTCTATGATGGGGGTGTTCTAGGGACTAGAGATACAACAGTGAACAAAGCCAAGTCCCTGCTGTCATGGGAGCTTAGAGCCAGTGCAGGAAACAAAATCAAAATAAGTGAACAAGTAAATATGCAATTACAAGTGTGAAGTGCTGTAGAGAAAACTAATTTGGTGGTGAGAGAAAGAAAAAGATAAGTGATGATATTTAAGTTGAATCCTAAACCATCAGAGATGACCAAGGAAAGAGTAATGCTGTTTAAGACCTGAGAAACAGCATGTGCAAATTCAGGTGACTGAAGGAGAACGTGGTGCTGGAGATGATGCTGGAGACATAAGCAGGAGACTGAGGGTGCAGGGCTCAGAGGCTGTGCTAGAAAACTTGGATTTACTCTAGAAGCTCAGAAGAGGTCTTAGCAGGAGTATGCCATGTTCATGTTTGCATCTTTAAAACATCATTTCTGATGTTGTACACCTGAAACAAATGTAACATTGTACGTCAACTACACTGAAATTTAAAAAAATAAGAAATAAGAAATAAGAAAGAAAATATCAGGCTGAATACTATGGGTGGACTGGATCAGAGGGGAGCAAGAGTAAAAGCAGGAAATCTGTTGGAAGACTATGGCACGTGTCTAGATGTGAGACAGTGATGCTGCACATAGGGTGATGGCAGAGCAGTAGAAAAGTAAATGAGTTCAAATCAAGTTTGGGATCATTACATAATTTGGCAATGGATTAAGTACGGAGAACAAGTGAATGGGAACAGAGCTTAAAAATGAGAGCCAGGATGGGGCGCCTGGGTGGCTTAGTCGGTTAAGCGTCCGACTTTCGCTTAGGTCATGATCTCGCGGTTCGTGGGTTCGAGCCCCGCGTCGGGCTCTGTGCTGACTGCCAGCTCGGAGCCTGGAGCCTGTTTCAGTCTGTGACTCCCTCTCTCTCTGACCCTCCCCTGCTCACGCCGTCTCTGTCTCTCTCTCTCTCTCTCTCTCCTAGAAATAAATAAAACATTAAAAAAAAAAATGAGAGCCAGGTTAGGATATAATTAATTATACAATTTAATGGGTTTCTCCTCAAACTTATAAAAGGAAAAGGTATTTTATAAATCTCTTAGAAAATAATTTCTATTTTTATCAATTTTGTGTGTGTTTACAATTTTTAAAAATCAAATACTATCACAAGTATAATAGAAAAAAAATTCAGCCTACCTCTGAACTTTGCTTTCCATAGGTAATCAATTTTAGCTGTTTTTCTGTTTTCTCCATATTTAAAAATAATCTCTTCTTAGGGCACCTGGGTGGCTCAGTTGGTTAAGGGTCTGACTCTTGGTTTGGGCTCAGGTCATAATCTTGTGGTTCATGAGATCGAGCCCTTTGTCAGGCTCTGTGCTGACAGCACATATCCTAGCCTGGAAGATAAAGAGTTAGCATTTATTTTTATTTATTTATTTATTTTTAAGTAATCTCTATACCCAACATGGGGCTTGAACTCACAACCTCGAGATCAAGAGTCTCATGCTCTACCAACTGAGTCAGGCAGGCACCCCAAGAGTTAGCATTTAACAACACACTTACTTTTCTTCTTTATCCTGTTCCTAAAATATTTTAATAAAGCATTTTGATTATACCAATATTAGATGGATATTTTTTGTATTTACATTAAAATTCTTTTGTTACAGAAACTTTCAAATGCATATAAAATTTTGATAATTATCAACTCACAATCTGTTGTATTTTTTCTATATTTCTACCTACTTTCCTCCCACTCCATACTGGATTGCTAAAAACAAATCCTAGACAGTATACAATTCTACATGTAACATGTTTTGGGGTTATATTCATAAAAGATAAGGAGAGTTTATACAACATAACTATAAAATTGTTGTTATAGCTAAAAAGAAAATGTACAGTAATTCCTTAATATAATCAAATAATCTAATCAGTGTTCACATTTTTCAGCTGTCTATAAAATATTTTTAATTGGTCTGTTAGAATCAGAATCTAAATAATATTACCTTTGATTTTTTGTTTCCCATCACTTTTTTAATATATAACTTTCCTTCTTTTCTTTTTCTTACCATTGATTTATTAAAGAAATGAGGTCATTTATTATATAGAATTACCCAGAACCCAGATTTTTCTGATGGCAATCATGTGTTATCATTTAATATGTTCCTTTATCATCTGTATCTTCTCTATACTAGTTGTTTGGTCTAGAAGCTTGATCCCATTCAGGTAAGAATGCTTCACATGTGATACTGTTTATTCCTGCTGAATTACAACATCTGGTTGAATCTCTTTTATGGTGTTAAGATTGATCAGTGAGGTCAGATTTTGTAAGTCACATTGTCCATTCTAAGTTCTCCATTAGCCTTCACTCTGATATTAGCAATCATTGGTGATAATTGCCTAGAACCATTGTTTTATTACAGGCTGCCAGTGATAGTTTAATTCTGTTATTCCCTCTACATTTATTAGCTGAAATTCTCCAATAAAGAATAGCATTCTTCATTAAGTATTTCACTACCCTGAGGTACAGTTTTAAAGGAAAAGTAAGATATATATTTCATTCTTTCCCCTCATTCATGAGTTTTCTGCATACAGTAATGAGATGGTTCTCTAATGTTCTCTAAATATGACCAAAAAGGCTTTATGGATGCGAGTGGTTCTCATTGTGAACCCATATATTTTAACATATATGTATTTTGATCCCCCCTCTTTGATGTTCAAATTCTCTCATGTAGGAACTCTTGAACAATGTTGGTAAAATGTAAGTTAGTTCAGCCACAATGGAAAACAGTATTGCTGTTCCTTAAGAAATTAAAAAATGGAGCTAGCATATGGTCCAGCAATCCCACTTCTGTGAATATATCCAAATAAAACAAAAACATCATCCTGGAGCTATATCTGAAAACAACGTGTCTGTTGACAGATGAATAGATAAAGAAAATATTATTTTCTAAAGAGATAAAATATGATGCAAAATTGTCTATATGCCATGCCTGAACTGTACACAATATGTGCGTATAAAATAGAAAACATAAAAATAGTAACAGTTTATAGCTGATTTTTCACTAAACATTTTTTGTTGTTGCTACATCGTTATAAAACTATCTTGGGGACTTCCAACATGGCAAAGTAGGAGGATCCCAAACTCACCTCATCCCACAGATACACCAACATAATACCCACATCAGTGTAAATAACCCAGAAAAAGACCAGAAGACTGGTAGAACATACTCTCCACAGCTAAACATAAAGAAGAAGCCACATCAAAAAATGGTAGGAAAAGCAGAAACTCGGTCAGGAACTAAATTGACTTTGGGATTGTCCACAGGAGGGAGGAACTCTGCAAGCACAGAGAAGGGAAAAGAACAGACCCCACAATGGGCACCTTAAGCAAGGGAAACCTGTTCAGGGAAGACAAATCCCCATAACATATGGCTTTGAAAACCAGAGGGGATTAATGTCATGAGCTTTTACAGTCAGTAGAGTTTAACGCTTGGAACTTTAGAAATCAGTTCTGGGAGAGCTGATAGGTGATAGGAAACTCCTTAAAGAGACAGCATAACAATCCTGCTCAGATACAGCATAGAAGCAGCAGTTTGAAAAATACCTGGGGTATATAGGAAGGAGATTTATTTACTAATCTCAGAGTAGGCGCAGGAAGGGCAGGGATCTTTGGGAGACTTCTCCAAGAACAAAGGAGCTGGCAGGCACTATTTTCCTCCTCCACTGCCAAGCCTAGACACTTGGACACCTGTGGGAAATAGCACAGCATGAACACTCTCCACGTAGCTGGCTAACAACATGCCCCACCTCCATGCTCTTCTCCAGACTCGCTCCCTCCAACTCAGCCTCTGCAGCTCTCCAAAGCAGTGCCAGCTCTCCTCTCCTGGCAGACTTATACACAGTTTGCTAACACTTCATGCCCTGTCCCCACACTCTTCTGTGGACCCACTCTCTCCAGTTCTGCCCTCAGCAGGAGTCTACTCAAATTTGTGCCGTAAATGTGGCAGTGTGCAAGCAGCCCTGACAGGAGCCAACACCACCACAGTGACACCTACTCTGGGAAGAGGGGAAGATAACCACACACATCAGTTTGACTGCAATCTGAGCAATGGGCTGGAGATACATATCTGGTCTGACCTCAGGCGCTCCTACCAACAAGCCTCTTAGGGAGACAGCACAGGGTGAGTGCCCTGACTTTGGTGGGACCACACATCTGTCAAGGCCTGGTCTTTCCTAACTCATGCCCAAAGTGGCCCAAGACTAGCCCATTAGTAACAGAGGCCAGACCCTGGGCACTACAGGAAAAAGAGAACTATTATAGATGACTGGACTGAAGGCAAATGTACTCAGCCACAACAGTAGGGTGCACACAACACTTATATGATGTGGCAGGTTCTGGTGAGCAGGGGACATTCACTACATAGGGCACTAACGGACCTCTTCTTCATGAGACTACTACTTTCAAGAATAGGAGACATTGCAGACTTACCTAACACATAGAAACAGACATGGAGATATAGAATGAAGAGACAGAGGAATATGTTCCAAATGAAAAGAAGGGACAAAATCACAGGAAGAGAGATAACATAAAAACAAATAAGTAATATGCCTCACAGAGATTTTAAAGTCATGCACATAAAGATATTCACTGCATCTGAGAAAAGAGTGAAGGACCTCAGTGACATCTTTGACAAAGAGAAAATTTAAAGAACCAATCAGAGATAAAGAATTCAATAACTGAAATAAAAAATACACTAAAAGGAATAAATAGTAGCCTAGAGAAAGCAGAAGAGTGGATCAGAGACCTGGAGGACAGAATAATGGAAAGCAATCATGCTGAAAAAGGAAAGAAAAAAGTATAAAAAATAAGAATAGATCAAAGGAACTCAGTGACACTATCAAAAATAATAACATTTGCATTTTGGGGATCCCAGAAGAAGAGAGAGAAGAAGGGGCAGAATTTTATTTGAAGACATAATAACTGGAATCTAGGGAAGAAAACAGAAATCCAGATCCAAAAGGCACCCAAAGAAATCAAGTCAAGGATGTCTACACTAAGACTTGTAGTAATTAAAATAGCAAAAAGTAGTGATAAAGAAAGAATTTTTGAAACAGCAAGAGAAAAGAAAAAGGTTATGTATAAGGAACACTCCATATGCCTCTTAGCTAATTTTTCAGCAGAAATTTTTGCAGGCCAGAAGGGAGTAGCATGATATATTCAAAGTACTGAGAGGAAAAAAACCTGCAGCCAAGAATATTCTACCGATCAAGGCTGTCATTCAGAATAGAAGGAGAACTAAAAAGAATTTCCCAAAGAAAGTTAAAGGGATTCATCACTACTAAAGCAGACTTAAAAGAAATGTTAAAGTGGATTCTTCAAGTGGAAAGACTATAAGCAGGAATAAGAAAAGTTGGAAGCACAAAAGGAGCAAAATTAAATATAGCTACAAAATTAAGTCAAAGGATTCACAAAATAAAAATATGTAAAGTATGACACTATATGTCTAATACATGGCAGAGAGAAAAGTAAAAATATATTGCTTTTAGAGTGTGTTCAAACTTAAGTGACAATCAATATAATATAGACTGTTAAATGAATAAAATGTTATATATCAACCTATGGTAACCAAGAGTCAAAAATCAGTAATGGATATGCAAAAAATAAAGAGAAGAAACCTAAGTATATCACTAAAAAATGACCGCACAAGAGAAGAGAGCAAGAGAAGATGGGAAGAAAAACTACAAACACGACCATAAAACAAGTCACAAAAGAGCAATAAGTACACAGCTATCAATAATTAACTTGACTGTAAATGGATCAAAATCTCTGATCAAAAGACTGGGGTGATAGAGTGGACTAAAAAACAAGACATCTAGCGACTTCAAGAGATTCATTTCAGACCTAAAGACACATGCAGATGAAAAGCGAAGGGATACTAAAACATTTATGCTAACAGAAGCAAAGAAAAAGCTAGGAGCTAGGGAAGTGATACCTATATTGGACAAAACAGACTTTAAAACAAAGATGGTAATTATGTGGAAACTAATTTGACAATAAACTATTAAAAAAAAAAAAAAACAAAGATGGTAAGTATAGACAAAGAAGGATGCTACTTATTCATAAAGGGAATAACCCAAGAAGTTATAACAATTATAAATATTTATGCACACAATATAAGAACACCCAAATATATGAAGCAGCTATTAACAAACATAAAGTAAGCAATTGATAGTAATACAATAATATAAGAGACTTTAACATCCCACTTACATCGATGAATAGATCATTCAAACAGAAAATCAACAAGTAAACAGTGGCTTTGAATGATACATTGCACCAGAAGGATCTAACAGATATATACAGAACATTCCATCCTAAATCTGTGGATTGTCTTTCTTTTCAAGTGAACATGGACCATTCTCTAGAATAAGTCACATGTTAGGCCACAAAACAAATGTTAACAAATTTGAAAAGACTGAAATCACATCATGCCTCTTTTCTGAACACAAAACTATGAAACTAGAAATCAACCACAAGAAAAAAATCTAGAAAGAACACAAATACATTAAAGATAAATAACATGTTAATAAACAATGAATGGACCAGTCAAGGATTTAAAAAGGAAATCAGAGGCAGCTGGGTGGCTCAGTTGGTTAAGCGTGTGACTTTGGCTCAGGTCATGATCTCAGGGTTTGTGAGTTCAAGCCCCTGTGTCAGGCTCTGTGCTGACAGCTCAGAGCCTGGAGCCTGCTTCAGATTCTGTGTCTCCCTCTGTCTCTGCCCTTTCAGAACTCACACTCTGTCTCTCTTTTTTTCTCTCTCAAAAATAAACATTAAAGAGGAAATCAAACACTATATGTAGCCAAATATTTTTGAGATGCAGCAAAAGCTATTCTAAGAGGGAAGTTTATAGCAATACAGCCCTACATCAAGAAGCAAGAAAAAGCTCAAATAAACAACTTAAGCCTACGCCTAACGGAACTAGAAATAGAGGAACAAACAGAACACTAAACTGTCAGAAGGAAGGAAATAATAAAGATCAGAGCAGGAATAAATGATGTAGAAATGAAGAAAGCCCAAAATACAAAAAGCAATAGAACAGATCAATGACGCCAGGAGCTGGTTCTTTGAAAAGATCAACAAGATTGATAAGCCTCTAGCCAGACTCATGAAAAAAAAAAAAAAAAAGGATTCAAATAAGTGAAATCACAAATAAAAGAGGAGAAATCACAGAACCAACATCACAGAAATACAAAATATTGTAAGAGAATATTGTGAAAAATTATATGCCAACAAATTGGACAACCTAAAAGAAATAGATAAATTCCTAGAAACAGATAAATTACCAAAACGGGCAAGAAGAAGAAATAAAAAACTTGAACAGACCAATAATCAACAATGAAATTCAATCAGTAATAAAAAAAAGCTTTCAACAAACAAATGTTCAGGACCAGAAAGCTTCACAGGTGAATTCTATCAACTATTTAAAGAAGAGTTAATATCTATTCTTCTCAAACTGTTCCAAGAAAATAGAAGAGAAAGGAAAACTTCCAAATTTCTTCTATAAGGCCAGCATTACCTGACACCAAAACCAGATAAAGACACCACCAAAAAGAGAACTATAGGCCAATATTTCCAATGAACATAGATGCAAAAATCCTCTACAAAATACTAGCAAATTGAATCTAAGAATACATTTAAAAAATTCACCATGATCAAGTAGGATTTATTCCTGGAATGCAAGGGTGGCTCAGTATTCACAAATCAATCAACACGATACATCACATCAACCAGAGAAAGGATAAAAACCATATGATCATTTCAGTAGATGCAGAAAAAGCATGTGACAAAGTACAACATCCATTCATGACACAAACACTCAACACAGTAGGTTTAGAGGGAACATACCTCAACATAATAAAGGCCATATATGAATAATCTGCAGCTAACATCATACTCAGTAGTGAAAAACTGAGAGGTTTTCTCTTAATATCAGGAACAAGACAAAGTGTCCACTCTCACCACTTTTATTCAGCATAGTACTACAAGCCCTAGCTACAGAAATCACACAACAGAAGCAAATTAAAGTCATACAAATAAGTGAGGAAGAAATAAAACTCTCCGTATTTGCAAATGACATGATATTACACATAGAAAATCCTAAAGACTCCACCAAAAATTATAGGAATGTTAAGTGATTTTATAAATTCACAGGATACAAAATTAACATACAGAAATCTATTGCATTTCTATACACTAATAATGAAGGAGCAGAAAAAGAAGGTAAGAAAACAATCCCATTTATAACTTCACCACAAAGAATAAAATACCTAAGAATAAACTTAGCCAAAGAGGTGTAAGACCTGTACTCTGAAAACTATAAAACATTGATGAAAGAAATTGAAGATGACAGAGAAATGGAATGATATTCCATGCTCATGGATTGAGAAAACAAATATTGTTAAAATGTTCATACCACATAAAACAATCTACAAATTTATTTATTAAAAATTTTTTAATGTTTTATTTATTTCTGAGAGAGAAGGAGAGACAGCATGAGCAGGGAAGGTTCAAAGAGTGAGGGAGACACAGAATCTGAAACCGGTTCCAGGATCTGAGCTAGCTGTCAGCACAGAGCCCAGTGTGGGGCTCAAACCCCTCATAAACCATGAGATCATGACCTGAGCCAAAGTCGGACGTTTAAATGAATGAGCCACCCAGGTGCCCCAACAATCTACAAATTTAATGTAATCCCTATCAAAATACCAATGGCACTTTTCACAGAACTAGAACAAATACTCCTAAAACTTGTATGGAACCACAGACGGCCCCAAATAACCAAAGCAATCTTGAAAAACAAAACAAAACTAGAGGGATAAAATTCAGATTTCAAGATCTGCTACAAAGCTGTAGTAGTACAAACAGCTTGGTACCGGACAAAAATAGACACATGGATCAAAAGAACAGAATAGAAAGACCAGAAATAAATCCATAATTATATGGGTAATTAATCTTTGATAAACAAGACAAGAAAATATAATAGGGAAAAAGTCTCTTACAAATGGTGCTGTGAAAACTGGACAGCTACATGCTAAAGAATGAAATTGGACCACTTTCATACACCATACACAAAAATAAACTTAAAATGAGTTAAAGACAGAAGTGTGAGACCTGAAACCAAACAAATTCTAGAAGATTTGTACAAGCAGTAATTTCTTTGACATTGGCCATAGCAAAAATTTTCTAGATATAGCTCCTGAGGCAAGGGAAACAAAAGAAAAAATAAACTTTTGGGACTACATCAAAATAAAAAGCTTCTGTATGGCAAAGGAAACAATGAACAGAATTAAAATCCAACCTACTGAATGGGAAATATATTTGCAAATGGTATATCTGGTAAGGGGTTAGATTCCAAAATATTAGATTAGATTTCAAAATATATAAAGAACTTATGTAAATCGATACCAAAAATATCACCAAATAATTCAATTAAATAATTGGCAGAAGGCATGAAGAAACATTTCGCCAAAAAAGATATCCAAATGGCAAACAGACACATGAAAAGATGCTCAACATCACTCATAATCATGGAAATGCAAAACAAAGCCATAATGAGATATCACCTTATACTTGTCAGAATGGCTAAAATAAAAGACACAAGAAATAACAGGTGCTGGTGAGGATGTGTAGAAAAAGGGACCCTCATGCCTTGTTGGTAGGAATGTAAATTGGTGCAGCCTATGGAAAACAGTATGGAAAACCTATGGAAAACAGATTCCTCAAAAAATTAAAAATGGAGTTGCCATATCATCCAGAAATTCCATTGCTGGGTATTTACTTAAAGAATATGAAAACACTAATTCAAAAAGATGTATACACTCCTATGTTTATTGCAGCATTATTTGCGTAGCCAAAACATGGAAGCAACTCACGTGTCTATTGATAGAGGAGTGGATAAAGAAGTTGTAGTATATATACACAATGGAATATTACTCCTGCTTAAAAAATAGATTAAAATCTTGCCATTTGCAACAACATGGATGGATCTAGAGGGTATAATGCTAAGTGAAATAAGTCAGTCAGAGAAAGACAAATACCATATGATCTCACTCATATGTGGAATTTAAGGAACAAACAAATGAACAAAGACAGGAAGCAATGAACAGAAAGACTCTTAACTATAGAGAACAAATAGATGGCTACCAGAGGGGAAGTGGTGGTGGTGGTGGTGGTGGGAATTGGTGAAATATGTGATGAGGATTAAAGAGTACAATTATCATGATGAGCACTAAGTAATATATAGAATTGTTGAATCACTGTATTGTATACTTGAAACCAATATAATACTCTATGTTAACTATACCAGAATTAAGAAGATAAATTAATTTTAAAAACCTATTTTGTTAATGAATTGCCACAAACAGTGTGAAAATACTGTTCTGAATATTTTCAGAGGAAAAAATGTTTTTTTGTTATTTGTTTTTATATATTTTTTATTTTTTGATAGATCATGGTCTTATTTATTAAGCCCAGTGGGTTAAGAAAAAATAGCTGGGGAATGATCAGAAGGCATTACTTATTTTCTCTTCCTTTTTTTTAAAATTTAAATTTTAGTTACAGTAATATTGGTTTCAGGAGTAGAATTCAGTGATTCGTCACTTACATATAACACCCAGTGCTTATTACAAGTGCCCTCCTTAATACCCATCCCCCATCTAGCTGATTTCCCACCCACTTACCTCCATCAACCTTCAGTCTATTCTCTATCATTGACTCTCTTGTGTTTTGCTTCCCATTCTCCTCTTTTTCTCCCCACTCCTTCCCATATGTTCATCTGTTTTGTTTCTTAAATTCCACATGAGTGAAAGCATATGATATTTGTCTTTGACTGATTTATTTCACTTAGCATAATACATTTTAGTTCCATCCACATTGTTGCAAATGGCAAGATTTCATTCTTTTTGATGGCTGAGTAGCATTCCATTTTTATATCCACATTTTCTCTTTCCATTCAACAGTCAGTGGACATCTGGGCCCTCTCCATAGTCTGACTATTGTTGATAATGCTGTATGTACACCTTGAAGTCTGTGAAAAAAATTGTTTATAATCCAAGCCACTTTGTATAAAAGAATGTTTTTTGATTCCACTCCACACTGACCACCTAAATAAGATTATTTTTTTATGTAAAAAGCTACAAAATAACAAAGTGGATAATTTTTCCAGCATACATACTTTCAACTCTTTGTAAAAATCACAGAAGCACTTTTCTGGAAAGCAATCTAGAATTGCCATTGTTTTCACACCACATATAGTCATTCTTTCCTGCCATCTTTTAAAATGTAGCACAGAGGGGCACTTGGGTGGCTCAGTTGGTTGAGCTTCTGAATCTGATTTTGGCTGAGGTCATGAACTCACGGTCATGAGATTGAGCTCTATGTTCGGCTGTGCACTGAATGTAGAGCCTGCTTGGAATTCTCTCTTTCCACACTTCCCTCACATGTGCGCATTCTCTCTCTCTCTCTCAATGAATAAATATATAAACATTAAAAAAATGAAGCACCACAAATTTTAAGTCCCTAAGGTGAAAAATGTCTTCTCCAATACTCTCTTCACATCTCTTCTTACCAGATTCAAAACTAGTAGTATTTTGAAAAGAGACAGGAGCCCACTGTGCCCCACCAAAATCTAGGCGAGTGTGAGCAATGCCTTCCGTCACAGCTTCAATTTATTTGTAACGTTTTGTGGAGAGCTCAGTATTCTAGGTTTGCATCTTTATATTTTAAAACTTTCTCAAGAAATGATCTTAATGAACATGTATTATTTCTAAACTATTTTAATTTTAAAAAATAATGTATTTTCAATGACTTCTAAGACCCTAATACAGATTAGGAGCTTTTGAAAGGCCTATTTCAAATTTGAAAGGCCCCAAATCAAAACAAAATAAGCACACCAGCAAATGAACAGCAGTCTTTAAGTTAGAAGAGACTGTAGGGAGAATTTAGTTTACTCACTTTGATGCTTGACTTATTTATTCAATGATATTTACAGGATCTATTGGGTACTAAACTCTGAAATATGGTCTAATTGGGGATTTGGGCAAATGAACAGAAAAATGGCAGTAATGTTTTCAATCTGCTGAATAAATTACTACAAACTGAGTGAGTTACAAACAGAAATGTATGGTCTCATAGTTCTGGAGCCTGGAAGTCTGATATAAAGATGTGAGCAGGATTGCTTCCTTCTGAGAGCTGTTCCATGCCTCTCCCCTAGCTTCTGGTGATTGCCTGGCAATCTTTGGTGTTAGTTGGCTTGAAGAAGCATCACACCCATCTCTCTATTCATTTCCATGAGGTATTCTGTATGTGTGCGTGTGTGTGCATGTGTGTGTGTGTGTCCAATTTTCCCCTCTTTTATTAAGACACCAGACATACTGGATTAAGGGACAGAACTACTCCAGTTGATCTCATCTTAACTAATTACAATTGCAATGATTCTATTTCCAAATATGGTTACATTCTTGGGTACTGTTAGGACTTCAACATATGAATTTGGGGGGAACCTAATTCAACCCATAACAGTTGTTTTCTAGAAATTTTGCAATTTTTTTTGTTTTTATCCTCTTCTTTAACTCTATAGGTTTGTTTTTAAATCCTTCTCAGTGGAAGACTTTTCTTTTATTGTTTTGTGGTCAAACAATATTTTCTGTATTGATTTTACTTTAAATTTTAATAATTTTTTTTGGTCACCTAATAAATGATCAGTTCTGGTTAAGGTTCCATAAGCGCGGTTTTGAAGCCATACTTTCTACTTCAGTTAGCAATTTCAGTATATATATGATATGTGCATATCATGTACTTTATTGAAAATGTTATTCAAGTCTCTTATATTCTCTTTTTATGCTTTTCGTCTTGTTATGTCTTGGACTGGGAAGAAAACGAACCCCAATGCTGTTTCTGCTGATTTATCTTTGTACCTCCTGAATTTTCCACTGTGTGAAATTGCCTCACCGTTGCTGGGTGCACAGAAATGTATAGCACATATCTTTGCTATAAATTGTCCCCTTTAGTACCTTTAAATTATCTTTTCTGTATTTTCTCTAATGCTTTTTGTTCTGAATTTTACCTTGTTTTATATTATAATGGCTCTTGTTTTTTCTTTTTCTCTTTACTTTTTTGCATATCCTGTATATATCATTGCTCATTCTTTTATTTTAGTCTTTCTGAATAATTTTGTACTTAGTGTATTTCTTACACAGCATAAGGTGAGATTTCTTTCCTCTGAGTCATCTGAAAAACCTCTTCTTTTGGTAGGGAAGTTAAGCCTATGCGTTTCTTGATATTATAGATATTTTGGAATTACCTCTGTCATATTAATAATATTTGTTCCAAAGGCTTAATATTGTCAGCTTTGGTCCAAGCACTTCATCCTTACACAAATCCCTATTTTTTAATAAATAATGAAACTGAAATACAAGAGGATAGTAACATACCCAAGGTCACAGACTCAGATAGTGGTAGAGCTGGAATTCAAACTGGGTCTGTTTCCTGAATCTTTTATACTAATTCTGAGTGTTTTCTTGAGATCTCTTAATCAGTTAATGAATTATCTCTTTCATCTCTATCTGATATACTGTTACCCATTAAATGAGTTTTTAATATCAAAGATTAAGTTGTTTTATTTTAAATATTTCTTGTTCATTTTTAATAGTCTTTTTGGGGTTGATTTAAAAAAAATCCAATTTTAGGTTTTTAATTAATTCATATGTGTTCAGTTAATGTGTTTCTGATAATTTCAGCATATGAATTTCCTTAGAAATTTAATCTGTAGTTTGTTTCTGATAGCTATCAGTCAAAATGGCTTCATTTGTATGTATAAGATCACATACTTTTCAATTCAATCTGTGGCGGGGGGTGGGGGGAGTGCCTGGGTGGTTCAGTTGGTTAAGTGTCCAACTTCAGCTCAGGTCATAATCTCATGGTTCATAAATTCAAGCCCCTCATCAGGCTCTGAGCTCCCAGTCCAGAGCCTTCTTCAGATCCCTTGTCTCCATCTCTTTGTGCTTCTCTCTCTCTCCCTCAAAAATAAATAAATAAATATTTTAAAAATATAAATAAATAAATTCAATCTATAGGAATCTGAGGGGCCCATACCGGGATGTTCCCTTGAAAGGATGTGTATGGTTTCATTTACCACTATGGGAATTTACCAATATTTGGGATCACTTTAGCTCTATGGAGGGCCCAGAGTTAGACAGAAGACTCACATTAGCTCTCTAACCTTGAGACAGACTTAAAGGTTAGGACTTCATAATTTCAGGATTTTTATCAGTATTTGTATCCAGGGAAACTTTCTTTTACTTACTACTTATTTGTGGGTGTGCTCAAATTTTAGTTCATTGTCTCCCCCCTTCTACTTTGAGATTTCCTTTTCTTATGAGTTTAGCCATGCCTATCTTATCCAATTTCTAGTTGTCTTTGTTTTAAAGTTTGTTTATTTATTTTGTGTGACAGAGAGGCAAAGAAATATCAAGGCAGAGAGTCTCAAGCAGGCTCCATACTGTCAGCACAGAGTGTATGTGGGACTCAAACTCATGAAACTGTGATATCACCCAAGTCCCAAGGCAAAATCAAGTGTCTAATGCTCAACCAACTGAGCCATCCAGGAACCCCAGTTCTACCCCAGTATCTTTTAGTGTGGGGGTCCTTTGGTATAACTTCACAGTACAGAAGCAAAACTGTGTATGCATATTTCACAGAATTCTGAGCTATATAGCCAAATTCCTCTGTATAAAGGTTACAATAATCTACTCTCTTTTAGAAATTCATCAGTGTATCTGTTTGTCCTTAAAATTTTCAACAGCTAAATTATTTAGAAAAAATAACTACCCATCACTCATATGATAAAGAAAGTAATATTTTCATAATAACTTGGATTTCTTTCATTACTAGTGAAGCTTAAAACTTTAGTGTATTTTTGGACATTTATGCAATTTGTTTTTTAATTACCTAGAAATATGGATTTGAATATCAGGATAGGTATGACCTAGAAATGTGGGATATTTTTGGACATGAATTATATAATGCAAAAAGAGCATGTACAACAAGAATAACTTAAGACAAAGTATATCTGAGGAAATCTCAAAATTTAGGAGTCATACTGAGTAGTAGGAACAGAGAAAGCAATGAGAGTGCACAAACATGACTTATTGGGAAATGAAAGTAATGTCAAAAATGAAATGATGGGAAAGTTCCAAGAAGGAAAGTCTAGGATTATTGTCACATGATACAGACACATTACGTAGGATGAAGACTAAAAATAGACATTGGAAGTTGGCAAGTAAAAGTTTACTGATGACCGGGCACCTGGGTGGCTCAGTCTATTTAGTGTCTGACTGGATTTTGACTAAGGTCATGATCTCACAGTTTTAAGCTGTCAGCTCAGAGCCTGCTTGGGATTCTCTCTCTGCCCCTCCCCTGCTCACACTTGTGCGCTCTTCTCTCACTCTCTCTCTCTTTATCTCATTCTCTCTTTCTCAAAATAAATAAATAAACATTAAAACAAAGTTTACTTATGACTATAGCTAGGAAAGTTTCAATACATAGTAAGGAGAGTAGCAGATATAAAGGGATAGTGTGACAGTTCTGAAATGTTACTGATGTCTATCAGTGGATCTTAACATATTGAGAACCAGAATTCTTTTAAGATTATGATGGGAAAATAGTATGTGGAAAATACGTACTTGAACATGCAATCTAAAATGTGAGCACAGCATCCAAACATTCATATTTCTCCTGACAATACTACTGTAACCTCTTTGAAGAGCTTTCATCATAAAAAGGAGAAAGAAAGACTAATACCTTCAGGAGAGGATAGGGTTAGGTTAAAATAACCTGTGAAAAATACTTTGCACTTGCTAACTACACATTCAACAAATGTTTATTGATCTTTCAGGAACTGGCAGGAAAGGGGAGTTTGGTAAGCTGAGAGAGAAAGAGATAATTGTTGGCATCTTGTTCCCAAAGAGTTGAAAGGAAATTTCTTATGGGGGAGGAGGGAGATAGACATTAGAAATGTATGCTTATCTAGAACCTGCTCTGAGTCAGGTATTTTGTACAATATCTCACCTGATCTTCAAACAACCCTGTGAAGTAGGAAGTATTAACTTCTACTGATGATCATTTGAATGCTTTGAGAGATTGTAAAACCTTTCAAATTCATGTTAGGATATGGCAACAAGAGTCTAACCTCCATTTCCACACACCAAAGCTGACACACAGTTGGAACAATTATACATACGTTAAGAAATTAATATTTTAAAGATTTAATTGTTACAACTAAGATTGGATTTTGAAGGAAGGTAAATTTGGGAAATTCAAATCTCTGTTTTCACTGTCAAATAGCAGAAAATGACCACCTGAGAATAATCATTAGCCTGACCTTCTCTTTTCTATTGACTCATCAGCAATGCTCCTTAGCTACACTATAGGGGTGTCCCCACATCTTTGCAGATCTTCAGCTGCCTGGTCTGTGCTTTGTCCTCTACTAGGTCTGATAGCAATGGAACCTGGGGTTGGGCCAAACCTCTGGGAAAGAGCCAAGTTGTCCACAGGAGATTTTCAAATATAAGTTAAATAAAAAGGAAGAACAAAAAAGAATAGGCCCATTAGAGCAATCATACATTATTTCCTACCAAAGCCACTGAACTTTGACTGTTGTTGCTCTTACTGTTTTTTCCTGAACACACATCAGATAGTATGGAAAGAGGCTGTAAACCTTCCATGTTATAGAAGTCTTTGGATTAACCTTTTCCCACCTCTGTATAATATTACTATCTATCATGGTTTAGAAGTTCATTAGCTCTTTCAAATCTTGTTTATATTTTTTGTTTTGTTTTATATTAGAAACACTTTATAAATAATATTACTTTCTGTTGTTTATACTTGTGTTTTATTGCAATTTGACCTAATTCTAAGTAACTTCCTACCCAAGTAGATATGCAATAAAATTAACTGACTCCAAATAGTCATTTCTTGGGGGACCCGGGTGGCTCAGTTGGTTAAGCGTCCGACTTTGGCTCAGGTCATGATCTCACGGTTCATGGGTTTGAGCCCCATGTCAGACTCTATGGTGACAGCTTGCTCGGAGCCTGGAGCCTGTTTGGGATTCTCTGTCTCCCTTTCTCTCTGACTCTCCCCTGCTTACGCTGTCTCTATCTCTTAGAAATAAATAAAACAGTTAAAAATTAAAAAAACAAAACAAAAAACCCCTCAAAACCCCCAAGTAGTCATTTCTTTTAATTATGAATGCTGTGGTTGGATCTAATTACAGAGATAAGTTTTAAGTGATACTGTATATAGTTAAAAGAACCGATTAGGTTTTGATCATTTATACAGGTCCTATAATCATTTAAGAAGGAGACCCTGTGGTTATGTTATAGCACTGCTCAGAGTAACATAAAATTTAAGTTGAAATCTATCTATTCATATCCACTGTTGAGAAGTTTAATAACATGCCAAAAATTGCTTTAAAGATTAGTGGTTTCACTTTAAGTGTGATTTGATTGGATGACAATATTCCCAAGCTCACTGGGATATTTTTGCCCACATGCACCTGTAGTCCTTCCACCCCCAGGCAGATTAGTTAGAAACAGTTAACTAAACAGTTACCAGTTCACTAATCAGTGAGCCAAACAAATATGTTCAGCACAGGGAAACACAGTGTGTTTTAGCATAGAGGGATTGACAATATTTGTTGCACTATACCTTTGGTAGGGGGTGGAAGAGCCAACATCTATGTGTTCTGAACAAATATTTTCAGTTTCAGAGGCCTACAGAAACAAAATTTTATCTATAAACAGATAATAAGCAAAAAGGAGTGTTTATATGTAGGCACCCTTGAAGGACTCATGATGATGACTGGTGTTCTCGGACACATCTACCCACAGTCATAGTAGTACCCCTACTAAGGGGCTCCAAATGTTCAATTTAGAGATTTCCTCAGTCATATGACCTTATTGAAACAGGTGAAGGTGAAGAAATGGGGGTGATGACCCAGTTACTGGGAAAATAGAGTAAGATTCTTTGGAATTTTACTGACAATATGGAACTGGAGCTACCAAATGGAGCCCCCTGGGCTTTTAATGGCTTGAATCTCTTAGAGTCTTCTCTAATTGCTATCATTCACCCATCTTAGGATTTCATCTCTTTGCATTTCTGGAGATAAATTCAGTTTATCTCTGGATAAACTGTGGGTCTAGCGTAGGTTTGGTTTAAGTCTGGACTGAAGTGCTTTGGTGAAGTGCAATTCTAATCTGTCAGTCTGTGAAATAAAACAGATGACTTTCCTTTTTAAAAGCTATCCTTAAGTGCAAAGGGCAGAAAGACCAGGAGTGGTAGGTCATAGAAATTAGACAAAATTTTAAGAGGATTGAGTCATTAAAAACCTTTAAGTCACCTTAGTCTATTAACTCTCTTTGTGACAACATGGACGAACTTGGAAAATAGTATGCTATATAAAAAATACTGCATGATTTTCTACTTATATGAGGTATCATAATAGTTAAACTCATACAGTGTAAAAAGGTGGTTGTCGGGGCTGAGAATAGGGAAATGGGGATTTGTTGTTCAACAGGTATAAAGTTTCAGTTATATAAGATGAATAAATTCTAGAGACCTGCTGTAAAATATTGTGCTTCTAATTAACAATAGTGTATTGTGTACTTAGAAATTTAAGAAGTTAGGGCTCATGTTAAGTGTCCTTTCCACAGTAAAAAATAAAATGTCATCTAGTACAAACAAGACAAGACAAAACAAACAAGACAAAACAAAATCCTAGCAGAGCTTTTAAGGTAATGACTAAAAGGCTGATGCAATTGGAGGCCTGACATTTTCCATAAGAATACGGGTACCTGGAGGCATTTCAAATCCATCTCAATCTGTCCTTCAAATTTGTCTCAAGATTTGTTTGCAACCCAGGAGAAAACTTCATAAGGCCAATTTCAAATCAGTACAAACTAAGACCCAAAGGCCCAGGAGATGCTGGTGGGCTACATGGCATTTGTCTGACCTCCGGTATTTGGGAACCCAATATAGCCTGGTGTTGGTACACTTCTTTATATTCCCTTGATCAATGGTTTCTTCTCAAGCTTTTAGCATTTTATTGCTAATAATGTTTATAAAGATTGTAAGGCCTTTAAAAAAATGCAAGACACCAAATGTATGATGCTCATGGAAATCATCTGATTTCTCTTGAGTTGGGAAGGATTTTTTCTCTTGAGATGAGCTGAGGAATATGTGGCAGGTGGACTGAAGGCCACATTTTGAGAAACCGGACTAATAAAACAAGATGATGTGCTTGTTATTCCCAAAACACCCTGAACTTTGTGACCTCCAGGTTTGTACCTCTCATGTTACAAAACATATTTTCCCATGTTGTATAGTTGTCTACATGTCTTATTTATTGACTTCTAAGCTACTGGAAAGTGAGGGCTACTAATTGCTAACTTCTTATATACTCAGTACTCTTAGTTGAGTTTCTTGTACATATTTAGGCACCTTGTTATTATAGTGTAGTGATTAAAAGCTAAGGTTTGGAGGCTGACAAAACTGGATTGGAATCCAGGGTTGTGTGGCCTTAAACAAGTTAATATCTCTACATCTTTATTTCCTCATTTATAATACTGAGTAACAAAAGCAATAGTTTATGATTATGTGATAATTAAATGATAATACATATGAAATATTTTCCACAGTGTCTAGAAGTTTATAAGCTCTCGATATATGAAAGCGATTTTATAAGGAAAAAAATTAAATCACCCAGTATATGCTCATTTAAAAAAACATAGAAAATACAGGTAAGCAAAAATATTAAAGTAAAAACCAACTTAGTCTCACCTGAAAGATATAATAAAACATAAAATTTTGATGAATATTCTCCCAACATAGATTTTTAATCTCTAGATATCTTCATGTAGACTTAAAGTGACATCATATCATTCATACCACTCTGTAACATGCCTTTTGTTATTTAAGAACATGCTATGAATACTTTTCCATGTCAATAATAATCTTGTCATATTAAGTAGCCACATTTTATTCTATTGAATATGCATAAAATAAATAATCCCTATTGATGTACATTTAGGCTTTTTTCTATAATTTAAAAATATTTTACTTAAACAAAGCTGTGGTAAATATTCCCTTGTATATTATTTTGTCCATAATTGTTTCTTAATCTTTTCAGAAATAAAATTGTCAGGTCAAAGACCACATTTAAAAATATCTGATATCTTCCATTCAATTTCCATTGCAGTACTTTCATCATCAGTGCATGAAAGATCTTTGCCAATGTTGACTATTATAATAAAGAAAACTCTGACAATTTGATAAGAAAAAATGGCAGCTCATTTGTATTTAAAATTCAGTCTCAATTCAGCAAATACTAATGGGCATCTATTCTCTTCCAGTCACTGAAGTAGGTGATGGTAGGAAGGGGAAGTGATTCAGAAGTAAGCAACACAGATCAGGTTCTTACATTGATCGAACTTAAAGTTTACTTGGTTTAAAAGTATAAGAGATATGATGTCACTCTACATTAGCATGTAGCTGTTAAAGGTTTGAAGATGAAGAACATATCTGAAAGAGCTATAATTTAGGCTAAGATGTTAGACTCAACTTCCTGAAGTACACTTACAGATAAGCAGAAGTTGACCCAGCTGGGACGGGAGGAAGTGCAGAGAAGCACAGAAGTAAGAGCTTTTCAAACTGACTGTTGTTTGAGGAACTGAAGAAAATATAGTGTGACTAGAACATGGACCACAATCAAATGATTCAACACACAATGTGAGAAGTAGTTAGATGTCAGACCACAGCCTTGGAAACCATGTTAAGATTGAGGACATTCTTTAAAGGATAGGATTTTTCATTCTTAAAATATAATTCTAGTTGCATTTTGAGAACGGATTATTGGAGAGCAAGGATGCATTTGAGGAGATTAGGTAGGAGGCAACAGTGTGGACAGGAATGGCTTGCAGTTTGTATTACAATTCCTTGGTTACAAGTGATAGGAATCAGAGTCAAACCAGCTTAAGGCAAAAGGGAGAATTTACTGACTCTTATAACCCAAACATTAAAGTAAAAATTTCACCTTGGCCTTAGGAACAAAGGAAACCCAAAGCTCCAACAGTCTCTTCCTCATTCCCTCTCCCTTTCTTTCCCATTCTCTTTGCTGTCATTACCCATCATTTTTCAAAAAATACTTTCTACTTTTCAAACTGATTCTCTCAGACTGGCTTCTTCCATATGGCTAATAACAAGGCCGCAGGTGGCTCCAGTAATGCAACTATTACTGCTTCATTATCTAGAAAAGGACAGACTCCTATTTTCAATGAGTTAAAAATAAATCCAATAGAGGACTTCTGGTAACAGAAAGAAGTGGAAGGGGTGCTAGAAAGTCAAAACAACAGATGTCCATTATAGAACAGGGATAAGTGGATGGATTCAGCAGATATTTATAAAGCAGAATAAACAGACTCAGTAATTCATTGCATGTGGAAGTGAGGGAGAGAATAGAATCTGGGAAGTCTCCACATTTTCTGATTTGGACAGTTTGGTACCAATAAATTTGAAATGTTTGCAAAATATCCAAGCTGAGATGTTTAGCAGGCAATTGTTTAAAAGAGTCTGATGATTGTGTCTTTATAGATGGCAGAGGAGGCAATAGGATCAGGTAATCTCCATAGGGATAAAATGATGAAGGGAAGAATAATAACAGAACAGAGCCTTCAGAATTGCCAGAATTTATGAAGTGGGTAGAAGAGGAACATCCAAAGGAGACTAAGAAGGAGCATATAGAGAAGGAAAGACATGGAAGATAGTATCACTATTAATATAAATGGCTGAATCAACTTAATATTAATTCAAATGATAAAAAATATCTCTGCCTTTGATCTCTGGTGGCTGATAAATGACTCAAAGTGCAGTGAGGGTGGGGGTAAGAGGTGATACAGAATATGATGTCATGAGGCTGAGCGAAGATAATATTTATTTTTTGAAAAAAGGAGAATGGTCCTCAGTGTCCAATATTGCTAAGAGGTGAAGAAAAAGAAGGACTAAAAGGTAGATGTTGGTTGGATTTAGCAACGCTGAGTTCACTGGAGGTCCTGATGAGGGATTTTAGAGTTCTGGTTTGGTTGGAAACCACAGCGGTTGAGAAAGGAGGTCAAGAAATAAAGATACTGATTATAGGTGATTTATTGAAAAAGTTGCTAGGGTTTACAATTTTAAATATATGACAATTGCCTTGCTATTTATTCTTTTGTGAATATGCTTTTATTTTTTTGTCCATGTTTCTGTTGATGGCATATCTTTCTTATTGGTAGGTAAACATTATTTATAGCTATTGAAATTTGTCATATGTATTTCAGTGTTTCCCAGATTTTTATTTGCTATGAATAGACTTTATTTTCTTCCTTTATTGTTGTTGCTCTGAATTTTAACTTTTTAATATTTAATATATGTGTTTTTGCCTTTACTTTTATATTTAGAAAGGTCTTTTCTTCCATCATAGCCTATAAATAATGCAAAAATTTTCCCCCAGACTAGTTTTTGAATTTATTTTGGGGTATGGAATGAAGTGGGAATTTAGTATTTTTCTTTTGGTAACCAACTATTTCAAAGAAAAGTGACAATAATAAATGACTGAATTGAACTGATAATAAAATTAAAGAGATAAAAGTCATGTACTTGATCATTTGTGTGTTGATATAAGACTCGATGAGCACTGGGCCTAAAGATGGGGAGAATGATGCATGTAAATTCCTACTTACTCTAGCAGTCAAGACAGTTCCTGTAAAGTGAGACCAGCCATTTAGTTAGTCATATTTGATTTGGTTGAGATTTCTTGAATCCACATTATTGTACTGCCTGGCACTATGAATGCAGTACACATTTGAGACTCAGCACTAACTAGGGAATATGGGTGTAAAAATAAGGTAAAACCATAGTTGTAGGCCACAGGGAAAGTTAAATCTTGTTGAGACTTAGGCACATAAAACAAAAAACATGCCTAATGAGCTATAATACATGGTAATGGTGAAGTAGAGACAATTATTGCAAATGGAGTTAGAAAAGCTGATGAAATGTATGAAGGTTACCACTTAACTCCAATGCCCAGTGTGCTGCTTTGTACTCTGTGCATACCAAATAAACTGTACGTGAGGAAACAGATCAATTTGGGCTCATTGACAATGAATTTTAAGCAAGTTTTCATCAAAGTTGTTTCACTTTCAACGATTTCTATATCAAGTTAGCAAAAGAATGACAACTCTTCTGTACCTTAAAAACACTTCTCATCTTTTAATAATACAGCTTTGACAGGCTATAAATAGCAGCTTCCCCCTTCCACCTGTAGTTTGAAATAAGTTTGAATTTGAGATCAGTAATGTTCTTAAGGGATTTCCACAAGGAGTGAAGGAAATGCTCTACCTTATGCAGGGGGATTTACATTGGGCAATTACTGCAAAACACACTGAACCTACTATTGATGGCACAATGGCATGTGTATGGCTTGCTGGCTAGCTCGTCTTGTGACCAAATGAAGTACATTGGAAAATGTGGGTGTTTCTTCCCTAGGTAAATATGCAAATTCAGGATATACAGCATCTGATGATATTGAAGTTTGGGTCACACAACAGGCCAAAATTCAGTCAAAAAGAAATTGTTCTGGAATCTAAAACTAGATGTTTATCACTACTGGAAAGATGGCTATGCCCATGGCTTCTGCTAAAGCAGGGATAAAAGATAGTCATTGTTCCACATATGTTTTCTTTTGGGGATATCTTCTCAGTATAAAGTCACATAGTTGGCAGTAATGGTTTGATTTGACTGTACATACAAATCAAATTCTTTTGAACACAATAACCCACTCTTGATCTACATCCTGTGCTCAACAAAAATGTATCTGTGTTTGACTACTCTTCAATACATACTCCCTTCTACAGTTAGTTATTAATTACTACCATAATTTTATGGAAGTAGGTGAATTCTTCAAAGATCAAGGCACTGAAAGCTATTCATGGAGTAGACTGTTTTCAAGGATTAATCAATCTGTATGAGCACATTAAATGGTTTTTTATATGGTTGCCTATAAATGTAATTTATTGGTTATATCAAGTGAATGATTATTTTCTTCTTGAATATAGTCAAGAGACTACTGAAGAATACATTTCATATGAATACATTCTTCATAAAAGCATTCTTCCTAATTATATTTTTCATGAATATATTTTTCACAAATATGGCCATATTCAATGAATTTATTCACATTTATATTTATAATATTACATTATAATTTTACATTATTAGGCTGTATTTTATTAATATTCTTATATTTTAGAATATATTAANATTTAGATTTTGACAAATTGGATATTCTTTAAAATGTATTTAATAAAAAATACATATATTTAAAAACAATATGCCTTACAAAAAGTTTTTATGTTTGCAAATTTGGTAAATTTGGAAAGTTTTTCATTTGGTAAACTGACTTTATAACTGATCTCAGATTTAATTATATTATCAGTTCATTTAGTTAAAATAGCATAATTTGTGATCGTCTTTCATGACTTGGAATGGAAAAAAAATTTAGTTTTATATCTTTGGTTCAGTCTTGACTGTTTTGCTTCAATGATAACATGGCAAAAGACAATTTAAAAGCAATTTCAACTCATGGGGCGCCTGGGTGGCTCAGTTGGTTAAGCCTCCAACTTTGGCTCAGGTAATGATCTCACGGTTCGTGGGTTTGAGCCCCATGTCCGGCTCTGTGCTGACTACCAGCTCAGAGCCTGGAGCCTGTTTCAGATTCTGTATTTCCCTCTCTCTCTAACCCTCCCCTGCTCTTGCTCTCTCTCTCTCTCTCTCTCTCTCAGAAATAAAGAAAACGTAAAAAACATTTTTAAATCAATTACAATTCATAACATGATACTATAAATCTATTCCCATAAATTGATAGTGATCCTGAATTTTTTAGGATTAGCCATTTACCTAAAATTAATGAACATAGTTATTGTTTGTACCCAAAGAGGGAATAAAAGGTAGTATGGATTTGCTCGCAGATAAATCTGTTATTTTTCTGTTATGTTTCTCTGGTTCAAAAATTTTAGAATAGTCTAGTCTATTCTCAGTCTCTAGACTACTATGCTTATATCATAAGCATTGATCCACAGATTTATAATTTAGTTTTCTTAGTGCAAGGAGAAGATAGATTCTATATGAATATGCACATACATTTAGAGTTTCACATACCTTGATTATCTGAGCTTAGGTGAAGAATGAACTGAATTTGGACTATAAAAAGTCTTAGAAAATTCTGCAACTGTGCTTAACAAAATCAAACACAAAACAAAAACAGATCAAAAGGAAAGCAAAGCAACAAGTAACTAAAGACTGAATATTAATCTGCTTCTTTGAAAGTATTGTTATGGTTTAGTTTTGTGTGTGTATATAACTACCATCTACTGTCTCCTGTAGATTAATTGCTTTGTATTTACAAAACATGGATTAGAAAAATCACTCCACACATTTGAGCTAGGGATTTTGAAGAAAGAACCTTTATTCTCAACACTGATTTTACCAAGGAAAAGGAGCAGTACTACAGTTAGTTATTAAAGAAACAAAGGCTGGGGTTTACTAACAACTGAATTCAGTTTACAGAAAAACTTACTCTAAATCTAAAACTTCAGATTGCTACCTTTCCTTTAAAAAAGAAAATTGTGAGGTGCTCGGGTGGCTTAGTGAGTTAACCATCTGACTTCAGCTCAGGTCATGATCTCGCAGTCCATGACTTCAAGCCCTGTGTCGGGGCCTGTGCTGAAGCTCAGAGACTGGAACCTGCTTTGGATTTTGTGTCTTCCTCTCTGTCTGCCCTTCCCCCACTCACACTCTCACTCTGTCTCTGTCTCTCTCTTGAAAAAAAGAATAGACATTAAAAAAAAGGAAAAAAAGAAAATTTTATTTGTGTATAATTTGATGAGTCAAATGCACTATTATGCATGGGTAGGATTTTAGTTAATATGTTCATTCCTTCTCATCTTTCTCTCATAATTTTCTGCTACATTCATCAGATAAGTTACAGCATAATATGAAGGATCTTAAAGGGTCTTTCTATCAAATATACATTTGCCTTTTGGCTTCTTGTGTGCTAAAATTCCCAACATGTGAGCCAGTCCTTTTAATGATAAAGCTTTAACAAAAGGCCCATTAAAATATGTACCTGCCTGGGAGAATCATACTAAATTCAAACTTAAGAGGCAGTAATATCTTAGTATGAATTTACTAAATAGATTAGCTTCATAGTAACTAGAAAAGATTAGAATAAGTTCATAGAATACTGTAGAAAACGAGTCAGGTGAACCATTATAATTTATGATGACATGAGGCCAAGTATGGGTACCCTGTGGGTTTATGGTATGGTGGATAAGGGGAGGCATGGTGTTCCTTGGATATCTTTTTTTTAAAAGAATTTTTATTTATTTCTGAGACAGAGAGACAGAGTGAGAAGGGAGGGTCAGAGAGAGAGGGAGACACAGAATCTGAAGCAGGCTCCCGGCTCTGAGCTGTCAGCACAGAGCCTGACACGGGGCTCGAGCCCACGAACCTTGAGATCATGACCTGAGCCAAAGTCAGCTGCCCAACGGACTGAGCCATCCAGGTGCCCCTGGATATCTTTTCTCAAGTTTCTTATAATGCTAAAATTTTATTGATCTCTCCTTGTAGTAGTTCTGATAGGCAGCACATATAGTTATTTAACCCCTGACATCAATGCTACATGAAAATAGTCACTGAGTAAACGATATTTATCTGGTTTTTGAAGGTATATAAATTCAGTTATGAATATACCAGTTTTTACTTTTCCATAGTGATATTTTCATACTTAAAGGACTTTATCCAGCAGGCAAAAGAAAACAGTTTGACTCATATTATTTTAGCCAATACTCATACGTTACACATGATAACTAATCTCTATATAGATAGAATAATCTAGATATTACTAATGTATAGATTAGCATATATAAATAGCCACCTAACAGAAATTATTTGAAAGCTATTGCAAAATTTTGTGCTATTCTGTCCTATGTTTTTGACATTGGAAATGCCCATTATTGAAATTTCTCCCTTGCATGACATAATCAGGGTAAGGGCTTTCTCCCGTATTTTACAAACATGCATCTTTTTTTTTTTTTTTTTCTGAGAAGAAGGAAGTGGATGTCACACCTTAGCTAGAAAGGTGTCTTTAGTTAGCTGGCATCACACTGAAAAGTAGCAAAATGAGGGGTGCCTGGGTGGCTAAGTCGGTTAAGCGTCCAACTTTGGCTCAAGTCATGATCTCACAGTTCGTGTGTTTGAGCCTTGCGTTGGGCTCTGTGCTGACAGCTCAGGGCCTGGAGCCTGCTTCGGATTCTGTGTCTCCCTCTCTCTCTGACCCTGCCCTGCTCATGATGTGTCTCTCTCTCTCAGAAATAAATAAAACATTAACAAAAAAGAAAAGTAGCAAAATGAGGCCCCTGAGGGACATGTCTGAAGAGTTAAGGGAAAGCAAAAGGGACTGAAAAATATTTTGTCATAGAAGTTAGTCTTTGATGTAGCCTGTCATCTTTCATATAGAGTAGGGAGGGAAAAATAAATGATAACAACAATTTGACTCTCAAAATGATAGGTATATTATCACATGGGTACATGACACATGTGTGTGGATTTCTTACAGTACATGCAGGTCTTTTAGCTTGACTGGAGGCATGAGGTACAACTTCATACATGATAAGCTGTATCTATTGATCAAATACTTCACTGAGCATAAGGCAACCTGATAGTGACTAATATACTATCAGCCAGTCTACACATATTTACTGAGTCTTTTATTCATGGAACTACATTTTTAACAGGAATTCTGTAATATCTTAGGAAGGAGTATAGGAAAATTTTAACCTTTTGAGAGTGATATTTTGGAATTAATTTACTTAAAATTCCATCAGAGAGGCACATGCATGACTCAGTCAGTTGAGTGTCTGACTCAGGTCATGATCTCATGGCTCATGGTTTCAGAGACCTTGTCAGGTTCTGTGTTGACAGCTCAGAGCCTGGATCCTGCTTTGGATTCTGTGTCTCTCTCTCTCTGTTCCTCCCCTACTCACACTCTGTCTGTGTCTCTCAAAAATAAACAAACATTAAAATTTTTAAAATAAATTTAAAAAATAAAATCCCATCAGATAGGAAATCATTTATTCTGGCCCAGCCCAAAGGAAAGAGTTAATGGACCACCAACAGATGCTTAATTAAAAATTTTCTATATTGGTAGGGCCAATGATATTTTAAACAAAAGGTACATTAGTAAATTATGTCTATTAGCTATTCTGCTAACCAAGAACGTTTTTGCTATTGTGTGATGAATGTGAAGACAGCCACATTTCCACAAACTCAGAATCATGGCCTGATGAGTAATGAAAGTAAAATATTGTCTAGTTACATTAGCCAGTGATTGATGAATCATAACTGATGACCTTTTTGTAAAAAACTTTAGGAAAATGAAGTTTTTGAGCTACAGTCAACATACGTCATATTTCTTTCTTTAGGTCATATTAATCAAAGCTCTTTGTGTAACATAGCTAATTTTCAAGCAATTCAGATGATCCAGACAAATTCAAAGGTAGTTCAAGTCATATTTTAATACATGTATCTATCCTGAATATCATTAAGGTAGCTGATTAAAAATTTGGTTGGCTAACTGGAGATAATACTTTGACCTCTTTGGATACTGATGTCAATTCTGTGCAGTTTCAAATAAACAGCAAAGTCGGCAAAAATCTACTAACTTAAAATGCAGAGAGCTAGTGTGAATATATCCTAAGCAACTTTTAAAAAGTATTTTTAGGGGCGCCTGGGTGGCTTAGTCAGTTAAGCGTCCGACTTTTGCTTGGGTCATGATCTCGCGGTTCGTGGGTTCGAGCCCCGCGTTGGACTATGTGCTGACTGCCAGCTCAGAGCCTGGAGCCTGTTTCAGTCTGTGACTCCCTCTCTCTCTGACCCTCTCCTGCTCACGCTGTCTCTCTCTCCTAGAAATAAATAAAAAATATTTTTTTAAAAAAGTACTTTTATTCAGCTTTCTCTAGTGTGAAGCAAGGTTTTTTTGTGCCTGACTTATTCCCTTCTTTTTGAGGGTACAGACCAGACTTTCATCAGCTCTACTTTCTCCTTCATGCCCATTAGGTTAGCTACAATTGGTTTGCATGAAGTTCTTTGTGGTTCTGCCTACTTCAAAAACAAAAGAAAACAAAAGAAAAAACTGCCTGTAACAGCAGGCTACATGGCTACTTTTTTCTTCTGTTTGGTTTGAAACCAGTCACTGCTTTCAGTTAATAGAGACAAAACTGTAGTCATTACCTCTAGGTGTTCACATCAGAATGTACATTTGTCTACCTGTAAACAGATGCAAAATAAGATGTGTGCGTAGGCGGGTGTGTATGTGTATGTACGTGTGCATGCACGTGTGTATTGGGAGTGTAGGAGGACAGAGTTTGGGAGGGAATAAAGGCCTGCAGGTAAGGAACTGCTTTGGGAGCCAGGCAAGTGATGGCTTGCTCCTGCAAATATCTAGGACCTGACTTTCAAGTAATCTCATAATGATTTTTGGTTTCCCACTCAGGAAATTAATATAATCATCTAATCCATTCCTGTCTTTTTACACACAGAGAAATCACCATTCTGTTAGAAATAGCAGGAGAGGGAAGGACCCAGAAAAGAAGCAATCATAGATCATTTAGTCTCACTAATTACCAGTTGCCCACATTAAGTTATTGACCCCATCTTCTGTTTGCCTGTGGGGAATGCAGAAATTCTGGAAGGAGCCTGCTTATTTCATGACAGACTTTTGCTCCTTCACTTCCCTGTCTAGAATACCTAACCTCTACCTTTCAAGTTCAGTCTGAGTGCTGCCTAATTCATGAAACTTTCTGTGATTCTCTAAGTTAAAAGTGATCTTTTTCTCCTGTAATAATAGTAACTAAGATTTGTTTGGTACTTTTTGTGTTCCAGGCATGATGCTCAGATCTCTGCACATAGTAACCCATTTGATTCTCAACACAAACCTTCAAGGTAGGTACTCTTACTGAGTACATTTTATTGATAAGGAAATAAATTGAATAATTTTTACAAAGTCATGCAGCTAGACACTTGTGAGTCAGAAATGGAATCAGTCTGGCTCCAGACTTGTTCCTTAGCATATGCATTAGCATGACATAACTTTACATTATAGTTACTGCTATAGATAGCTTATTTAATAAGCCATAGGTCTCATGTAGATAGAAACTGCACTTTCTAAAGCTACCTATCCTCCATGCATCTAGAAGACTGTTCTGTATGTGTTAGGTATATAATAAATGTTTACCAACCAAATCTGTACAAAGCAGGATAGGGAGAGGTATTAATCAAGTAAAGGAGAAATAATTTTTTCCTTAATAAATAAAAGTGCTGGCATAGAGAGCATTAGACAAGATGGCAAATTGGACAAAGGTGGTAGCAAAGGAAATAAGAAAACGGAATTGATTCAAGGACTACTGATAAGGGGAACAGATGAGATTAAATAAATCTTTAATTATAAAGCTTTTTAACAATCTCCTCCACCATGGTGGCAGATCTCTAAACTAAGGGACATGCCTAGTGTTTTTATCTATCTCATCTGCATTGGTATGAGTTCCAGGAAGACAAGTAAAATGCAGAGACAGCTCCATAGTATCAGACATAAGAGATGAGACAGCCCATTCTTTAGCTTGTATTGTATTTTCAGATTTCTAGCCTTGTAGGAGGGAAAATCAGATAGGCCAACATACAGATACAGATAAAATGGACACACAGAAATTAGTTAAATCATAACTCATCTTGGCATGTTTTCATTAGCCCCAAGAAAATATAATTTTCTCCTGACCAGAAGAAATGTGCTGATCAACTTTTCTTAGGTAAATTCTGTTTATTATTATCTGACTTATTCCTACTGGTTGGACTTCAAAATACTTAAGAAAGAAAAGACTTAGTTAATAATGCCTTTTTAAAAGTTATTCAAGCATGTATTTTTTCTATAACTTGCACAATCATATTTTCTATGTATTAACATCATATTTAAGAAATCCCATGACAACTTATGTAATTTATGCAACTTAAACTCCAATAAAATGTGTGATTCACACTGATCTGTAGTATTTGACCTTAGAATATTTGCTTCAAAATGTATGATTTTAAATTGCTATTCATTTAATTTATAGAAAGGATTTATAGTTTGTTAATTTGCTTAGTGAGTATTTATGAGATATTTATTAACAGAACAACACATGTCTAGGTGCTTTAGAGCTTCTTCAATGGCACACAAAAAATAACTGTTTGTGTTACATATCAGTGCAAACAAAAGTGATAGTGGAGGTGACAGTCTCAGGGACTCTGGCTGTTCCAGGCCCAGACTGGCCCCCTTTGGTTGGGCTATTAACATCTCACCACACCTTTAACCTGTTCACTAAATAAGTGGCACATAGTATGGAAGTTCTTTTGTAGAAGAAGCTCTTTTTATGAGTAAAATATTGTATCTTCCTTTAAAGAGATTATAATCTGTCTGTAGATACACATACCTATATATTTGTAATGCAGAAACAGAGATTCAATGAAAAACAAAAAATTGTATGAAGTTAGATGAAGATGAAGATGGGACGGGGGAGACTTCAAAGAATGGTGCTTTGGGGGTTTGACTTTGAATAATAAGTGTAATTAGCGGAGAAAGCAGAACATTTTCTAGTAAGATGAAAGAGCATAGCTGTAGGTGAGTTTGAAAAAGTAAGTAGCAGATACAGATAGCTGGAGCATAGGGTGAGTATAGATCTGACAGTTAGGGCCATATGACTTTTCAGATCCTCTGGCGATGGATGAACATACTCTGACCTCCGCCCCCCCATCACTGACTTGGCCATTCGGCATGCTGTGGCCAGTAGAAGGCAGACAGAGTGATACTATGTAGTTTTAGCACAAAGCACTAAGGAGCACTGCAATAGCATCTTCTACTTGTTTCACTTGCACTCTTGTCATCTAATATGAAAAGAATATGCTTCAGGTAACCTGTATTTCTAAATGAAAATATATGGAATAGAAATGAACCATGACAGAAGCCTAGGTTCCAGCTTGTCTTAGCTAAGTACTGCCTATATCCAACCTACAGAGCTGTAAATGTGAAAATATTTGTTGTTTTGATACCATTGAGGTTTTTGAGGTTATGTAACATTATTGTACAAAAACGTATAAATACAGAAATTGGTACTAGAAATAGAGTTCTTCTGTAACTAAAACATGTATACTGATTTTCAAATCAGATGGCAAAAACCTATAATTTTTTTAGGAAAATGGTGACTCATGTTACATGGTGGTAAATCATTTTGTCAAACAGTTTGTCTGCAATAGCCTAGAGAATGAAAAAAGTACCTAATAAACTTGTGGAAAAGGCAAGGAGGTTTTGTGGCAGAAATGATAGCACAAGCTGGTTGTTGCTAACTAGAATTGATAAGAAGCACTATAAAAGAGAGATGTGCTCAGACAGTGGGGTTTTTCCAAGCAGAATTGAAGAGAATTATTTAGAGCCCAGTAATCTGTGATTGCAAAATAAAATTCTTTCCATTGAAGATGTCTTGGCCATTAAGGCATGTTCCCAGGGGAAGAATCTTATATACTAACTATTCTTCAGGGACAGTTGCATCAAATTCACATAGTGAGCTCACCCATATAAACCAAACTCATATTTTTTTTTGTCTTCTCTGTCAGCTGATATTAAGGGACTGTGCTGATAGTGTAGATATGATCTGATGGAAAGATGTAGGTGCAATACTAATAGATGACATGGAGTCTAGTCTATCTGCTTGAGCATGCCCTCTGAACTTGCTTGTGCCTGATAACAAAGGCATTACTTTTATTTTGATTGATTGCTTGGCACTTACCTCACTCTCTAGTTTGTTGAGTCTGACAGAATCCAGCTCATCATGGGTGTCTCTGGTCACATGGTCACTTGATGTGTTCTAGGCAGTCATTCACTCTATCATTTTCAAGGCCTGGTAGCTGCAGAGAGTGAGGCCTTGCTTTAGAAATTCAGAGGGATCAGGACACCTGCATGACTCAGTCAGTTAAGTGTCCAACTTTGGCTCAGGTCATGATCTCATAGTTTGTTAAGCTGAGCCCTACACACCAGGCTCTGGACTAACAGCTCAGAGCCTGGATACTGCCTTGGATTCTATCTCCCTCTCTGCCTCTCCCCTCTTTGTTCTCTCCCTCTTTCAAAATAAAAAAATAAACATTAAAAAATTAAATAATAAATAAATATCCTAAGAAACTCAGGAGGGTCTCTATTTTGATTCTCATACCAGAGCTTGCCTTTACCTCCACACATTGTCTTTTCCCATTGTAGCTATCTCTGTAAATGTAAATGTAAATGCAAATCATTTTTTCTCCCACACCAATATGAGCAACTTCTGGTTTTTTTTCTGATAAAGATAGAAAAGAATATATTTTACTGATGAATGATTGTATAATATACATGCAATATACATGTAGTAACCTGAGATCATGTTAATCTTCCCTAGAAAAAATACCACATCTTGCCCAGCAGCTGTAAATGGGATTACCGCTAGTTTGAGTTTGTGATAATCTATTGTCATTCTCCAGAATTTGTCTGTTTATTGCAGGGACCAGAGTGGTGTGTTAAATGGGGGATAGGAAAGGAGTCCTGCACTTTTGGCCTTTTAGGGTGGCATTAATTTCTGCTCTTCTCCACAGATCACTAGCATAGGTCTTACACCATAAACCAAGGAATAAATATGGGGGTTCTACCATTTACCAAGAATATCCATTCTAATTATTGCTGATCAAAAAAAAATGACCATAAGTATCTCTGTGGACCCACTGCAAGATAGATCTGGATTAGGCCTCCATTTATTGTCTGTCTATATATGGCCCCAGACTAATAAAATGTCTGTAATGACTATTATGGCCTCTAGGGATCACTGTCAATTCAGACACTACATACTAGTCCCAGAAATGCTTGAGTATATCACTTCCCCTAGCATAAGAATACTCTAGTAAATGTTTAGATAGGTCATTTAGGAAGGACTGGAAGAAAAAGTATATACGTGCTGAAATTTCATGATCCTTTCCTCTTGGGGAACTGGCCTCCCCTTCAATCAGTAGGTTCCAGTCTGAAAAATGGTTCATTTTTGGAAATTGAACGAGATATTGTAACATTTTCTCAGGGATGGCTGCTCTCAGCCACCTGAGAATCCATCCTTGATTTCTTTTGATTGTGTAGGTTGAGTAACATTCTTGTTGGTTACCCATTTTGCACCTATGGTTGGCATGTTCTGTTAACCATCTCCATAAATTTCTGAAGTTCAGATCCCACTGGTTACTACCCCAACCTTGACACTACTTAAAGTAAATGTACCAACTTTGCTTCTGATATTTAAATGATACCACTTGGCCTCTATTGTTTTATGATTTTGCCATCCTCTTTGCTCTTAGGGAACAATATTCTATAATAGTGTCTCTTAATGTTATCCCAGGTAGTCATCTCTCAATTTCTCAAAAATGCTCACCAATGAATTACATATTGCTTGGGCAAATAGAGTATCCTTTGGAGTCTCCTGTGAAACATAGATGACTGATGGGGTTTTTGGCCTTGTGTGACAAAATCTACTTTTGCATGCTTGCTTCTTTGAGCTTTTTGATCCCTTCTCCTACCATCTTCATAGAAGTTCTAGAATGTCTATTTCACTTGCTGTAGGCTATCACTTTTCTAAGCTTCTAAGAGACATTATAGAAGCATGCTAACTTAACTCTTGTCAATTATTAAACCTTCATAAAAACTTTTAATGTAAGGTGTGCATCAGGAAAGGAAAGGGGAAAATAGTTATAGATTGTTTTAAAATATCAGCTAGGAGAATTGTTTTTAATGTCAGAAGAATCTATAATCTTGCCAAATACTAATTATAAATTGTACCAACATTTTTAGAAACAATGCATTTGAATTTTTTTGATGCACTTGAGAACATTTTTCCTTAGCCTGGGCAAATTTCACATCCATGTGTATCAAGTATTCAAATCTTGGCAGTGTTTTTCTGAGTACTCTTCTGATATCTTTCACCAGGAAATGTATCTGAATTTTTTTCTTTAACAATAATGCTTTATTTATATAACTCTATAACCTTTTCAATTAATCAACTTTTCATCTATTTCACATTACTCATAACCTGCCCTGCCCTGTGGT
Organism: Crocuta crocuta; assembly: GCF_008692635.1. Taxonomy (NCBI): domain Eukaryota; kingdom Metazoa; phylum Chordata; class Mammalia; order Carnivora; family Hyaenidae; genus Crocuta; species Crocuta crocuta. Next base: position 1,286,418 of record NW_027531270.1, on the reverse strand, counting down.
TTCACTCTGCTTCTTCTTTATTCCTTTCCTTCTGTACTCAAACTTGGCATCACGGTCCATAATTTCAATTCTATACTTCCTGGCCTCTTATTTTCCTTTACTCCCTGATCCCATTACTGAATCTATATTGCCAATTCCAAATTCTAGATAAACACTTTCTTCTATTTATCTCCCTATTTTTAAAAAATTCTATTGAATATTTCTGGCACTAATTACACAATAATATTTATGGTCTTCTATAAAATCATATCGTCAATCTGACTCAGTCTAGCCATCAGTGCTATTCACCAATCCTTTTACTCACTTCCATTTCACTTTTTGTTTTTAACCTCCACTATGACCATTTTTAACTTGTTTCATTCTACTGGATCTTCCAGCATGTCACCAACCCATTTGCTTTTTACTGACAAACTTAATCCTCCTTACTGAGAATGTGGTAGGCATTCCACACATTTTCTCCTAACTTCCTCTTACCTCAAAATTTCTTCAGAATTCAATCAACTGTGCTTTTCTAACGTGCCCAGATATCCTTTTTCATACAAAGAAAACCCATATGAACAAAGACTTGTACAAATATGTGTAGACAATGTCATTAATACATGATAAAGTTAAACAGCAAAACTATCCATTGCTGTCTCTGTGTCTGCTGAATGGAGGGAGAATGTGTTCGTCTTGGGCTCGGTATAGAAGTTAAACTTGTAGCAAAAAGCAAATAGGAAAATACAAAAAGAATTAGAAAACAAGATAAATACAAAAAGTACAAAACAAACAACAACAACAACAAAGCAAGTATAATAAAGACTTTGCTTCAGCTCAGAAAACACAGAGGCAATCAGCCCTAGAGGACAGAGTGCTCCGAACAGATAAATGAGCAAAAGGTAAAGCAACTGAAAAAAAAAAAAAAGAGACACTTGTCAATCATGGAAAATATTTAAAAAGTGGCAAACTGTTTTGTTTTAGAAGTTTAGTTTTACTTTAAATTATTAGACTAAAAAAGTACATGAATTTACTGACAAATTCAAACATGATATTATATTAGGTTGTGGAGTCAAGTATATTGAGGAAAAATAATACCTTGTTACAAGAACTTGAGATAAAAATTACCTGCAGTTAATAACAAAGAGGATATATTTTTTTCCAAGAAGAAAAAATGATTTTTTCAGTATAGATCAGTGTTGGTCATAATGGAAAATGTTTTGGATTGGAATTGGATGTATCAGTATGAACCTGTGCTCAGTATCTATACATTATCCTATATCTATATTACTATCTGTACTTGTTGATATAGACATCTATTTCCTGGGAGTACATATGTATATATCTCATTTGTGGTTTCTAAATATTATTATTTAGAAATGTTATTTTCCCCTAAAGAAACTGGGGTTTCTTGGAGAATAAGTTAACTTGAGAGCTATGCCAGGGAGAATGAAAAATGAGCTTAGAATATTTTCAAGAGCCAGAAAATAACGATGGAGACATATCCAAACAATAGAGTAACCAGTTGGAAGGGACTTCTATTGGGAATTCAAAGATGAATATATATAATGAAGGCAATAAATTATGACTCATCAAATAAAAGAAAAACCCATGACTCCATATTGATGTAAATGAATAAATAAACATTGAGAGAAAAATGATAGTTCTATTTTTATACCAGAATGCCAACAAATAAGTAAAACATGAATAAAGTGATTAGAAAATCATCAATGGATGCTAAAACTAGAGGATCAAAATCTAATGAGAAACAGGATATTTGTACAGTTCTCAAAGTATCTTCACAGAAGTTACTTGTGAATTACAAAATGAAAATCATAATTATACAGAAAAAACTGGCAGCTATACTTTCACCGAGTGATCAAAGCTAACATTCACAAAACTGCAGCAAACTGACATCATGTCTCAAGATTATATGCCCTGAGGAGGACATATCTCTTCAGAGGTATTTCCTGTATAAAATGTGTAACCAGAACTTAATCAAGAAGAAACATCAGACAAACTCATATTGAGAGATATTTTACAAAACAACTAACTTATGCTCAAAAAAATGTCAATGTCAGAAAATGCTAAAAGGGAAAAAAGAAAAGAAAGAAAGAAAAAGGAAAAAAAGGCTGAATACTTGCTTCTGATCAAAATAAAGTAAGATATAACAATGAAATGCAGTCTATGGTGCTGGATTGGATCCTACATTATTAAGACAGAAAAGTTATAAGATCTTATTAGGACAACTGATGCAATTTGAATACAAACCATGGATTAGATAAGAATATTGAACTAATGTTAAATTCTCAGGCTTTGATAATTGTGTTCTGGTTATATAAAAGAATATCTTTAAAAATATATTTGTTTTTAAGAAATACACACAGATATCTTTAGTAAGAAAGGACCACAGTATCTTCAATGTATTCAAGCAGCTTAGGAGTGGGGAGGGAAGTACATATATACAAAGAGAATAAGAGAGAAAGAGAGTGGGAAAGGAAAAGGAAGAGAATGAGGAAGTAAATGATGCAAAATGTAACTAACTGGTGAATCTGAGTAAAAAGTATATGGAAATTCTGTGTATTCTTGCAACTTTTCTCTATGTTTGAAGTTATACCAAAATAAACATTGCTAAAACAATACCACTGCTTAAAGGAGCAGATCCAATAAATGAAACTGTTCATAAAAGCTCTGCTTTAACAATATTCATTTTTGGTGGGAAGTGTTAGATCATAGGGATAGGTAAAAAGATAGATAGACCAGTAGGTTGACTATTAAGATATGTTCTGGCTAAGAATCATGGACTTTGGCAATATTTTGGATTTTAGTCAATCAGTGTGAAAGTGCTTTATTAAGTATTATGTGTGCATAGATACATATGATGTCTGTTTCCATATTTTCCAAGTGAGAACTTGACTAGATTAGTGCTCACCCATCTCTTTTGGCTTATATAAGATATTCTTATTTTCCTTCACAGCAATGCATAATCTTTAGAAAATTCTTATAAATTTAAAAAAAGCTTGTTTAATAGATGACTCCACCTAAATGTTTAATTTTATTTTTTATTTTATGTTTTTAAGAAAGAGAGAGCGAGCGAGAGTGAGAGAGAGAGAGAGAATCAGCACAGAGCCCAATGTGGGGCTTGATCCCACAACCCTGGGATCATGACCTAAGCTGAAATCAAGAGCTACCCAGGTGTCCCTAAATGTTTCATTTTAAATCTATATTTGTATTTTATTTACTTATGATATTTGGTAATATTATGAATGCAAATTTCTTGTCACGTACAACATATTAACAAAATGTGTACACTCTTAATTTTAATGTTGTGAGAAAATGTATGATCTGTGAAGAAATAAATTCAAAAATGACATTATGTTGTCTTTGGCTATAGGAAATCACATGTGAAAAATGTAGATTTGTGTTTAACTATTGTATGTGTTAAGGTGTTTTAAAAAAGCTGATATGAGGGACGCCTGGGTGGCTCAGTCGGTTAAGCGTCTGATTTCAGCTCAGGTCATGATCTCATGGTTAGTGGCTTTGAGCCCTGCATGGGGCTGGCTCTGTTTTAACAGCCAGCTCAGAGCCTGGAGCCTGTTTCAGATTCTGTATCTCCCTCTCTCTCTCTGACCCTCCTTTGCTCATGCTCTGTCTCTTTCTCTCTCTCTCTCAGAAATAAATAAAACATTAAAAAATTTATTTTAAAAAGCTGATATGATGTTAGGAATTTCTATTCTTAAATTTTTTTTTAAAGTTTCTAAAAATCAGAAAAGTTAGTTTTGTAATGTTTGACTTTTCCTTCAAGTTGAAGAAAAAAGTGAATGGCTTTTAAGTTATTATTCGCAGATATGTCTCTGGGTGTGAAAAAAACCATTTAGATTCAATTCTCCACCAATTATTCCTTTTCAAAAACTGATTTTGGAACAATAAGACCATAAAATAAGGTCCTAGGTAAAAATTTTTAATAGATGAATGAAACTTAATGATCCAATGAAAGTAGCCTTGAGGGAAATTTGTAACATTATTATTTGGAGGGCACCTGGGTGGCTCAGTAAACTGAGCATCCAACTCTTGATTTTGGCTCAGGTCATGAGCTCATAGTTCATGAGATCAAGTCCCATGATGGGCTCTTTGCTGAGATTCTCTTTCCCTCTTTCTCTGCTCCTCCTCCTCTTTCTCTCTCTTTCAACGTAAATAAACTAACTTTAAAAAAAAACATTATTTTTTAATGCTCCCCATTAGGTTATATTTTAACATTAGTGCTCCTCAAGCTTCCTGTCTTTATTCAGTGGTCCATTAAAAGTATGAATAAAACAGCATATGACCATGAATAAAGATAATTTAAAATAATCTAATGACCCAAGCCACCATGCTGAGAAATTCAGCTGAAGGGTAACCTGAAGGTGAGGCCAGTCATGCACACATTCAAGTGACTAACACCAGTCCCTGAGCCTCTCGCTTGATATTTATTCAGGGCTCTAACTGTTCCCTGTTATATAATTTAAACCACTGTTTTACTTACTAATCCCAGAGTAGAAAGGATAGGGTACCTTCGTGGACTATACCCATGTGCTGCCAGTGGGAAGTTCTAAGTAGTGAGCTCAGATACCTTCTAGCTCTTTCAGTGGCTCCAGCCTGGAAATTTATAAATGCATTGGGCTAACTAGCTAAAATAAAGCCCAAATAATCAAAGGGGAAGGAGAGAAAAAGGAGACAAACAATAGCTCTTAGTTAAAGCAGAATAATTAAAGGAACAATAAAAAATTGAAGTAGTTAGGAATACAACATAAACATGGAATAGACATGTGCTGCATTATTACATTTTTAAAAAATCAGTTCCAAAGATGGATGTTCTTTTCCCAATTAAAAAAAAAAAAAAAGTATAACCATTCTTGTGAAAAACAGCACAGAAATTTCCAAAGGAAAAACAAAACAAAATCAACCATAACCTCATACAGAGAGAACTGCTTTTAAGATTCTGGTTTAGGTTTCAGTATTTTTTCAAAATGAATACCACAGTGAACACACACACACACACACACACACACACACATACACACACACACACTCATACATATGCACACTTCACACCCTGATAGAGAGGCAGCTTAGGGTAGTGGTTAATAATCTCAAAGACAGACTGCTTGGATCTGAATCCTGGCTCTGACACTTACAAGCTATGTGTCCTTGCACACATTACTTGACTTCTCTGTGCTTTAATTCCACATCTTTAAAGTTGTGATAATATTATTGATATCACAAATTTTTATGAGAATTAAATGGATTGACATTTGTGAAAATTCTAGAGAGGGCCTACAATATAAAAATTATATACAATGTTTATGTTTTTATTATTATCTCCAATTATATATAGTTTTACAAAAAATGGTATCATAATGTATATATAATAGTAGATCTTGTGTTTTTCCAATCTGGTCATAGCCCTTTAAGAAAACTGCTTCTCCATGCTTTCCTTTTATGTTGGGGCCTTTGAGAGGGTCCCATAAATATCAATAAATACCAGATTCCCCGATCCTAATATGAGTCAGTTGAAAATCAAGACAGAGAAGTATAACATACAAAGTCCAAAACATCACTTTTAGCACTTACCAAGCTGGTATGAGGGAATGTGGCTTACTTCTGTTGGCATACTTTCTTATAGTTGACCTCCAAATAAACAGGCTTTCCCAAATAGTCTTTGGGTCATATCAGCCATCTCACATGGAGTATATGAGTTTACGGAGAGAGGAAAGGTGTGCGAGGCTAATTGAATTTTATCCACATAGAAGGAAATAGAATAAGGAATAATAACAATATTCGTTTTTTTTTCTCGTTTTCTTCTTACACCATGGAAAGGTTTACTTCTGACTTTGTACTTTTAAAAATCTGGTTATTGAAGCATTCTGACAAAAAAAGCTGGCTATACCTTTCTCTGCGAAGATTTGGTGACTGCAACTGTGTTTATATGATGTACAATTAATTGACTGAGGTATGAATCAGTTGAATATCAGTTCATTTGATGACAAAGTCTCATGTCTTACTGGGTATTACATTGAGATTGCTATGTCTATATGTGTAATGTCGAGAGCTGGCCAATTATGGAACTAGTTTAATCTCCTGAATCTATTACTGAGAATTAAAAAGGCATTGGGGGGCACCTGGGTGGCTCAGTCAGTTAAGCATCTGACTCTTGATTTTGGCTCAGGTCATGACCTCATTGTTTGTTAGTTCAAGCCCCACAATTCTGGATATGGGTTATTCTTGCTTATGCTCCTGGAAATCAGAAGCAAAACTTAAACTATTTCCCACGGTTGATATGAAGTAACCACTGACCAATTCACTATCATTTAAGAAAATTCTGATATTCTCGGGGCACCTGGGTGGCTCAGTCAGTTAAGCATCTGACTCTTGATTTTGGCTCAGGTCATGACCTCATTGTTTGTTAGTTCAAGCCCCACAATTCTGGATATGGGTTATTCTTGCTTATGCTCCTGGAAATCAGAAGCAAAACTTAAACTATTTCCCACGGTTGATATGAAGTAACCACTGACCAATTCACTATCATTTAAGAAAATTCTGATATTCTCGGGGCACCTGGGTGGCTCAGTCAGTTAAGCATCTGACTTCAGCTTAGGTCATGAACTCACGGTTCCTGAGTTCAAGCCCACGTTGCATCCGGTTCTGTGCTGACAGTTCAGAGCCTGGACTCGCTTCGGATTCTGTATTTCCCTCTCTCTGTGTTCCTCCCCTATCTGCACTCTGTCTCTCTCTCTTACAAAAATAAATAAAGATTAAAAAAATTAAAAAAAAGAAAATTCTAACATTCTGACCAACCATTGTGAAAATAAAATAGTCATTGTTTTCTTACTACATACGATGCTTTATAATAATACTCCTGAACATTCCATGTTTTTGTTCGTGTGAGAAATAAGCCCACTGATGAAATCAACAGAGGGATACGGAGACTGAGAGCATAGTGAAGCAAGGCTTTAGGCAATGTTCTTACAAAAGTGGGTATCTGATGGACAGATACACTTGGGGGTAGTTATAAAGGCAACTTACCTTCTAGTGTGCAAGTTCCTGCCCTGATTCCTCACTGGCTGAGTATTACAGAGGTTACAGTCTTACCTGAAAGTCACCTATGCCCATGTAAGTCAAAAAGTAGTCTGATTGAAATAAATGGGCATTCCTTGATGTGAGGCAGAGACTTAGTTCTTTGGTTCTTACTCATTGCAAAGCCCACGAAAAATAAGCAAAATGAAGAGCAGAAGAAGAACCAGGAAGTGAAATGTTTAAGGGTTTGGGATTTCATCGGGGGAGGTTCGTACATGTTTCCAATGGGTTGTAAACCTATTGTTAACTGGAAAGCACGACTCTTTTGGGTATTTCTGAAAATGAATCATCTCACTTCTCACAGTTTGAGTGCTCCTGGTTTTGCAAACTATCTTTTTAGGTCTGTGCACAGTAAACTTGTACTAATTACTACTTCAGCCATTCATTGGTTTTACCTCTGTTATTTCTGAATTTTTGACAGGACTGTAAAGAGAAAAAAAACAGGACGTATCCACCCAGTGTAGGAAGAGCCTCTGACAGTGGCTGTGTGTCCTTGGAGGACACCAGCTCCTGCTGCTCAGCACTTTTCCCCTTTTGATAACAGCTTTAGGCATGGGAGTGACTTCCTACTGGTATAAATCTCTGGACTGTACACCATTTGCCTAGTTTGGCTTTTTAACTCTTCTGATACCTTTATGACAGTTTTCCATAATAAATTCCTTTACTGAACTACCTGTCATGAGTTCTATTTTTCTGTCTGGACCTTGGCTGATACAAAGGTAGAGACTATCTTCTTTGTGTGGATAGATTAAGGTAACCTGTACAAAATGACACAGCTAGTTTAACACCAGGCTTTCAAGCCAGTTGTGCTTCATTTCAAAGCCCAAGTACTTAAACTGCTGTGCTGTATTCAAATGATATTCCAAATAAATATCCAAATAAACAGTTTTCATGAATCACTTCTTCCCATAACTTAGCTCAAATTGTCTGCATTATGGCATTAACTATCTATGATTATCATTTAATTGTCTATCTCCTGCAATAGCTTATGAGATCTCTTGAGAGCAAGTACATATGTTATTCATCTTTGTATCCCTAGCACCAACTACTGTGCTTGGGATGTAGTAGAGTGTTAATAAATATTTGGGGAATGAATGAATAATAATCATTGCCATTTATAGAGAAACTATTTCATTCCAACAACAAAGCTAGGGGTTTTATGTAAATTTTATAACTCAATCTTCATTGATAATCTTGTAAGTTAGGCAAAGAGTCTAACATCATAGGTAAGGAAAAATAGGCTTAAAGAGTTGAAACAACTCATGACTAAACTAGGATTGGCTAAATAGGCTTCAAGTCCTGACATTCTTACTATATCTAGCTGCCTCTATTAATGTGAATGAATAAATACATATATCAATGGGTTGGGGGAAAAAGTAAACATTTGTTGGATTTCCAGTTATTTGGGGAGCTTTATAAACAGACAAAATATAAGAAAAAGGAGCAGCTCAGTATCTACTCACCATAATTAACTGAAGGAACATGTTTTTGTATCCAAAGTTATACCTATGTAGGCAAAAGGAAGAGAAGAGTTGAAGTAATCATCTAAATAAATGAAACAGTTTATATTACAAGTGTGTAAAAATATTAGCTATTCCCATAATTATCTAGTCATTCTCTAGAATGATTTGGCATGGGGTATAACACTGATGATTTTTACAATAAGTTCTCCTAAAGATTTAGAAGTCGGGTTTCAGGTTTACTTTTTCCACATTGGTGGTCTATTACCCAGAGTTAGACAATATGTTACTCAGAGTAACATGGTAGGTATATTTATTGCTGGATTGCTAATGTAAGCTTTTGCTTGTGTTTTTGTGTGTTCTAGTTTTTGCTTTGCATGGTGAAATCAATATATGAGTCTATTACCCAGTTAAGTTTCTCCTTATTTTGTCTGCAGTCATACATTCCTTGTACCTCCTCTGAGTGTAGGAAGGAAAATAATAACTATATTTGTGAGGCTGATTTACAGAATTCATTATCTTACTTTTTGATTTCTGATGGAAATGAATAGAAGAAAAATAATTTGGTAGGCATCATACAAAGGGTTATTGTTGCTTCTACACATGCCTTATTAGCCCTTACTTGGTTTGCTACTGGTTGAAATTATTTCAGCTGGATACCACCAAGAGGCTGTTCTCTTCTTTCAGGGCTAGTAGGAACCATTTGAAGAATCTGGAAATAAACAACTTTCATAAGATTTTTGCTGGTGCAGCCCTCTCTTTTATTCCCAGGGAAAAGATGTCCTCTTAAGTCTTCTTCATGTATGTACTACTAGTTTTGTCATGATAAAGAAAAGCCTTTATTTTCTTAATTCAATAGTATAGAATAATATAAAATTAAATGTATGCATGTTTCTTCATTGATTTATACAATAAAAAACTGTGTCTGGATACTTAATATTGGAGAAAAAGCACAAATAAGACCATTAATTTGTTTTGTAAAAAAATGTCCTCTTTTGTGATTGAGACATATCATTAAGGGCTGAAAAACAAGTGATGCCAAACCTCCCAGAGTGTTACCATTTGATAGTTATAGAATTTCAGTCATGCAAGATGAAGAAGCTCTAGAGATCCAAATACCAAAAATGTGCATTTAGTTAATTCTATAATGTGCTTTTACCACAATTAAAAAACAATACAAAAACAAAAAAACCCCAGAGTCATGACCACTAGGCATGGAAGATACTCAACCACATTTGTATGAGAATGCATACTGAAGAATTACCTGCTTTCATTTGAATGCTGAGAAGGAGTTAGTGAAAGAAAATGCTTCTCCACTTAATAAAACTCAAGCAAGTTGTTTTCATTAACAGTAATGATTGATGGGGATTTGTTGGTGACACTGTGGTCCCAGGAACAGAAGTCACCATATAAACAACACTATGCTAACAAAAGGAGACTGTTCACATGGCTGGCACTTGCAGGGCCATGAGAATATGAAGAAACAACACGTGCATTCCCTGATTTGGAGCCAAGGTGATGGTGACATTAACTATTGGATTTCACTAATTTTGTTAAAGAAACAGAATTAGTTTTACTCTTTCATTTATTGATTTTCCCTTATTAAAAGTTTAAAAACATGTCTGAAAGGCCAACATTTTTTAAGGGAAAGTTTACTATTAACTCATCACATTTAATTTCTTCCAAGTCCTTAGCTTCAAACACTACCTCTTACCCAAGTCAAGACAACTGTTTATAGAACTTCTCTTAAGATAGTAAACACATTTAAAACAAATCTTTGAGACATGGTGATAAAACCTGCTCAAGATGGTTACATAGTTTCACAACACATAGAAGGAACTACAGAATTCCCCTTTGTGGTGACTTTCTGTCACTAACTCCATCTTCTATGTCCTGTGGGCACACAGGAAAAATAGACATTTAGAATCATCATGACTTTAGCCACTAAAGAGTGAAGCCAGCTTTGACATGGAAGAGGAATAAGTTTTTCCCTCTTTTACTGTTTGATTGAGTGACCATAATTTGACTCAGATACTGGCAAGGAGAATAGGAAGGGAAATGACAGAGAAAAGAATGGATTCTAAACCATGAGAAGGAAGGAATGAGGACAGTTGAGAGGTTTATGGTAAAAGTAGATATAATACAAATGAGGACCAAAGGATAGCAGTTCCCATTCTTTTCAAAAATTAACCTCTCTATTGTTTTTTCCAAAACTAGGGCCATGTACTTGCTCTATAGTTAAGGTGATTTCGCATTTTAGGTGGGGGATTTCAGCATGAGTTCATGTGTATGATACTCATATATGCCAAAATTGTCTCTAATAATTTTCCTGTATGATCTATGAATTTCTTACCACTTACATACTGAACAATTTGTATTTGATCCTATGCTGTTTAGTTCTACTCCAATGAGTTTGTTTAAAAGTTTTATCTTTTCCAATAAAATAGAATTTCTTTGGGATCTGGGTCAAAGTAATCTCCACAGAGGCTCATTAACTAATTTATGACTAGTTTCTATTGTCTATTAGAGGCCCTGTCTTATTCACTGCTGAAATCTTGTGCTTAGCCCCTGGTCTGGTACTAGCAGACATATTTGTTGTATCTGTGAGAGAATGAGTAAAGAGAAGTAAGTTCATACATAATTGTTCAGACTGTTGCCTTCATGCATGTTAGGAAGTAGGATTCAGCAAACATATAGAGGTAAAACAATTAAGTTTTAGAAAATGGGGATCATTGAGGATTGAATGGATACTGTTCAGAAGAGTTTAATAAATGAACACTGAGAATACTACTAAAGTATCATTTTGGTGAGTTGAAGTAGATTTACGAGAATAAATATTGTCAGAGTGAAACACTTTGTTTTTGGTGCAAAATAATGCCCTAGTTTCAAAAAACAAATAGACAAAATCTTTGTGAAGGGGTTAGTGGAAATTAATAGAATTTAACTTATCTTCTTGTTTTACATATAAAAATGTGTGTCTATGTGTTATATATAGGTACACATATATCTGTATTTATTATATATGTAGGCATATAGATCTTCACTTAAATGTTTGGTCTTCTTATACACCTCACATTCTAACTTGCAACTGTAGGATTCTTTTCCAGATCACAGAATTATTTGTTATTTTCACTTAGGCTATTTCCATGATTAAAATTCCATATCTCCCCAGGTTTCCTTGAATCAGCAGTGCCCCAGAAAGTGTTTCCCTTCCTGAGACTCCAGGGAAGTCTTGGAACGCAAAGAACTTGAAGAGGGAGCCTGGCCAAATAGAGATTTTTGAGCCTTGGTAGGCTTGCTGAAGCAGATTTTTAGCACAAACACAAATCAAAGTCTTTGTGTTCTTAAAAGCAGCATTTTCATGTAAGTCCAAAAAGCTCACTTTGGTTCTATTTGTTTTGGCTAAAGAAATGAAAAGCTTTGTTTTAACCACGTGGGCATTATTTTGCAAGGGGACCATAGCAAATTATTCTAATATCTTTATCTGGCTAAAGAGTAACTAAAGTTATTTGATGTAACTTTCTCAGTGGAAAATTAGCAACTAAATCTTCTCTAACATCATTATTTTCTAGATCTGAATAAAAGCTTCTAAGGTATTTTTATAATACAATGGAATCTGATTGTTGCTCAGATTTTGTACTTTCTTCAAAAGAATGACAATTTATGATTTTGTCAGTTAACAGATTTTTGTCTTCTTAAAAGGATGAACTAAGAATATCAATCTTTGAAACGTAAATATCTTGGAACACTCAGAAGAGCAAGATGGCAGAAAATGAGAAAAGAATTGAAACCCATAGAATAAGATGTCTTTCCAAGATGAAGGTATGAACTTTTGGGTGTATAGATATATATATATATGTGCCTTTTTTCTTAAATTTAGAGTTTGTAAGGTTGCTCACATGAAGTGCTTTAATGTTAATGTCACATTATCTGATATATTGATAATTTCTTGCTTTAATAAAGTTGGTTTTATAATTGAGGGTTAAATAGGGCTACTGATTCAGGCAATTTAATCAGAAATGATTTTGAGAAACTTAAATGGAAGACAAGTTCTTAAAAGTTTTCAGGGAATAATATGTTACAATAGGATTTAATTTTGTGTATCAAAAGGTCAATTTAATGCTCATTCTTTTGGGGTTTTTAGTCCAGAGGAGTATGGGAATCTCACCTAGAAAACGGTTCATTGTACAGGAACGCTTTGTTGGTCTGTATGCAATGATTACTTCACAATGACCTAGTAAAACAAATGTTTACTTCAAGCGTTGGCAACTTATCAACCATTGTCTATAAGAATAATGCCCATTTTGTTAGCTGTTTCTGGTATTCTTGACTATTTCAGAACAAATTCTTTTTGTATAGCTTCAAAGCCATTTGCCTTCAAAGAAACTTTGAATTTGTTTTAAACCAAGGGCTGTGGATATTTGTCTTGATTCTAAAGCCAGTGACTGAGTGGTTTCTAGACTAATGTCACCAATATTTTACCAAATTTTGTTTTCTCTTCATACGTGTGTAAAGAAAGTCTACACGTATGCATTAAAAATGAAGAGTGATGATTTAGATTTAGCAAACATTTGCCTGAAATGCTATATCAATTATTTATTTAAAAAATTCTCCTTAAATTATCCCTCAATTCTCATGTCTTTATCCTAAAAATGAATAATCAAAAACAAGGATCTAGGCTCAGGCTCCTCGTGTTCATACCCAGATTCATCTGCTTTCTTGCCATGTGAACTTGGACAAGCTGTGCTTTGTACTTGCTTCAGCTTTCTTATTTGAAAAAGGTAATAACAATTTTCCTGTTTCATAGGATTTATTTTCCTTTTTACATACTTGGAAAATGACTAGAATATTGTAAGCATTCCATAAATATTAGTTATTATTATTAATTGCACAGTATGTTAACTAACTGGAATTTAAATAAGAACATGGAAGAAAAAATAATATTAATAGCATTTGTGTATAAAAATCAGGTGTCATTTCTAAAAAATTGATTTTAATGTAATATTTGCTTACTTAGGGGTTTGGCAAGATTAGATATTGATGTTCATGTTATGGTAAAATATTACTAGGACAAGTTTATCAGGTAAATTGATAAGCAACTGCTTAATAGATTTTTTTTTCTTCTATGAACTTAGAAATATGCATATTAAGCAAAATTCTTAAGAAAGCATCAGTAGACTATCACTACATTTGCTTCAAACTCTGGAGCACTATCGTTAAGAGCTAGTAGAACTAGCTTCACAAATATAGAGGTTAGTTTGCACTAGACATGAGTCAGAATAGCCACTGTTTCTTTTACCTTGTGACTCGAACCAAACAGCTTATGTAACCCATCTAGGTGTTTTAGCAAAGAACACTGGGTCCATGATTCTTCTAGTGTCTTTTCTTAAAATATTAAATAAAATAAATTATACTACTAAAGATGATTTGTACGTTATTTGGTAGACCTTGCTTTTAAATATGAAACTTGAATTATAAAACCATGTGAAATTTTTAAATTCTCAATAATGTGCTCTGCAAAGATTTATAGTGTAAAGACAGTTTCTACAAATGGCATTTAGAATAAAAGAATAAGCAGTTAGAGACATAGCCATATAATGGTTTGGGCTCATATTGAGCTTGATATTTAAATTTTTTAGGATTTTTTCCCATACATTTCTATTCAGATTTCCCCAATGAATTGGTACAGCCAACTCATGCTTAGGTGTATTAAATTCTATTATATTTCATCTTATATTTAGCTTACTTTCAACTCTGACCACTTCTTCAAGATGTTTTTGAATACTTATTCGTCATTAATTCAGCAAATCTGTATTAAGTGCCTAGACACCAATGATCTAAAGATAAATAATATATGGATCCCATATTTGAATTGTTCACAGTACAGTGAAGGAGGCATCCAAGCACATAAATAAAGTGCACTGTGATAGGGGCTATAATAGAGGCAGTACACAGCAGGATGGGAAGGTAAAGGGTGAGTGGTTAAAGCTACCTGGGGAGCAGAAAGACAAGGAAGTCTCCACAATAGAAATGATGACAGAGTTGACTTTTAAAAATCGAGTATATATTTATCATATGCATAAGAGGAAGAAAAGTATTACAAGTGGAATATCACCCTGTAAAAGGCACTCAGATGTAAAATGGCATGGTCAATTATAGAAACTTTAAGTAGAACATTATGTGTAGTGATAAGCAGCAGGAATGTTATTGAGGTATAGATGAAACATTGTCATCTAAAAAAGTAGAAATGTTTGGTTGTGGGAAGTCACTAAACATTTTAAGAAGTGAAATCACATGCCAGTTATAGGTTTTATTAATTCATTTGATAGATATTTACTAAGCTCCAAATTAGTGGCAAGTGGAGGGAGTTTAGGCTTGGACAAGACTAGAGGCAACTAAGGAATGTTGGCAATTGTCTCATCTAAACTGTGTGTACATTAGAGAGATTTCAGCATATGGGTGATAGGGAAAGCTATGAGAATAAATGAGATTTCCTAAGGAGAGAACAGATAGCACAAAAAGTAGAGGGTGCAAGACAAATCCTGAACAATCTGGCCAAAGAGAAGACTGAATAGAAAAATTCTAGCAGGTCAGTGCACATATAGGTGTGTGGGGGTGGGGTGGGAACCTCAGGAAGAAAAGAGAGATTAATGGAGTCAAATGACTCAAGAGACATCAGAGAAGCTGAGAACTGAGGCGTATCTGTTGGATTTGGAAATCAGGAAGTTGTTTTTGACCTTTAATGGAGTAGCTTCAGGACAGGCTAGACAGTAGGAAAGTAAAGGGTGAATGGAAAGTTAAACAGTCTAGGCAATAAACTTAGACTGTTCTTCCAAACATCCTCATGGTAGCTGGAATAGCAACCATCAGGGTGTAGGGGGAAAATATATAGATTTAAAGACAGAAATATTTTGAATACATATATAAATTAGTAGAGAGGTAGTAAAGAGTGTGAGGTTGAGAATAGAGAAGAGAGTATCAGTCGATGAATCAAGGTATCAAATGGGAAGAATGGATTCAAAAGCATGGGTAGAGGCATTTTATTGTACTGGAGAAGGGACACCTATCCTTCGAAGGCAGGAAGGGAATTGGAGAGGCAGAGATGGGGGTAAGTTTGATGGTGATGTTGCTGAGATCATTTGCTGATCATGAAGACCACATGACTGGTTTGAAGACAGAAATAGAAAAGATTGTGAATAATTGTGAAGTGAATGTACAAGTAATACAAACTGTGGGGCTGGTTTATGCTTGAGAATGTTGAAGGCGGAGAGGTGAGGATTTTAGAGATTTAGTCGGCTGGCTAGAAAGTAGACTGAATGGTCTCCAGGATGGAAATCTCATCAGGAAACATCTTTAAGTGAGACCAAGGAAAAAGTCCCATGGCCTAGGGTTGGAAAACCACCATTCAGGAGGACCTAAATCTATTTATCTCTATTTTATATCTACTTACCTATACTATCAATCAGTATACAATACCCATTTGCCAAATATTCTACTAAAATCTAAGTCTGCTTCTTTCTAATTTATGAAACTATAAAAATTGTGACTTTTCCTCCCTTTCAGTAAAACCATACTAGCTTTTGGTGATCACAATGATTTTGTTTGTTAAGTTGTCTTGATTTTTGTTACGGATCACATGAATCTGACTGTCCTCTAAAACTGTATCACTATACAGGAAATGTGACTCGATATATAGAAATTTATTGTATTCATATTTGTTTATTATAGCAAATACCTGTTCCATTTAGAAACATTTTATAATGGTTTGTAATTACTTTATAATATATTTTGTTTTTATTATAGTATAATATAATATTGCTTTAAATAAATAAACTGGTAGTGAGCACCAGTCTAATGTTGCATAATTTACATATTACCTTGAACAAATTTCCTACAGAAATAATGTCTTTGTGTAATCGTATGTTTCTTTTTTATTATCATATCTGAATTTCTTGTACTACAGAAGGCATTGTAGTGTTGAAGATATTAGCTATCTTTTATTTAGAATGTTTGTTTCTGTGTATGTACAAAAGGTACCTATAAAATAATGAGGCTACAGCTACCCACAAAATTCAATATTACTAATTGGTCCTACTTTGAGTTTTCAAAGAGACAACATGGCATGAAAGACCAGATGAACAGACCGTATTAAAAGTTTCTTGCAAATTTAAGGGTTACTTCTGTTGGAGACAATCAGTCTTATGGTAGATGATATTTTGTCAACAAATGGCAAATACACAATTTAAAAATATTTTTTTCTGTTTTCTTATATTCTTTTCTCCCTAGATGTTTCTGTTGGCAATAACATGTGCATTTGTATCCAAAACACTATCTGGATCTTATATGAATTCCATGCTCACACAAATAGAAAGACAGTTCAACATTCCTACATCTCTAGTTGGATTTATTAATGGGAGCTTTGAGATAGGTATGAATTATTTTTGTATTACTCCTTTTTGTATTTTATACAAAAGCTAGCCTGGGGCGCCTGGGTGGCTTAGTCGGTTAAGCGTCCGACTTTCGCTTAGGTCATGATCTCGCAGTTCGTGGGTTCGAGCCCGGCGTCAGGCTCTGTGCTGACTGTCAGCTCAGAGCCTGGAGCCTGTTTCAGCCTGTGACTCCCTCTCTCTCTGACCCTCCCCTGCTCACGCTGTCTCTCTCTCTCTCCTAAAAATAAATAAAACATTAAAAAAAAATTAAAAAAAAAAAAAAGCTAGCCTGAATTTTATTTTCCTTGTTTGCAATTTTAGTTTGTCTAATCTGACTGAATAATATGTTTTCCATAATGGATGAATTTTCCCCCAAATAACACCTAAATATTGCCACATATCCCACCACTGAATTTTTTATTCTAATAGTTTTTTGTTATCTAGCATAAATAGCAGAGTATTTAGAATTTTTCAGTTTAATCTTTCATTTGATAATTCTTAAAAGCTCTATTTTCCTATTTAGAAGACATACGTCATGGAAAACAAAGGAATCTGTTTTCCAAAGGAATATACGAATATTTTTCTTTTCCTGCTGTTTCTGGGAGGCTAGCAATTCTTCTTTCTAAGTGCAGCAGGAAGAAGAAACTGTTTTCACATCTCCCTGAATTTATTTCAGAAACAGACTCTAGGAAAGAATAAAGTCTATTCTTACTCTCTGAGTTTTGTGGAGGGTTGGAAGATGTGAAGATAAGGGAGGAATGAGGAAGAGAAAGATTTCTCTTGTAAACAAAGCTGCATAAAAATATGAATGCCATTCTTTCACAGTTTTAGAGTCATTTCTACTTCCTCCAAGGTAAATGTTACCTTTAATATACTTAATATCTGGAAGAAAAATCAGGATTGAGGAAAGGCAAAACTCAAACAGGTGATGCTTGATTGATTGTGTATTCTAGCACTTAACTCTCTCAAACCGAACTCAGTACCATCTGTGTGCTGGAACCTGGTGATGGACTTAGAAACAACTCTTTTTATAGCCTTGCTTAGGCAGCACTCATAGTTGAATGGAGGGCATAGACACCTAATAATAATTTTAACTGAATGCAGTAAGTTTGGTGACATAGATAGATGCAAGTTCCTATAGGAACATACAGCAGGGACATAGCCTTACTGAGGTTAGATCTTGACAGAAGAGTAAACAGTTGTCTAGGTAAAGGAACAAGATTAGATGAGCATGAAGGGAATTCCAATAGAAGAAGCATAAGGGTGAAGCAGCATAGTAATTTGTGTGGGGAGTAACATTCAGCCCAATATTATTGACTCACAAAGCTTATGTGAGAATTATTATGACGTGACTCTGGAGAAATGGGCAGGATGAGAAATGGAATATGGTTGACTTTGTGTATTTATTATGGAACTTGCATGAAATAAAAACTATAACAATAAAAAGGAAAAAGTAAAAAGAAACCCAGTTTTATTTAAATAGTTATCAAAATATTATAACAACCTGCCATATAATAATATTTGTGCTTACCAAGACACTAAATATATAATGGGTAGTGTCAATATTTTGAGGTATCTACATTACAATGCAATGATCATGCAAATATCTATAACTTCTGTTGGTGACAATTTGTGAGAAAATCATAGGTACTGTTAAGGCTACTATAGTTTGTGCCCACTCTCACTATCAAAGAAAATGCTAACATTAACTTTAGTTAAAAGTTGGTGAAAATAAAGATGCAATTTTTTTTTCACTCATGTTCATGCAACTTCTGATTTCTATCCACGGACTCCTTGGGGGTTTGTTTATATATGGCAGGTTAAGAGGGCCTATTTAAAACAAAGGTCCCATGGGGCACCTGGATGGCTCAGTCACTTGAGCAACTGACTTTGGTTCAGGTCATGATCTTGCAGTTTGTGAGTTTGAGCCCCACATCTAGGTTCCTGCTGTCAGCACAGACCCTGCTTCAGATCTTCTGTACCTCCTTCGTCTCACCCCCACTCCTGTTTGAGCTCTCTCGCTCAAAAATAAATAAAATATTTTTAAAAATTTAAAACAAAGGTCTTTGCTTTTTAGCAGGGCCACACTTGTGGCTATGTTGGAGGTAGATTTGAAAGTGGCCAGACAGCCAAAGATTCTAGCAGGGCAATGCAAAAGCACAAGAAAGAGCTATCTGGGCCAGTGTCAGGATCATGCTGGTAGAATAGAGAGAAGAGGGTGATGTATGAAATATTTAGGAGTTAAATTTCTGAGAACTAAGTAACAGTTTGGATGTTGTGGGTGAGAAAAGTAGGCATCCCCAGATTTACAGCTTGGGTACTGGAATGGATAGTGGGGAAGGGGGACAAGATTGTGGTGGTGGCTATGGGAATGATGATGAGTTCTGTTTAGGAAAATTATGGTAGTAGCAGTGAGATCTTTGAGTAGTGATGTCCACCTTACAATTACAGGAGTTGGAAGCATGGAAGAACTGTCTGGGCTGGAGCCAATTTAGTGAGTAAATTGATGGCTGTTAAAACTAGAGAACAGACGAGGCTATTTAAGAAGAGGGTATAGGGTGACAAGTACAGTGGACAGAGTGCATCCTTGAGAGGCACCGATATTTCATGGACAGGTGGAAGAAAGTAGCCCATGAAAGGGTCAAGAGAAGAAACAGAATTAAAGGGAAAATAGGAGAGAAGGTATAGGTACCAAGGGAGTAGAAGTTTCCAAAAGAAAGATTTCTCAATGGTCTCAAAAGCATTAAAAATATCCAGTTAGATAAGGATAGAAAACTATTCTCTGGGTTTTATAATTAGGTCATTGATGATCTTTGCCAAGCCATGTTTAGCTGAAGAGTAGATTTGGAAGCTAGGAGGCACAGAGAAAGCAGTGGGTTTTGGAAAGAATAGGAGGGAAAGAGGTGGAATCTGTGGCTATAGATGACTGTCAGTTTGGAGAGAAACTAGAGAACATCTGAAATTAAAATGCAGCAAGTAGGGAGAGACTTAACATGTATGAGAGATTTTAATTATTGGAGTAAGTTTCCAGAGGGAACGGAAGTACCCAGGTTGTGTGTTAGACTGTGTGATAGGATAGACCCCACAACCTCTGAAACAGAAAGAAGGAGGTAAGGCCATAACTGGAAACCTGGACTGCCCTAAATTTCTTGACAAAGTAGAAAGTACTAACAATGGACATTAAGTGGTGATAGGTGGCTTGAGAAGAGTGACAAAGATCTGAAATAATCACTGAAGGGAAAAGAAGTAATTTACAGCTATCAATAAATGTATTACTTTGCTTACCTTTCCTCAGTAATGTTCATAGATAGCATTCCCCATACCCTTGATAAAATCCTATCTGTCCTTTCCTATTCCCTGTCATGGTGATTATTTTACTGACAGAGAAATGCAAATTGAAAGGTCGGCTCACCCTTATGTGGAGTGAAGTCTCTTCCTTTCTTCTTTCAAAAATGGATATGGATTTCAAACGGTGGCTTTCTAGAGACAATACCTTAAACTTGGATGGCTTTGATGATGGGAATTTTAGAGACCTTAGGGAGGACAAGGTGGTTGCACGTGGTTGGGCACTGTCCATATAAAATAATGTAGGCACTAACATCTCTTTTACTTACATGGCAGACTAGAGAGAAACAGATATGGAAAGAAAAGTCTTCAAAATATACATCACTGCATAGAAAACTATTAACAAATGGAGGGAGGGTTTTTAAAACTTTTATAGTTCTCAAGCTCATCATAGAGGTTTTCCTCATGCATAAGATGATCAGGGAGAATATTGATTACTGAATTTAAGATGTATGATATGAAAACTTTCTCCTGTGTTTGGTTTTTTCAACCTTTTATGCCATACTTATCAAGGACTTGTTCATCAGAATGAGGCTTCCACAATTAGTTTCTTTATCCTTAAACTTCATTCTAAGACATGTGGATAAATTTTTTATTGAATTATTTACTCCTCAAAGCAAGTCTTATTTCTAAAACACAGTGGAGAATTGAGGTATCTACTATTTTTTACTTGTAAGGAGAGAAAAATAAACATAGATCTCTGGCTTGGTTATGTTGACCAATACAAAGTTATATGTAAATAATGGGTTATAAAACATATATCTATCTGAATTTGATTTTTGCTTCTCTTCTCAAACATTGGAAAACATTATAATATTCTCTGGAGCAGGCATGGGGGAAAGGCTAGAGGTGACATTTCTAAGGCTAGATAATCACACACAGTCTTTAACATCTGTCAGAACTCTTCTTTAATCCCTTCCACTCGCTTTTCTTCTGCTGCTGTCTTTAACTGTTAGTTTCCCACAGATATCTGTTTGTATATTTGTTAACATTGTGAAACAGAGTCTTTCTTCAAGGCAGGGATTGTGTCTTATTCATTTATTGTTTCATGCATCCCTAGTACCAGTCCTAGTATTTGAAATAGGTTTTACACAATAAATGCTATATAATAAGTGATTGAATGAAGCTAAGATATTGTCCATGCTTAATTGAAATACTCATTTTTCATCTCAATTTTTTCTTAGGAAATCTTTTGTTGATTATCTTTGTGAGTTATTTTGGAACCAAACTACATAGACCCATACTGATTGGTGTTGGATGTGTGGTTATGGGTCTAGGGTGTTTCTTACAATCTCTACCTCATTTCCTCATGGACCGGTAAGTACTCCAGTTCCTGATTATTTCATAGATTAAACTTTTGACTGTATGGAATGAAACTTGAAATTTCCTTTCTAGGAGCAAAGTTTCCTAAAAGCACAGAACACTGCAATGGGAACTGGAAGATGCAGATTCCATCCCACTGGTCAACTGTGCTCTTGGCTGCCTCACCTCACTTACATAGTCCTATTGTGTCCATATATGAAGTAGAGATTTGGGATTTTATGGATTGGAGCCTGATGAAAAGACTTTTAGGGCCAGAAAAAATTATTATCTTGCAAAAAGAGTTATTCCTTCACCATTGTCCATATTACTGCTTTTCAAGAGAAGCTATTTGCATTTTTTTTCAAAAAATGTTTTATTTATTTCTGAGGGAGGGAGAGAGAGCACGTGAGCGGGAGAGGATCAGAGAGAGAGGGAGGCACAGAATCCAAAGCAGGATCCAGGCTCTGAGCTATCAACCTAGAGCCTGACGCAGGGCTCAAACCCAGAAACCGTGAGATTATGACCTAAGCCGAAGTCAGACGCTCAACCGACTGAGCCACCCAGATGCCCCAATTTGCAATTCTTTTAGTTCTTTCTTCTGCTATTTGCCTCCATAGTTCTAAGTAAATGTCTAACCTTTTAGTTTTTAATACTTTCATGTTATGTCATATATATTGGTATCTTACTATAAAATTATATTCACTATTTTCATGTGTATGACTATATAAGTGTCTTTCATTGCTGAGCCATGCTGTTATTTCTTTCTTATATGATTTTTATTTTTATTGGATTTCATAATTGCTCCTTTTTTATTTGATTCATTTTCTTTTTATCTCTCACTAATCATCAGCAAACTCTCCACTGGTGGGGCAACATCTTAAAATACTCAGACATATCACAAGGTTTCATTTTTGCCCTAGAGATACCTCTATGTCACCATCAATTCTTTATCTACAGTCTGAACTGGAATCTCCCTAGGCTTGGTGCATGGCTTCTTCCTTGAAATTTTCCCTCACCATTATCCTTAGCAATTTGCTTTGCCTCTTTCCTCCCTTCAGTTAACTTAGGTCCTGGATAGCATAGCTTCTGCTTTCCTTTTTACTCTCACTCTTTTTTTTTTTTTTTTTT
>NW_027531270.1:1235847-1263649 GCF_008692635.1 Crocuta crocuta | reverse complement strand
GAAACCAATCTAATAGGTTTCTGAGAAAGTGTGTAACAGATGTGAAAATTTTAAGACCTTGAACATCTGAAAATATTATATTCTACTCTCACACATGATTAGCAGTCTAGCTGATACAAAATTCTAGGCTGGAAATATTTTCTTATGGCTTTTGAAGACATCGTTCCAATGTTGTCTAGCTTCCAGTATTACTGTTGAGAATCTTGTGCCACTCTAATTCCCGTGACCAGTTTCTTTTCTCTAAGAGCTATTAGGATTTTCTTTTAAGCTACAGAGTTTGGATTCAGGTGTATAAATCTTTCCCTCCATCATACTAGGTATCTTCAAACTGGGCATTGGGAGAACTTGTATTATTTCTTCGATAATATGCCCCCCTCCTCATTTTCTCTTTCTAGAACTTGTACTGCTTGAATTCTGAATATCTTGAATTTCTTGAGTTAAATATTTCTCATAATTTTTCTCCAATTTTCTATCTTCTTGTCTTCTTGTTACTTTTTGGAAGATTTCTTTAACTTTATCTCTAAAGTGCTGAATTAATTTCTAACTTTTGCTATCCCATTTTTAATTCCCATGGACTCCTTTGTTTTCTGTATCATTCTAAGGAACATTTTGTTCTTCTTTCAAGAATGTGATGTCTTTTTCCATCTAAATTTGTTCATCTGTCTTCTTTGTCTCTGTCTCCCAAGTGTATAATTTTTATTTGTTTTTGTCTCTGTCTTTACTGTTACAGGCTTTTTCCATATATCTCTTGGTTCTTGGTTATATATACAGATTTAAGAGAGAGAAATAACACAAGCTAACTGAAACTTCAGTGTATGTGTGTAAGACTTAATTAATGAAAGATTTCATTATAGGGTGATTGTACAGGGACTGGTAGTTTGTTAAGTGACTCATAACTGCCCATAAACTGTGAGTTATCTTAAGCAGGGATTCTCCAATCTGTTTCCTGGGAGATAGAAGCTTGATTACCAGCACATGGGACTGGAAACCTCACTTTTCAGTATGTAGATCTCTTAAATCTAATATCCCCAGTTTTTAGTATGTCTTCTCTAAACTCAGTGTGTTTATTCAGACTCTAGAATCAAAGGCCATATTCAGTTGAAATGACAGAGGATGTCTAACAGGGCTTAACTGTTCCTTCTACATACTTTAAAGCAATCTCTTTTTGGACCATGCATCCTCTCACCTTTAGAAGTATCTTGTTCCTTAACTGAAGCATTCCAAGGATGTGTGGCAAGTGTTTAGTTGCTCCTCCTATAGGCAGTTACTCAGGTTTATGTTTCTCATATCTACTAATTCAGTGTTCACTCATTTATCTGCTTTTCCATTTTCAAAATCCTATTAAACTTTCTCTTCTTGTCAAATATTCCCTTCTCTTTACCCCCAAGGCATTATGCCTTTTCCTTTTCTATTTTAAAATCCAGTTACTGCCATTTTGCTAATGTTTGGGGAATGAATGATATGTAATGTTTTATTTGGTTTTCAGTCAATAACTTAAATGAAAAAGATACCTTAACTCAGATATTTCTGAAGGGATCAGAGGCTTCAAGACAAAGACTATGTAGTGTTCTTTTATTTCCTATCATATTCAAGAAAATGTAAAGTAATATTCAGCAATTTTGTCATTTTTTCTAAACTCTGCCAGAGGTATTAATATTTATTTTGTCTGAAGCTTCCATGTCTTATAGGACCATGGGTGTGAAAACAGAAGTCTTTGTCCACAGTTCACATCCAAACTCTATGGGTATGACTGGGCAGTTTTCTAAGGGGAAAGTATTTTAACTATTTTTATTATGTTCTATAACATACTAATTAGGAATCTTGATGATATCCAAGTATAATACTATAGCTAATTTGAAACTCAGATAGGCAAGTTTTCTTTTGGCTTTCTCTTATCTAATAGAAATATAGAAACCAACCCACTGTAATTTCTAACAAAAAGAGACTTAGCTGCACACATTTTCCTCCATTGTTGCAGCATATAATTTACTTTCTGAGAAAGGGCATGTGGATCTTCTGGTAATTTGCCTAAGACAAATGGTCACAGTTTATTAACACTTTTGTTTCCATGAAAATAAAAATGTCATTAAATTGTGCTGTCACAGTGTTTGAGATTCTTCTAAGGTCTCTCATGATGGGTAAATGATTGGTTTCTCTTAGAGGATTAATGAACAGGTGAAGGAATTATTGTCTGGATTCTCAGAAAGTGAAAGTACATTTCTTATTAGCAAACCATTGAGAATCCAAAGTCAGAGAATTGTTTTATTGTGTTTTCTCCCCCCAAAGCCTTTATCTTCTTAATTACGCTTTGGTGAGTCTATTATTTTTCTTGGTTTTTGTTCCTTATCCCACAGTAATTATTTCCAGGAAATGGTCACTTAAAAACCATCAAAGGTCACTTAAAAACCATCAAAGGTCAACCATTAAAAGGTAGATCATCCACATACAGATAATTGAAAGCTAGCTATCAAGGGACTGTCCATTGACAGTGAGTGGCAAGGTATTTTCGATGATATTAACTCATGATGATTAGGTGGCAAAGATAAAAAGATATCTTCTTTTCTGGACTTGGACATTGTGTTTTAAATGAAACAGGAGTTAATAATCTGCACAATGCTCACATTGTCGTCATTGGCCCCTTAACATCAACATGTTTTCCCTGTGTTCATACAGATATCAATATGAATCTACAGTTTCAGTTTCAGGCAATTTGTCCTTAAACAATTTCTTGTGTATGGAAAATGGAACCCAGATTTTCAGACCAACGGAAGATCCATCAGGTTGTCTATTTCATTGTATTGCTTTCTGTTCAGTGAATTTTTAACTGAACACTTTCTGCTGAGGGGCTTTGAATGTTATTAAGTTTGGTTAAGTAAGTAAGTAAATGAACAAAAGATATTTTATTTTTCTCAGGGATTTTGGAGATCAAGGAGGGAATTAAAAATGGCTTATATCAGAAAATGTTATTCCTCTTATATTTGAATATATTTAGGAAGAATGCCTTATCTATTCTTTGAAATGCTTATTTAAAAATAAGCCAAAGACATCCATTAAAGGACTACTTAGAGTTAATTCCACAGAGGAAATTAGAAAGATAGAGTTATGCTGATTTGTAAATGAGCAATAGATATAGAAACTAAAAGATTTGTGTTATATCACTGATCTTCCATTTCAGAAAAAGGAGGCAAGTATGCTCTAACTCTGATTTACTCTATTCTCTTTCTGCTGAACTAGGAACTTGTCTTTCTGCCCTACTTCTTCCTCCTTATCAGAGATACTACTTTACAGGCCGACACAATAGTGGTGTTCCTTCTGGCTTCCTGCATTCCCAGGCACCAACAAGCCAGCTTCCGCTCCTTCATATGCTAAGAGACCTATATAATCTTCTGGTGACACTTAGTCTGGAAGTAACTTGTTGATTTACCTCTTCCTCTTATGGGGACATTTTTATGCTGGATTCATTTCAGTGGAAGTTACATTGGCCCCCAAGACTGGGAATTTCACTGCTGGCATGGAATCAGAGGAAACCAGTTCAAGGAGTATAAGAATAGCTGTCTCAGAAACTCTAAGCCAAAGCATTCCCTGGAGAAACAAACAGACAAACAAACAAACAAACAAACAAAAACAGTGACATCAAGAGTGGCCTCTATACTCTTCTTTTGCCAAAGACTGACTAGGTCCTATTTTCTATTTTTTTTCCTTAAATCTACATTGTAGTGGATAAAAATTCATTGATCACCAGATATTTAAATTTTGCCTCATGGTAGGCCTAGAGTTTGCCTATGATCTCTAGACACAACGTGCTGTCCTCACCACAGAAAAAAATTATGAATACCCAGAAATGGATATTATGATTCTCTGGACTAGGAATGACTGAAAGATAGATATACACAGAAATATATAGATAGATAGCTATTTCCAGGCTCAGCTGTGCTCAGGAGCCTCACATGTGTGGGTACCCGGCCAGATTACAGAAGATAAAAATAAGCTGTCATTCACTTTCCTGAAAACATGACCCCACAGAGTGTCCTTCTGGCGTGATAGCTATTTTGGCTTAGAAAAGAATTGGCTGTTTTAAGACATCTGCTCATCTTCCTCCCTTTCAATAACATTTGGCCTAATCTTTATTATTCTACTAAGCAGTGCTACTCCAAGGATTAGGGTGGATTCTTGGTTAAAAATTATTTGGTGGTTACAGTAAACAGTAAGTCCTATAGAGAAAGTGTGATTGCTAGTGGTTAAATATTTTTAGTTTCTATAAAGTAGTTAGAGCTGTAGAGAATTCAAACTTCAGTGAGATTCTTATTTAAATCATATAGTATCAATTCTAGAGAGAGATATTTGTGGGGTTTGTTCCTCTTCCCAAAGTTGGTGTAGAAATGGGGCAGCTTTCATAGCAGCTAACTTGGTCCAGTAGCTAGTGGCAAAGTGTCTCTCTGGAAGGAAAAGTAGTTCTGGTTTTTAGTGTTTGTCAATTTCTGTCAAATAGTGCCATCAAACCTATATGTACCAATATGTTGTCACTAAATACTAAATTGAAGAAAGATGTTATACTACTCATCTCTCCCAACCCACTAGGAACTGGCTCCAGCACACCTTTTATATTTGCCATACCTAAGTACACTGTCAGAAAAGGCAACTGGAATGGCCCAATGATTCATTGCTGTCATAGTAATATAAATAATTGACAAGATGTCATGTCACATAACTACTGTGAAATGTTTAACAAAAATTTAGAATTAAGTATTACTAATACTTTACTACCAAAACACTAATACAATGTATCTTTTTTCTTTTAATGCAGAGTGTGTTAAAGAAGTTAAATCATTAATGTGGATATATGTACTAGTCGGAAATATTATACGTGGAATTGGTGAAACTCCCATCATGCCTTTGGGCATTTCCTACATAGAAGATTTTGCTAAATCTGAAAACTCTCCTTTATATATTGGTAAGTTTGAAAATCTGCCTTAGATCCTCTCAGGAAAGTAAGTTCCTTAAGGATGGATATCAGTTATTTGTAGTCAGTGATTTCCAGAATGATGAGCAGAGTACCTCAGCACAGCTGGCCATCAATAAAAGTTTACTGAATGGAGCAATTACATGCTAACTCCAAATAAGCCACTTTGCTAATTCTGCTTTTTCCTATTGAAAACAGTAAGAATCTAGTGCCCCAGAGATCTCTTTGACTCGCCCATTCCTTTGGCACCAATCTACATCAAATATATATTTTCCTTAAAATGCCTCTTATTATTCAAAATCATTTTTAGTATTTTCATTACCTCTATTTTTTTGTTCAGGTATTCATTAATCCATCTCTATAGGTTATTATAACAGCTCCATTGGTAATTTTATCAATAGCATTTTTAAAAATCAATTTCTTATAAATATTCTTGCAATATAATTTTCTCAAACATTTTTGATTATGTCTTTCCTACCAGTTTATAAAACATACTGGCTCTTTATTTACTATCTCTAATATCTCCACTTATTACTCACAGCTCTGTACTCTATTTAGTTTCTTGTATAGTTTCTCTTCATCAAAATCTTTCCACTCTAGCCAGGCTTTTTCAGATTCTTCACAAATATCTGGTTCATATTCTTAGTTATGTTTCTGAAAATTTCCTTTTCTAAAATCTGTCAGTGTCATCTACCAGCATAACCAATTTAAAATCCACCCTCTTAGGTTGTCTTCCAATCTCCTAAATAGTCTTCGTTTATTATGAATAACTTATGTATATTCATTAGTTAATCAATCTGTTGTTAGCATAAAAGGATAACCTTTAGCACAGGAACAATTTTGCTGGTAATGTAGACATATCTTTTAAGAACTGGAAATGTCAAAGGTGAAGAGGGAGAAAGGTACAAACAGAGTGGAAAGGAGGCAAACTATAAGAGACTCTTAAATACTGGGAACAAACTGAGGGTTGATGGGGGTAGGGGAGAGGGGAAAGTGGGTGATGGGCACTGAGGAGGGTACTTGTTGGGATGAACACTGGGTATTGTATGGGAACAATTTGACAATGAATTATATTTAAAAAAAAGAACTGGAAATATCAAAGAAGTTAAATACAGGAACAGATCTGCACATAAGTGAAACAGATGAAAATATTTAGAGATCCTTTACCCCAACTAACCTTTGGTACTTTTTGATGATGCACTGATTTGCAATAAGTTTTTCAGTGTTTTTCTTTTTGGAACTTTCAAATCCCTTCACATACTTATCTTGAAAGAATATAAATGCTTGCCTGCAATAAAATAATGAATACCTTGTTACAATATGTATTTCTTTATTCAATAAATACTAGGATGTATAATATATAGAAATAAATGTCATATCTATATGTTCTAAGATGAATAAGACAGTCCATATAAGGTTTAGTATATAAATAACTACATAATTATAAAGAAATTAAATATGATAAATATCTGTGTATAATTAATTTTTTAAATTAAATAAATAAATGTGTGTGCATATAATTAAATAACTATAAATCAGTAAGCTATACAGTTGAGGAAAATACTTCCTGTATGGCTCTGAAGTATAGAAGAGAACATAAAATCTAGAAATGAATTTTGAGAATCATATATAGAGAAAATAAATAAAATTAAGAGGGAGAAATGAGTTTGCCAAAGAAAGCCATATATATAGTAAGAAGTCCGAGGTTAAAATACTAGAGAACACTTTTGGTTAGTGAATAGAATAGAAACAAGAAAAAGCAGGAGCACCTGGGTGGCTTACTTGGTTAAGCCTCCAACTTTGGCTCAGGTCATGATCTCACAGTCCATGAGTTGGAGTCCTGCATGGGACTCTGTGCTGACAGCTCAGAGCCTGAAGTCTCCTTTGGATTCTGTGTCTCCCTCTCTCTCTGACCCTCTCCTGCTCACACTCTGCCTCTCTCTCTCTCTTTGTCTCTCTCTCTCATATAAATAAACATTAACAATTTTAATTTAAAAAAGAAAAAGCAAAGAACTAGTCACAGGTGAGAAAGTAAAATAATAAAGGTATATTTTTGTGAAAGTATTAGGAGAAAATGTCAAAAGAGGCGCTTGCCAGCAATGTCAAATAACATGAAGAGTTAGGAGGATGGAGACCAGAAAAGGACACTGAATTAGTGGCAAAAGAACACTGGTCCTGCCTGCAAGTGTTTTAAGAAGAATGTGGAAGAATTTGAGTAGATTCAGTGAGTGGTGAGGCCCTAAGTGTAGAGTGTAGTGAAAGGATTAAAAAGCAGGGTAGATGTGAGATAGTATAATAAGAGGTCAGGAGAGATGGAACAAGCCCAAATAAAGTCATGTTTAATTGAGCAAGATCTCTGAGAAGATAGAAGGGATGATGTCAAGAGTGCGGTGTGTGCACAGGGGAGGCTAGCCTATTGAACTGCAGAGAAGGCAGAGATGCTGGTGAAGACATATTTTGAAGAGAAACAAAGTTGAAGAAGCTCAGGTCGGGTTTTTAGGAGCTGCAAGGGCTCAGTTTTGACTGGAAATTGCAGATAAGCTATGAGCTAATTGATGATGAAATTCCAGATGAGTAAGCAGTCATGATGAAAGAGAGGACTGATGAGTATGGAAGATAATGTGGAGAATAAGAAAGGAGATCATAATGAAAGTGAAGTATCAGTGACAGTGAGATGTAACCAGAGGAGGCTTCAAGTCAGAGACATGAGAGTAAAGCTTTCCTGAGAAATATGCCGCAATAAGTTTACATGGTGTTACTTTAGAATTCCTCCAAAAATGTGCCTGTTGCAGTAGAAGAATCTTGCTCTGTATTGAGGCTTTGTTAACAGCATGATTCCAGCCTATGCTGCTACCACAGATTTTTACCTGCAATTCACCATGAAAGAGAATTTGGAGGCTTTAAGAAAGTGGCTTTACATTTTGAGGCCTTTTTTTCCGCATTTACAGAAAGAAACTTGTTACTTACATGTACACTAAGCTTCACTTTCTTGCAAACTGAAAGTTTAAGGCAAACATATCTGAGGCAAAAACAATTCAGTCTCTAGGCTCTTCATGAAATTAGGACTCTGTATGGGGGTATATAACTATACCATAACTTTGTATTTTCATTTATTTTTAGGATTTGTAGAAACAGGAGCTATCATTGGTCCTCTGTTCGGACTTTCATTAGCATCATTCTGTGCCAATGTTTATGTTGACACTGGATCTGTGAACACAGGTAATTCAATACAATCTATTTATAGTGTCAATAGTACAGAAAGTACCTTCAGTTATATTATCATAATTAGGTGTTGCCTTATTTGATCCTTGGTTAGGTAAATTAATTCCACTTTTCAGGTTCACAAACTGAAGTGAAGGAGTTTAAGTAACTTTTCAAATACTTCAAACCAGTGATCAGGAAAATAAGTTAAAATGCTGACCTTCTGACTCAAAATCCAGTACTCTTTCTATGGTACCACAACTACATTTCTTATTTTCAAGAGATTTAAGGATATAGGTCTGAATTTCTTTTAATCAAATAATCATTTGTTTATCATTAAATAGAGCTTGTAGTTATTTTAATAAGTACCTATATATAAGTTTCTTACAGGATAGGTCAGGTAAACAAAATAATTTATTGCTAGAAAATATTATAATACCACATACTGTCAGACAAATGTTAGGAATGTCTAAATTGCATACAAATTCTGTACTTGGATAAAACATGAGAACCGTAATATTAAGAATATTCCACAGTTCATGTAAGGAAATAGTGACAAGCTAATAAAAATGTGTATGTTTCTTTACAGATGATCTGACCATAACTCCCACTGATACTCGTTGGGTTGGTGCATGGTGGTTTGGCTTTTTGATTTGTGCAGGAGTGAATGTGCTTACTGCCATTCCTTTTTTCTTTTTGCCCAAATCGCTTTCAAAGGAAGGACTAAAGAATAATGCAGACATCATTAAAAATGACAAAGAAGAGAAACAAAGAGAAGAGGTCAAGAAGAAAAAGGATGGAATCACTAAAGGCAAATATAAAAATTCTAAATACCATATAATTTACTTTTTATTTTATACAGATGTGTCTGGATTTCAGTCTAACACTATAACATGTCAGGCTGCATTAAGGCAATTTGTCATTAGTAGTCAGCTAGTCTGAGACTTCTGGTGCTACTACATGGAAATAAGTGACAGAATTTGGAAGATGAGTTATCTGTTGCAGCATTTATATAAAATTTTATGTCAATTCAGGCACTAACTAAATAAATAAATCCCCATTTTCCTTTAAAAATCTATTTTATAGAGAACATGTATAATTAAAAAAAGAAATTCAAACTGAGAACAAAAGGAGGAAAAAATACACAATATTTCAAAGTGTATAGTTCTGAAACAAAAACTGTTAGCTTAACTTGAGCTTCCTGGAAGTTGAGGCAAAAAAAAAAAAAAAAAAGAATACATGAAAGTCATATAATTCTCTGTATTTGATAGAGAGAGGAATAATAATTCTTAAAGAGAAACTGTTCTCCAAGTAACACATTATGAAAAAAAGAAAAATTTCTCATATGATATGATACAGGTAATACTGAACCACATATTAGTTCCCCAGCAGGTGCAAATGCATATTTCATAGAACAGGTTTTTTTTTCTTTTTGGATAAATCTTCAATAAAAACTCAAAGTACAATTTACAGCAAGTGTTTTTTGTGGGAAACTAATCTAAGGTAGTCTAAGTATTTAGTGTTCAAGAACATAGAGTCTCAAATTTGGCCATATATTGGAATTACCTGGGATATTAAAAAAATTATTAATGCCTAAAATTCTGTAGTATTCCCAGGTCTGATTTAATTAGTATGAGGTATAGCCTGGGCCTTGGAATTCTTAAAGAGTGTTCATTTACAAGATAAAGAGAGACTCAGCTTCCTTATCTGTAAAATGGGGGTAATAATTGTACTTCTTATTATAGAGTTGTTATGTGAGGGAAAAAGAAGTTCTGGTACATATTACTGTTATCACTGCTATTAGTATTAGTGTTATTGTTGATGTTGCTACTTCCACTCTCACCCATAATTATAATACCAATCTGCACAAAATTTTTATTAACAATTACACATTCACTTAAACTAGTATTAAACATAATAAGTCTTATATCATTAGAAGCCAATTCAGAACCTTTCAAATTTTCAGTGATCATGATTATATTGAAAATCTTTTAAAAGGTTGATGTGGACTGATAAAGTATTTTAACATAGAATATTGTGTGTGATCTGCAAGATCTATTTCAAAACTAGGAAATGGCTGAGCTTATTATGCGAGATATAGAAAGGAAATTTGAACTACTGAGAGTCATCTACTACGACAGAGATGTCAACAAACACGTACAAGTTAAAAAGCTCTGAGGTACTCTGAACTCTCTCATCCACCATGTACTTTATTCATAATATGAATTCTACAGCTAAAATAGTTTTCTTTGCACCGAGCTCTTCTTCTTTCTCTCTCAATTTATGTATTGATTCTTAGGATCTTATTGAACAAAAAATACACAATAAGGAAGGAAATCAAGACAAAAAAACCAGGAACATAGGAAAAGTGAAAAGTAACTGTGAGACTTTGGTCCCAAAATGGTGGCAGGGCAACCCAGAAAGTTTGCGAGAGATGGGCCACAAATTGGGGTTTTTGCGATGTCAGTCCACACCAACAGGGGAAAGTTGGGGTTATATCAATTACATATTTACTTTAATATGTTGTACCAAATGAATCAAGATCTCAGAAAGTGGGACCTGAGCATTTGTACTTTAAAAGAGCCCCAGGTGGTTTCATTGTGTATCCAGTATGAATCACAGGCAGGATCAAAACTGTTTTTCTGAGGAAGCAGAAAAATAGCTGTTACTTGAGAAAATTATATCCCATGAATTCCCACATATATATTTAAACTGTTCAGGAAAAATAATACCAATATTTGAGTGTGAACTTTATCAAGCTGACTTCCTTCTAAACTTTAAAGAACAGAACAAGTGTCTTTCATTCTAGATGATCTCTAGAGAAGAGAGGATATTCATAGAAGGGAAAAAGGAAATGGTGTGAATGTCAACAATATTTTCCTTAAGACACAAAAGTAACTTAGTGATGGCAAAACTGTTGTGTTCTGATCCTTACCCAGCCAGCTGCATTACTGACTTGCAGAAGGTACCAAAAAGATATAACTTTAGCTTTCAAGAGGCACAAACAAAACAAAACACACACACCAAAAAAAAAACCCCAAAACAGTATGTGCATTATAAATAGAAAAATGTAATTTGGAGGCGAGGCTGATGTTTTAGAAAAAGTAAATCTTAAAATGCAAAGCCAAGCTAGTTTAATACTGTTGTCATTCTTCCATTTCAGATTTTTTACCATTCATGAAAAGTCTTTTATGCAACCCAATTTACATGCTTTTCATACTAATAAGTATTATACAGTTCAATGCTTTTGTTAATATGTTCACCTTCATGCCTAAATATCTGGAACAGCAACATGGAAAATCGGCTTCAGATGCAATCTTTCTAATTGGTATGTTTATTCTTCTCTGTATTAGTAGCCCACTTTTTTTTTAAACCATGAAATGGTGAACAGTATGATGATGGGTCTAAGAGACTCCTAAATTGAATATGTTGAGATGTCTGTCTCTGATACATTTCCCCCTTCCATTCTTCAGGGAAATTAACAAAGGGGAAGGAAAGAAAGCAGCCAGGAAATTCTGGCTTTTTTTCCTTCTGTTCTCTCTCCAGTCAGAATGCAAATTCAAAATATTTGTGGAAATCTTAGGGAATGTACAAAGTAGATACAAACTTTAGATAGGCAAATATTAATATAAAAAGGAAAGCGATGTTAACTCATCAGGAGTCTGAGTTTTACTCTTACCTCCAGTTTATGAATTCTGTTTCTCCTTAGTTCCCTGGCCCTCTGGTGGTTTACAGGGTCTTTGCAGCCCAGGCATTCTGATTTTCCTATGACCACATTAATTTCCGTGGTTCTCCTTCACCTTGGGTTTCTCCTGAGATCTTTTGACTGTTTTAAAAAGTGAATTTCCCAGACTACCTGGATCCACATCACCTAGAGTGCTTGTTAGAAGTTCAGATACCTGGCACCCACCTCAGACATACTAAATTAGACAATCTGGTGTGAGACTCTGGAATGGATTTTTAAACACTCTCCCAAGTAAATGTGATGTGCTTCAGTGAGAGACCCTGGCATTAAGAATGCCATTTAGGGCCTCTTTTCCTTTTTCTTGTTTTTTTTTTTTTTTTTTTTTTTNTTTTTCTTTTTTTTTTTTTTTTTTTTTTTTTTTTTTTTAAATTTTATTGTTTTTAGGGAGAGGGACATGAAATGTAAATACACTTAACAATCAAAGGCTCAGCAAAGTAACCTTCTAAGAGACCTTGAATGAAGTCAAATTCTTAACAAGTAGAGTTGGTATAAACAACTGCAAAATCATATTAATCATAAACTACTTGTCAACTTTGAATTGCCACTCTTACCTAAATCATTAGAAAAGAGATATAGATCATGATCCCTGCATATAAGAAATTTACAACCTACTACAATTAATTAAATGAAGGACAGTGATAAGTCTTAAAATGTACTTTGACACTGCGGGGCATTTAAAAGTCTCTCTGTATGTAATATGTTACTAAGTGGAGACCATAATCAATTCGTTTTCTTCACTGTGAGTTGGACCTGGATGGCTTCTTATGTAAGACATATTAAATACCTTATTTGTTCTTTTACTAAAACACTATGTAAACAACATTTTTACTTATATTTATAGGTATTTATAACTTACCTCCAATATGCATTGGATATATAGCTGGTGGTTTAATTATGAAGAAATTCAAGATTACTGTCAAACAAGCTGCCCACATAGCATGTTGGTTATCTTTAACTGAATATCTTCTCCATTTTTTGTGTTTTCTCATGATCTGTGATAATTCTTCAGTTGCTGGCATAACCACCACTTATAAAGGGTATGTTGTTTTCTAATAAATGTCATACTTTTAGAACAGTTAATAATGTATTTTATTCAATGGTTACCCAATGACCAGTACATTTGCTAATTGGATTTAATAGCAATAATCCATGGTCTTTCTTTATCTTTCCTCTATCTGTCAATTATAAGCCTATCCCTCCAGGTTAATAGGGTTGGTTAGTTTATGAGTGCATGTGTATGTGTGTGGGCTTATCTTTGTGATATCCTAGTAGACACTAAAGTGGATATGGTCAGGGTGCCTGGGTGGTTCAGTCAGTTGAGCGTCCAACTTCAGCTCAGATCATGATCTCACGGTTTGTGGGTTCAAGACGTGCATCAGGCTCTGTGCTGACAGCTAGCTCAGAGCCTGAAGCCTGCTTCGGATTCTGTGTCTCCCTCTCTCTCTGACCCTCCCCTGCTCACGCTCTCTCTCTCTCTCTCTCTCAGAAATAAATAAAAAACTATTAAAAAAATAAAGTGGATATGGTCAATAGTTTTAGGTTGTATTAGGTTGTATATGTTATCCATATATTTTATACTCTCATAAATGGGTAAAATTAAGAATTCACTATACAATCTTAATCATCTTTATATGTTTCCACAATGGGCTTAAATCCAGCATAACTGAATCCCAATACATGATATTTTAATTCATATGTAAATTCATACATTTCACTTGTCTAGTTATGTCTTTACCATTGAATAGAGATTTTAGATTTGTATTTGAGAGTTATCTGAATTTATAGGAAGATTATGCATCCTGATATCATCTCTTCACTTTTGAAAATACATATCCTAACAGATGTGAGGTGATATCTCATTGTGGCTTTCATTTTTATTTCTCTGTATTGGCCATTTGTATGTCTTTGGAAAATTTTCTGCCCATTTTAACACTTGATCTTAGCCAAAAAGGCTAAGAAGCATTCTTCTGCCCATTTTAAAATCAGATTGGTTGTTGTTTTCATTACTGAGTTTTTACATATTAGTTTTTACATATTTTGGATATTAATCCCTATCAGACATACAATTTGTAAATATTTATTCCCATTCCATAGGCTGCCTTTTTATTTCGTTCATAATTTCCTTGCTGTCCAGAAGCTTTTTAGTTTGATGTAGTTCCACTTGTTTATTTTTGTTTTTGTTACTTCTGCTTTTTGGTGTCCAATCTAAAAAAACCACTGTCAAGGAGCTAACTCACTATGTTTTCTTCTAGGAATTTTATGGTTCTGGGATTAAATTTAAGTCTTTAATCATTTTAAGTTTATTTTTTGTGTATGGTATAAGTTAGGGGTCTGGTTTAATTCTTTTGCATATGGCTGCCCAGTCTCCCAACATCATTTATGAAGCAAGTATTCTTTCCCCACAGTAAATTCTTAGCTTGTTTGTTGTAAATCAATTCACCATATATACATGGTTTATTTCTGCATTTATTCTGTTCCGTAATCTTTGTGACTCTTTTTTATGTTAATACCATACTGTTTTGTTTACTATTATTTTGTAAAATAGTTTGAAATCAGAAAGTGTGATATCTCCAGCTTTGCTGTTTCTCAAGATTGCTTTGGCTGTTTTTGTGATTCCATACAAATTTTAGAATTGTTTTCTATGTCTGTGAAAAATGCCATGGAATCAGTATAGACATTGCCCTAAATCTGTAGATTGCTTTGGGTAGTATGAACATTTTAGCGATAGTAATTCTTTCAATCCATGGGCATGGAATATCTTTCTATTTATTTATGTCTTATTGTATCTTTCACGATGTCTTACAGTTTTCAATGTATAGATTCTCACATCCTTGGTTAAATTTATTCCTTAGTATTTTATTCTTTTCATGCAATTATTGGATCATTTCTCAATTTTTCTTCTAATAGTCTGTTGTTATTGTACAGAAACAGAACTGATTTTTGTATACTGATTTCCCATCCTGTAACTTTACTAAATTAATTTATTAGTTCTTGCCATTTTTGATGGAGTCTTTAGAGTTTTCTATATATATTATATCACCTACAAATAGAGATGATTTCACTTCTTCATTTCTGATTTGAATGCCTTTATTTCTTTATCTTGCCTAATAGCTATGGATAGAATTTCTTGAAATAAAGTGGATAGGGTGGACATTCTTATGTTGTTCCTAATCTTAAAGGAAAGCTCTCAGCTTCCCATCGAGTATGATATTAGCTGTGGGTTTGTCATAAATGGCCTTTATATATTGTTACCTTTCTTCCATAATTTGTTGAGAGTTTTTATCATGAAAGGATGTTGAATTTTATCAACAAAATAGATGCTTTTTCTGCATTTATTGAGATGATCATATGATTTTTACCCTTCAGTTTGTTAATGTGATATATCACATTGATTAGTTTGTGTATATACAAACATCCTTGCATCCCTGGAATAAAACCCACTTGATCATGGCATATGGTCTTTAGAATGTGTTGTTGAATTCATTTTGCCAGTATATTATTGATAATTTTTTGCATTTATATTCATTGGGGATATTGTCCCATAGTTTTCTTGTAGTGGCCACATCTGACTTTAGTATTAATATGATTCTGGCCTCAAAAATGAGTTTGGTGATATTTCCCCTCTTCATTTTTTTGTAATAATTTCAGAAGAATTGGTGTTAATTTTTTAAATGTTTGATAGGATTCACTAGCAAAACCATCTAATGCTGGACTTTACTTAGTTGGGAGGTTTGTGATTATGATTTAATCTCCTTACCAGTAATTGATCAGTTCAGATTTTCTATTTCTTCATGATTAACTTTGGTATGACATATGTTCTAGAAATTTGCTCATTTCTAAATTGTCCAATTTATTGTATAATTAATAGTTTTCTCTTATGATCTTTCATATTTATGTGTATTAGTTATAATATTTCCTCCTTAATTTATAATTTTATTTATCTAGGTTTACTCTTTTTATTTTTCTAGTTCCTTGATATGTAAAGTTAGGTTGTTTATTTGAGGTTTTTTTTTCTTCTTTTCTATGTTTACATGTTCTATACATTTTTACATGTTACATGTTTTATGAACTTTCTTCTTAGAATTCCTTTTTGCATCCTAAAATTTTGGTATGTTATGGTTCCATTTTTATTTGTGTCAGGGTATTTTTTTTATTCCCTTTTGATTTCTTCTATGATCCAGTGGTCATTTACGAGTGTGTTGTTTAATTTCCATATATTTGTGAATTTTTCAGATTTCCTCTTGTTAATTGATTTCTAGTTTCCTATCATTGTGGTCAGAACGAATACTTGATATAATTTCTATCTTCTTGAATTTTTGAAAATTATTTTGTGGCCTAACATGATATATCCTAGAAAACATTTTGTGTGCTTTTAAAAAGAATGTGCATTCTGTTGCTATTGGATGGAATATGTTGGATTTGTATATGTCTTTTAGGATGGTATATTGTATTGTTCAGATCTGCTATTTCCTTATTGATTCTCTGTCTAGATGATCTATCCATTGTTGATAGGAGGATATCAAAGCCTCTATTGTTGTATTGCTGCTTATTTCTCCTTTCAGTTATGTTAATATTTGTTTATATACTTAGGTACTTCAATAGTGAGTGCATATACAATTGTTATATCTTCTTGATGAATGAACTTCCTTTGTGGTTTGATAACTTTTTGTGGCAGTATGCCTTTACAACTTTAGCATAATCTTTTAGGTACTACTACAGCTCTTTCCTTTGTATGAGGCTTACATTAAAATATATTTATAGAATCCTATTCTTTAACCATTTGACTGTGATAGCATATGGAAAATATATTTGTATTTCTCCCCACTCACATTTTACGTTAATGTTAAAATTTACATCATTATCACACTTGTATCCAATAATATATTACTCTAATTATGGTTATTTATGAATTTTTTTAACTTTAAAACTAGAGGTGTAAATGAATTATACACCATCATCATGATGTTAGAGAATTTGACTTTGACTGGTATGGTATGGTATGGTTCCATTTACATGTTTTTATAATGTTAGTTATCATCCTTTTATTCCAGTTTAAAGAATGCCCTTTAGCATTTCTTGTAATTCAGGTCTAGTAGTGATGTAGTCCCTCAACTTTTTGTTAGTTTGGGAAAATTTTTGTCTTTCCTTCGTTTCTGAAGGACAGCTTTGCCAGTTATAGTATTATTAATTGAGAGGTCTTTGTCTTTCTATATGTTGAATATATTATCTCAGGAAATATATTATTTCCTGACCTGCAAAGTTTCTGTTGACAAATCTGCTTATAGTCTTATGTGAATGCACAAATCATCTTTATCTTACTGTTTTCAAAATTCTCTCTTCATCTCTGACTTTTGTCAGTTTAATTACTATGTGTTTTGGGATTTCTCTTTTAATTCAACCTATCTGGTATTCTTGGCTGGGTTACACATTCAAATGGGCTACTGGGTCAGCTCTTTGATTGGGAAGTGCTGCTGGCTGTGCTCTGCAGTTCAGTGGGACCACTGGTAGATCTTTGCAATCACCTCTGGCTGGACAAGGTTGTAGGCTATATCACCTGGCAGGATGATGCCACTGGTTGGAC
Source organism: Crocuta crocuta (assembly GCF_008692635.1). Taxonomy (NCBI): domain Eukaryota; kingdom Metazoa; phylum Chordata; class Mammalia; order Carnivora; family Hyaenidae; genus Crocuta; species Crocuta crocuta. Next base: position 1,246,162 of record NW_027531270.1, on the reverse strand, counting down.
TTCACCATGTGGGTCAGAGCGATGGACTGGGCTTGCAATTGCTCCTGCTCAGCTGGGATCTCAGGCTGTGTTCTGTGATCAGAAAGGGCCACAAGATGTGCCCTGAAGTTGGGTGGGGCCACAGGATGGGCTTCACAATCAGGTAAGCTGCTGACTGTACTCTGCTATTGGAGAAGGTTGCTGGCCAGGATCTCTGGAGGAGAGGCTTCTAGTAATACTCCAGATTTGGGTGGTCCTAGAAACTGCATCTTCTGGTTGGGCAGAATTGCTGTCCAGTTTCTCTCATCAGGTGAGGCTTTAAGCTTGCTCCATGATTTGGCAGAGTCACTGGCTAGGTTCCTTGCCTGAGCAAGTATTTAGGCTGTGTTCAGCAATTGGATAAGGCCAAAGACTGGGCTTTACTGCTGGGTGGTGCTGAAGTCTGGGCTCTGAGGCTGCCCTGGGTTACTGTTCAGGCTTCTTGGTTATGTGGGGCCAGCGGTTATGCTTAACAGTAGGGCAGGCCTATTAGCTTGGCTTCCAGACTGAGCAGGCTGTAGGATGGACTCTCTGGCTTCCTAAGTTCTATGGCCACACTTTCTGGGTGAGTGGGACTGGAAGCTATGTCTCAGCCATTAGGCAAGCCTGTTAATTTGCTTCCCTGCCCAGATGAAGCAGCTGAACAGGTTCAACAGCCAGTATAGTTTGTTGACTGGGAACCCAAATCAAGAAGAATTGCCAACTGAGCTTCTTGGCTAAAAGGAGCCACCATTCAGCTCTGTAGATAAGTAGAAACACTGGCTGGGATATGTACTTGGACAATGCTGCAAGTAAGAATACTGTCTGCCAAGATCTGGGTGCTTATTGCTGTAATCCCTGTCCCCCTTCTTTTCCATCTAATCTCTAATGAGTGAAGCCTGCAGATTCTTCTAGTCATACTCATGAAGTGAGACCTGAATGGCCTCCTGGGTAACATCCCACAATGCTGAAAGGACTTGATGTCTACCTTGGGCTTTCGTTTCCCACTGAAGAAATTGTAGGGCCAGGGCAGCCTTCTCAGTGTGGTGTTGTGCTGACCTGGGGGAGGTACAATTTGATTAGAGTGAAACTGATCCTCTTACTCTTCCAATGTGGTCCTTCTAGGTCCTTGTGTTCCAGGAGGGTGTGTTAGCCTCATTCCCAGATTCTGGGATTTTTACAATGGTATCTTGTCTATAGATAGCTGCTAATTGGTCTTATGAGGGTGTGTCATCAAAAACAAACTATGCTGCCATTTTGATGAACCCTGGACACTCTTCATACTAGAAGAATGTCTTTATTTACTCAAGTAGTTAGATATCTGAAGCTAAATGTAATGTCTGCATTATAAACTGAATTTACAGATTTTTATCTTCAAGGTTGCTTTCATAACATACGATCTCTTGTTAAATTCTACCATATGGATCAACCACAGGGATTAGGTCATCATCATTTTTGAATTCTAATAATACCTGGAAAAATACTTTCCATATGGTGGACACTCAATTAATGCTTGTTTATTGGTTATTGTTTATCTGAAATAAATCATCGATAAAGTGGCTATGTGGTCACCAAAGCAGGTATATTTTATGCCAGAGATATAGTATTGAGGCCACATATTGATAATTGGAAGGCTTCTGTTTCTATTTTGGGAAGGGGAGGAAATATAGTTTTGAATTAAGATGAAAAGAAGAAAAAGAAAATGGTCTTTCAATAGCCATGCATTATTTTAAATCATTTCAGAACACAACAAGATTTATATATGGGAAATGCCATCCTTGCTGACTGTAATAGGGATTGCAACTGTCCAACTAAAACATGGGATCCTGTGTGTGGAAACAATGGTGTGTCATATATGTCAGCTTGTCTTGCTGGTTGTGAGACATCCACTGGAGCAGGAATAAACATGGTAACACATTCTATTGGCCTTTTTTTGTTACAAAACTTTGGTTTTATGTATTGCACTAGAACTTTCCCACATGAACTGGGCCCACATTTGATAAAAGTAAACGTAAGGTTTTTCTGTATGTTCACTTGATTTACTGTTTATTTTATAAATCTTATCTTAAACCTCTATAGCATCTGACCACTGATCTTATTTTTAATCAAAAAATTATTTAAGTATAGCAGACACTGATCACTGAAATTTAATTTCATAGCAGTTGGCATTATTACCCAGGTAATTTGTTTTAAAAATACTCTGGATTGAAGTATTTTTATCATGGAGATAAAATTGGTGGTTCTGATATCAATTATCTACCTAATTGCTTTTCTTTTTTCCCCCTTTTCCCCCTGTATGGATGTATGCATGTATTTTCTGTTTTTCACATTCTTACAGCTCTTTTAAGAAAATGGAACTAGGTTTTGTTTTGTTTTGTTTATCTAAAAAATGTTATATTTAATTGTTGGTTGGTGATAAAGTAAAATACAACTTTTAATTCTAATAAAAAACTGGAAACTTGAGAATTTTAAAAGGATTGACTTTACTCTGTTTTTGAAATAAACTGTATTTTTGAAACAGTTTTATAAGTATCTAAATAGTTCAACTGAGTATTCAAAAACAAATTTTGTTATACTTTGTTTCATAACAAAAACAGTATGTGTTTTTAAAAGGCATGTATTCAGGGTAGCTGAGTTATTGCAAATTTACTCCATATATTTAGAAATAAATATCATTTTTCTAAAACCACTCTTCAATGTTTTGCTTTGCTATAATCCTCAGAGGCACCAGAAGGGAGATGAGAATAAAGAGAATAAACAGTCTCTACCTTGATCCAGTTGTCTAGGTACAAAATATTTGTGATTTGTGTTTGAAATTTACTTTCTTAAATAGGATAATATTTTCTGACAGGTGTTCCAAAATTGTAGCTGCATTCAAACATCGGGGAATTCATCTGCAGTTCTTGGGCTGTGTGACAAAGGACATGACTGTTCCATGATGCTCCAGTACTTTTTAATCTTGTCAGCAATTGGCAGTTTCATTTATTCTTTATCTGCCATACCTGGATATATGGTTCTCCTAAGGTACAGAAAATATCTTCTTTATTTATATTCCTTTAGGGTCCTTTATTAAAGTACCTTTTTCCAAGAAAGCACCCTAGACCCACCTTAACTAAGAATCCTCTGCTTGCATATAACACTTATTAAGAGTTTCACACTAGGCATTGTTGAATTTTACAAAATTTTAAAAGTTTAGGAATATAAACACTCATCTTTTGCCATTTCCCTCCCTATCTTTCCTTCCTTATATTTTGCAGTTAAATTAGTGAACCTCTTATTGTTTAACACAAGAAGAGACATGTTTACATTTTAGTGTAAACTGTATGAAATCGTTATTTTGATGGGTAGAGAGTGGTTGCCTTGCAGTCATTTCAGATGATTCAAACCTAGGCAGCAGAGTGCAAAGCTGTCAGAAGCCTGTGTCATCACTTCCTATATACAGGGCATTGGGCAGATCCCTTGGTCTATTTGAGCTTCATTTTAAATAGACAATAGTCATAATAATAAATGCTGGACTTTTACAAGGCTATTGTGAAATACGAGTGATGAGGGGCTTTCCAATACTAGGACATTGCAGAGCTAAGATTCAGAATTAGGTGTGTTCTTGTCATTCTTGTCATCCCTGCATTCTTCGTGTCTAGTACATAATTATAAACATCCCTGGTAAACAAAATTTGTGTTTTTCCCCTTGCTTCTTCATATTTCATTGGAACTTGAAGCAGACTTAAGTTCATTGGGATTCTCAGTTCACAGCACATTATCCTCATAAGCTGGGATAAGTTTTCACTCGTTTGATTTTGCTTTTTTTCATTCTATTTTTCACTTCCTCTCACCATAGGCAACCATATTAACATGATAGCTATATGAACTTAAATATGTATTTTCCTTTGTAAAAGACTAATATCTTTTTGTGAGTACGTGTTCCTATATTCACATGAGTGGTGCTGTGCTATAAATCTTGCTTTGGCTCACAAGGCACATGTACCTACATTCACCAAGTACTGCTTACTTAGTACGGATAAGTTCTCACACCTTCCCCACATGAGAGTTCCTGCTTTCTTACAGCCTNATGATCAGGGCTCCAATCTACAATAACAAATCCAGAATAATTCATGACCTTAAAGGGCTGAGGACTCCGGCATCTTTCCCATTCTAAAGATTCTAGAGAAGGAATAAAGAAATTAGAAGGGCATAATGGTATAAAGGTGTTAGGATGGTGACTCATCGGCGTCGTAGAGGTGTTGAATCTCCTGGTGGAAACAAGTACATTAAACACAGCAGGATGGTAATTATTATATGTTACCCCCCAGGTATTATAAGAGTAATGATTGTGCTTTCTTGTAGAGAAGCAAAAGGGATGTCCTCCGATGCATAAGGGGAGGCCCTCTACTGCAACAGTAACATTACTTATGTTATATTGATTATTATGATGGTACAGATGCTCAATTCCTCCACACGCGGGTGGTGGGAAGAAGGAAGTTTCACTGGTGTATACCTGTACTTCAGGTTCACCCCAGGAGACAGCTCTCACAAGAGGAGGATTAGGAACATAAGCCCAATAAGTATATTCTATCGCTTGCGCATACATTACCTGACAGGTAACCACAGCCATCATAGCCAACAGCAAACTAGTAGGATTACGAGGTTGACCAGCATTAGCAAGAGTTTTCTCAGCCTCCTGTGTGAGCTTTTTCAGTTGCCCCCATGTTGGAGGGGACGCAGATCGGGTAGGGAAGGTAAAGCTCCGATGTGCAGAAAGCTCTTCAAATTTTTGTACAAAGCGGTCATCCATTATGAGTCTTGATCAGTCGAGTTGGGGCCCAAAACCTAAAATTATCAACAGATATGAAAGCATAACCTCGCCCCAAATATATCAATGTTGCTGGAACCCAACCTTTCTTTTTATCTTTATACCAAATGAGTGTATTCAAGATCTTCTTTTCCTCTTCTTTCCTCTGAAAATGTAATTCTGCCGCTGTTAGATTTTTTTTTACTCCAAATATTCAGAAAATTTAAAGTTAGTAAGGTTTTATTCAAAATGTCTTTTGGTTTCATAAATCTCTCCTGTTCCCCCTTTTTTATTTTTTCAATATACTCACGTAAAGTACGATTAGCCCTTTTAATAATAGCTTGTCCTTGACTATTATAAGGAATACCAAAAGTATGATTTACATGATATTGGGATAAAAAATGAGGTAATTTTGTAGATTGATAGGCGGGTGCGTTATCAGTTTTTAATTCAATTGGGACCCCCATAACTGCAAAACGAGATAATAAATGAGCAATAACAGCGTCAGCCTTTTCAGAATGTAATGCAGTGGCCCATTGGAAATGTGTGCATGTATCTATAGTATGATGGACGCATTTTTGTTGTCCAAAGGATGAAATAAAAATTACATCCATTTGCCATACCTGATTTACTTGCAATCCTCTTATGTTGACACCTGGTGGGGTAAATGGTAAGGCAAAAGGTGCACAAACAGAACAAGAGCGAACAATATTTTGAGCTTGTTTTCTGGTAATAGCATAAGATTTTCGCAATCCTTTAGAATTGGTATGTTGCAAATGATGTTCTTGCTTTGCTGCTTCTATAGGATAAAGCAATGCATCAATTACAGCATTTCCAATTGATAAAGGTCCAGGAAGAGTGGAATGTGCACGGATATGGGTAAAGAAAATTGACTCTGAACGCCGCAGGAGTGATCGTTGTACCTGATAAAACAATTTGTCAATATCCGTCTTGAGAGTTAGAGGCAGTGAAACCTGAGGAAGCTGCAAACAAGAGAGAACAGCATATCGAGAATCTGAAACAATGTTAACAGGAAGTTCAGGAAAGTCTTGCAGAACTAAATAAACAGCCCATAGCTCAGCAGGCTGTACAGAGGAGAAGGAGTGGGGAAGAACTTTAGAACATTCAAAAGTCCAATATCCTGCAGTGTTTTTATTTGCATCAGTAAAAACAGTGGGTCCCTTAACTGGAACATCTGAAATCGGAGATTGAGGTATCATAGGGTTAGTTCGAAGAAAATCAATCAATTTAGATGACGGATAGTGATTAGAAAATGAACCAGGATATGAAGCGAGGGAAATCTGCCAATTTTCATTAAACTGTAAACATAAAGATATTTGAGCATTCGTTAGCTGAGTAATAATCTGGTGTGGTTCTTTCCCTGATAATTGTAGAATACCATTGCGACCCTTCTGTATAAGAAATGCCAATTTATCCATATATGTAGTTAATTTTTTGGAGAAACTGTTAGGCAAAAAAACCCATTCTATTAATCCTTTTTCTTGAGCAATTGCACCAGATGGAGAATGAGGAGTATGAAATACTATGAATAAGAGAGGTTGAGATGCAGAAATATATGTTAAAAAACCATTATTTAATCTTTGCTCAACGAATTGAAGCTCCTGCAAGGCCAAGGGGGTTAAGATTCTGGGACTATCTAAAGCTGCGTCTCCTTGTAAAGTAGAAAATAAGTGTCGTAATTGATGAGTAGGAATCCCAAGTACCGGGCGTAGCCAATTAATATCTCCTAAGAGTTTCTGAAAATCATTTAAAGTTTTTAAATGGTCTCTTCTAATCTGTAATTTTTGAGGCCGGATTCGGTGTTGTTCTAATATAGTCCCTAAATAAGAAATGGGAAGATCCCTTTGAACTTTCTCTGGTGCTATATACAAATTATACTTTTTTAAAGCCTCTTGTACCTTTAAGAAGAATTTATCACGTTCAGTAATACTAGGAGCTGCTAGCAAGAGATCATCCATATAGTGATAGAGAATATAGGTAGGATACTCTTGACGGATAGGCTGTAAAGAACGAGCTACAAACTCTTGACATAAGGTAGGACTATTTACCATTCCCTGAGGCAAGACTGTCCACTGATAATGCTTAACAGGCTGAGCGTGATTAAGAACAGGAACTGTGAAAGCAAATTTATCTCTATCTTGTAATTGTAAAGGAATAGTAAAAAAGCAGTCTTTAAGATCTAGTGCCATTAAAGACCAATTTTGAGGAATAAGAGCGGGAGAAGGAAGGCCCAGTTGTAAGGCTCCCATAGGTTCAATACATTTGTTAACTTCTCTTAAATCAGTCAGCATTCTCCATTTGCCCGATTTCTTTTGTATAACAAACACAGGAGAATTCCAAGGGGAAGTAGAGGGTTCTATATGGCCAAGTTGGAGTTGTTCTGATACTAATTGCTGTAAAGCCTCGAGCTTTATTTTTGGTAATGGCCACTGCTCAACCCATTTAGGAGTATTAATTATCCATTTTAATGGGAGTGCCCGAGGAACTTGAGCAGTGGCCACTAGTTTTCCGATGGAATGGTTACAGAAGCCCCCATGGGAGAGAGAAGATCCCTTCCCCATATATTAAAAGGTATACTAACAATATAAAAAGTGACAAAAGCTGTTTTTCCATTATGGAACTGGCATTGTAAAGGATGAGCACTTTTCCAAACATCTGCAATGGAGCCCAATCCTGTTAGCATTAGAGGGCTTTTTACTTTATTCCAATCCTGGGGCCACTGTTGAGAGGAAATGACTGAAACATCTGCCCCCGTGTCTATTAACCCTTCAAAGTTCCTTCCCTGTATGGTCAAGGAAAGAACGGGGCGAGAATCCTTAATGAGCATTTCCCAAAATATATGTTGTCCAGTACTTCCAAAACCTCCTGACCTTTCATTAGGAAGAGCAGAAAAGGGAAGATAAGATAAAAGAAGTATTTGTGCCACACGTTCTCCAGCTAATAGTGAAAGTGTAATAGAAGTAGAAACCATGATTAAAATTTCTCCAACAAAATCAGAGTCCACAACTCCAGGAATTACAGTTAGGCCTCAAAGCTGCGCTGCTGTGGCCCAATATTAAGCCAAAGGTGCCTTTAGGCAATGGGCCAAATATGTTTGTTCTTAATTTATAAATGCCACCTCCTGGAGACAAAAGAACATTTTCAGCAAGAGGCAAATCAGCAGCCGCACTCCCTGAAGTAGCAGAGCGTAAATCTGACACCATTAAAGGTTTGGTTATCCCTGAGGTAGTAGCCATTTTTAAGGGTTGTTGGGAAATAAAGGGGTCACTTGAGGAGTGGGAGGCGCAGCCAATTGAGTCCCCGACATTGTCCTTGGGCCCCGGGGACTGAGGCCCGCCAAGTAGTTTCCCGACTGTGGGTTGCCAATAGGATTGCCATATTTATCAGTTTTAGAACGACATTCATTGGTCCAATGAAGCCCCTTGCCGCATCGGCAGCAAAGCCCAGGGGGCTTATTTCGTCTCGTATATCCTTGTTTAGCCTTCAATTTTCTGCAATCCTTTTTCATATGTCCAGGCTTCCCACAATGGTAACAATTTCCACCCTTAAAGGGCTTCATAGCCTGAGCCAAAGCAGTAGCAAAAACAGCAGCATTATGTTCAGTGCCTCCCACTCCTGAACAAGCCCTAATATATTCAGCTATAGAAGCTCCCTGCCCCTTTAAAGGGCCCAAAACACGTTTACATTCCGGGTTTGCATTTTCAAAAGCAAGTGTCTGCAACAGTATCTCCGAGATTTCATCATGTCCCACAGCTCGCTCAACAGCCACCCGCAATCTAGCAAGAAAATCAGTATAGGGTTCACTGGGTCCTTGTAGAGTTTTTGTGAAAGAAGGCTGAGCGTGGCCAGTAGGTACAACACGGCGCCAAGCCCTAAGAAACACCTGGCGCACCTGCTGTAAATCCTGGTCAGAATATTGAGCCTGATCGCTCAAGGCTCGAAACTGTCCCTCTCCCATCAATTTATCCTCCAGGGGACCAGGAGGGTTCTGCCCCTCATTAATTCGAGCCTGCTTTTGGGCTTCCTCTTCCCACCAACTCCTTAATTGCAACCATTGGGATCCTTCAAGCACAGCCTGAGCGATAGCTTCCCAATCCAGGGGTAGAACCAATTTTGGTTTCCCTATAGAGTCTAACATAGCTAATACAAAAGGGGATTGGGGACCATATTGAGCGACAGCAGCTTTAAGATCCTTGAAAAATTTATATTCAAAAGGCGAATATTGAACATTAACCATATTGTTGGGAGCTGCTTGCCGCTGAATTGGAAACAATTGTGGGGGATCAATGAAACTACCAGAAGGCTCAGGGATATCATCATCATAGAACATAGACACAGGAAAGGAGAAGGAACGTCCGTCTCGACCCACATCTGGAGCCCCATGAGATACCGGGAAAAGAGAAGCATAGGGAGGGGCTGTGGGAGTAGGAACCCTCTTTGTTCCTTCATTTTGCGTTTTCCACCACTGTTGAAAAAGTCGAGTCACTTTATCAACCCCGTCATTCCCATCAGACGATGAGGAGGACTCACTAGAACTATCAGATTCAGCATCTGATTCCCCATCCCTGGAATGCAAAGTGGCGGCCGCAGAAGCATCATTTAAAGCGGCAGCCTCTGATTCCTTTTGTGTCTCATTAGAGACGTCCTCATAGATTACCTCAGATTTTATAGATTTAGTTTCACTATCTGTAGAAAGCAAAGCAAGTGCTTGAGTGATGGCACTACATAGAGTCCACAATTTCAAAGGAATTATGTTACCCTTCTGATGCTGTTGCTGTAATTCCTTCTGTATTAATTTCCATTCCTTTAAGTTTAATTGTACTTTAGGTTGGCACTTAAACCAATAACAATGCTGCTCCACAAGGCGAAATAATTCTGATAAACGGCGACTAGATGCCTTCACCCCTATGGAGTGGAGAAGTCCTTTGACTAGCTCCATGTATTGTGCCTTTGCTGATGGGGAATTCCCCATAATTTTCCCGAAAGTTCCCCTGCCTTGGACCTACAATCCCCGAGGGGTACTCACCCTTTCGGTTTCGTTCGCCCTCTGCCCCACGTTTGGACGCCAGATGTTGCGGACGAAATGACACAAAGGACAAGACACACACAAAAGACAGACAGAGACACAACTCCGGCCGGAGGAACAATTCTACGCAAGCCCCTCTTGCGGTTTATTTTATACCCCGGTAACTAGATGCAAACTGAAATTTACAAAATACCTTCTTTTACAAAACAAGGGCAAGTAGCCAAACACATTCCAAGGACAGGGGGGAGCAAAGGGAGGAAGTGACCACAACATGTTTACTAAGAGGCCTGCTCACAATTCCAGCCTTCTCCCTATTTCTAAGGAGGGCATGTTCCCTCGTTTGCAAGCGGACCATTAAACTTGGATACTGTGTGCAGGCCTCTTGGCAGAGCATCCTGTTTGCAGGAATGCCTTGCCCAGGCAGGGAGCCCCGTGTGCAGGCACATCCCTGCGTCCCTAACCACGCTTTCTTGTGGTCACTG
>NW_027531270.1:1141493-1232643 GCF_008692635.1 Crocuta crocuta | reverse complement strand
GAGACAAAAGAACATTTTCAGCAAGAGGCAAATCAGCAGCCGCACTCCCTGAAGTAGCAGAGCGTAAATCTGACACCATTAAAGGTTTGGTTATCCCTGAGGTAGTAGCCATTTTTAAGGGTTGTTGGGAAATAAAGGGGTCACTTGAGGAGTGGGAGGCGCAGCCAATTGAGTCCCCGGCATTGTCCTTGGGCCCCGGGGACTGAGGCCCGCCAAGTAGTTTCCCGACTGTGGGTTGCCAATAGGATTGCCATATTTATCAGTTTTAGAACGACATTCATTGGTCCAATGAAGCCCCTTGCCGCACCGGCGGCAAAGCCCAGGGGGCTTATTTCGTCTCGTATATCCTTGTTTAGCCTTCAATTTTCTGCAATCCTTTTTCATATGTCCAGGCTTCCCACAATGGTAACAATTTCCACCCTTAAAGGGCTTCATAGCCTGAGCCAAAGCAGTAGCAAAAACAGCAGCATTATGTTCAGTGCCTCCCACTCCTGAACAAGCCCTAATATATTCAGCTATAGAAGCTCCCTGCCCCTTTAAAGGGCCCAAAACACGTTTACATTCCGGGTTTGCATTTTCAAAAGCAAGTGTCTGCAACAGTATCTCCGAGATTTCATCATGTCCCACAGCTCGCTCAACAGCCACCCGCAATCTAGCAAGAAAATCAGTATAGGGTTCACTGGGTCCTTGTAGAGTTTTTGTGAAAGAAGGCTGAGCGTGGCCAGTAGGTACAACACGGCGCCAAGCCCTAAGAAACACCTGGCGCACCTGCTGTAAATCCTGGTCAGAATATTGAGCCTGATCGCTCAAGGCTCGAAACTGTCCCTCTCCCATCAATTTATCCTCCAGGGGACCAGGAGGGTTCTGCCCCTCATTAATTCGAGCCTGCTTTTGGGCTTCCTCTTCCCACCAACTCCTTAATTGCAACCATTGGGATCCTTCAAGCACAGCCTGAGCGATAGCTTCCCAATCCAGGGGTAGAACCAATTTTGGTTTCCCTATAGAGTCTAACATAGCTAATACAAAAGGGGATTGGGGACCATATTGAGCGACAGCAGCTTTAAGATCCTTGAAAAATTTATATTCAAAAGGCGAATATTGAACATTAACCATATTGTTGGGAGCTGCTTGCCGCTGAATTGGAAACAATTGTGGGGGATCAATGAAACTACCAGAAGGCTCAGGGATATCATCATCATAGAACATAGACACAGGAAAGGAGAAGGAACGTCCGTCTCGACCCACATCTGGAGCCCCATGAGATACCGGGAAAAGAGAAGCATAGGGAGGGGCTGTGGGAGTAGGAACCCTCTTTGTTCCTTCATTTTGCGTTTTCCACCACTGTTGAAAAAGTCGAGTCACTTTATCAACCCCGTCATTCCCATCAGACGATGAGGAGGACTCACTAGAACTATCAGATTCAGCATCTGATTCCCCATCCCTGGAATGCAAAGTGGCGGCCGCAGAAGCATCATTTAAAGCGGCAGCCTCTGATTCCTTTTGTGTCTCATTAGAGACGTCCTCATAGATTACCTCAGATTTTATAGATTTAGTTTCACTATCTGTAGAAAGCAAAGCAAGTGCTTGAGTGATGGCACTACATAGAGTCCACAATTTCAAAGGAATTATGTTACCCTTCTGATGCTGTTGCTGTAATTCCTTCTGTATTAATTTCCATTCCTTTAAGTTTAATTGTACTTTAGGTTGGCACTTAAACCAATAACAATGCTGCTCCACAAGGCGAAATAATTCTGATAAACGGCGACTAGATGCCTTCACCCCTATGGAGTGGAGAAGTCCTTTGACTAGCTCCATGTATTGTGCCTTTGCTGATGGGGAATTCCCCATAATTTTCCCGAAAGTTCCCCTGCCTTGGACCTACAATCCCCGAGGGGTACTCACCCTTTCGGTTTCGTTCGCCCTCTGCCCCACGTTTGGACGCCAGATGTTGCGGACGAAATGACACAAAGGACAAGACACACACAAAAGACAGACAGAGACACAACTCCGGCCGGAGGAACAATTCTACGCAAGCCCCTCTTGCGGTTTATTTTATACCCCGGTAACTAGATGCAAACTGAAATTTACAAAATACCTTCTTTTACAAAACAAGGGCAAGTAGCCAAACACATTCCAAGGACAGGGGGGAGCAAAGGGAGGAAGTGACCACAACATGTTTACTAAGAGGCCTGCTCACAATTCCAGCCTTCTCCCTATTTCTAAGGAGGGCATGTTCCCTCGTTTGCAAGCGGACCATTAAACTTGGATACTGTGTGCAGGCCTCTTGGCAGAGCATCCTGTTTGCAGGAATGCCTTGCCCAGGCAGGGAGCCCCGTGTGCAGGCACATCCCTGCGTCCCTAACCACGCTTTCTTGTGGTCACTGACGGGCTCCCACACTCACTAACACTTGGCATTATCTAACTTTCTGACAGACTAGTCCAATGAGTGCAAAAAGGTAGCTAAATGATGTTTCAATATGTGATTTCCTGATTCAGTGTGTTTAAGCATCTTCAAAAAAATTTTTTTTTAGCTATTTAGGCTTCTGCTTCAAGATGCTTACTGATCTTGGGGCTTCTGGGTGGCTCAGTCAGTAAAGCATTTGACTTCAGCTCAGGTTTGCTTGTGAGTTAGAGCCCTGCATCGGGCTCTGTGATGACAGCCCAGAGCCTGGAGCCTGCCTCTGATTCTGTGTCCCTCTCTCTCTCTTCCCCTCCCCCGCTTGTGCTCTGTCTCTCTCTCTCCCTCTCAAGAATAAATGAAACATTAAAAAATTTTTTAAGTAATAAAAAGATGCTTTTTTGATTTTCTTTGCTCATTTTCTATTATATTTCATATATTTTTCTTGGTGATTTTGCTAATTACCGTCTAAATTAGAAATATTAATGTAATATTGCTTACATGGTCCAATTATCTTATAGTCTTTCACCTTTCTTTTAATTTCTCATACTATCTTTTATGAAATTAAATCCTAAATTTTGTTGTACTGAAATCTTACAGTTTTATTCCCTTAGGGTTTGTGTGTTGGGGAGTCACATTTTAAAAGTGTTTTTATATTCCTAATTTATACAAATATTCACCTAAATTTTATCCTAATAGCTTTATAGCTTTACCTTTTACATATAGTTCCTTTTTTAAAAATTTATTTGTTTTGAGAGACAGAGAGAGGCAGAGCATGAGCAGGAGAGGAACAGAAAGAGAGGGAGAAAGAGAGAATCCTAAGCAAGCTGCATGCTACCAGCACAGAGTTCGACACGGCACTTGAACTCGTGAACTGTGAAATCATTGCGTGAGCCAAAGTCATGATCTGGTTGCTTACCCAACTGAGCCACCCAGATGCCCCTATCTCTTCACTTCTAAACCTTACACATCTTTAGTTTTTAAATTTTTCATAAAGTATCAATGCGGATCTACAAAACTATGTTAAATAATAGTAATGATAGTGAGTATTCTTGTACTTTTATAATCTTAATGGAAACCATATACATTTTTCCATGATGATATTTGCTATATTTTTTCAGTAGTTTTCATCTAGCTTCTAAGTTTTTAATAATGAAATAGGTATTAAGTGTTATTAGATGTATTTTTCTGCATCTATGATTCTATAATTTTTCTACTTAGTATTTTTAGTGTAGTAAAATAAAATAATAGATTATTCTTATGTTGAACTGTTTGCATAGCTGAAAAAACCATATGTAATTATATTTTTATATATGATTTGGTTTGTTTAAATAATTATTTAAAACTGTTATATCTATGTTGATAAATAAAAAGACATATTACTTTTTATTCTTTTTTGTTTGTTTTAGATTCATTCTAGGTCCCAAAAAATGAATTGATAAATTTTCAAGTTTTTAGTTCCTGGAACTATTTACATTAAATATCTGTTGAAAGTTATATAAATCCACCTGTGAAAGTGTTTATACTTTGGGCTTATTGGGACAGTGATATGATTGTTTCCATTTATTCAGTATTAGTGCCTATTCACATTTTCCATTTCTACTTAAACCTTTGTATGCTTGCTAGTGTATAGGTGTTTATAATATCCCTTATTATTCTGATATTCTCTGACATATCTGAAAGGTTTTCCTTTTTTTTCTTATATATTTTGTTTATTTGCCCCTTCTTTACTTTATCTTGATCATGTTGTCAGGGGCCTATTTTGTTTTTCTCTTTTTAAAGAAGCAGTTTTTGGTTTTGTTAATATTTATTTTATATAATCCTGCTCTTCTTAATTTTTTTCTTTTAAGCTTGCTATATTTTTCTTTACCCAACTGTTTAATACTTAGATCATTTGTTCATTCTGACTACTGTATACATAAATCTATACATTTCTTTCCAAATACTGCTTTAGCAATGCCTCAACTAGTATTTTCTGTGAAATTTATTTCTAGCTATTTTGTAATTTTGTTTATGATTTGCTGCACCAGACCAAAGTTTATTTATTAATGTGTTATGTAATTTCCATATCTATAAGAATTTTCTATCGGTATCATTTATTATCACTCCATGTTTTGTTTAGGAAACTTATTCTGGAAGACTACAGGTTGGGGAGATGGAATATCAAGGTTTTATTTGGGGCCTAGCACTTTTTTTTTTAGTATTTCATGTCTTTCTGAAAAGAATATGTAACTGAATTTTGGGTATTAGTTCCCATATCTCTTGGATTGAAGTAAAGCATTGTGTTATCTAAATTTAGTAAATGTATTCTTGATTTTATCTGCATTAATTCATCAGTTTTTCAGAGATGGGTGTTCAAATCTGTAAATATTGCCGATGTATTTCTCCCTATAATTCTCTCAGTTCTTTAATTTATACATTTGGAGGTTCTATTATAGGATGCCTTTGATCATTGTATTCCTATTGTTAGCATCACTTAATTTTCTTCTTTATCTTTTAGTTATTTCTTTCAGGGGATTATATTTGGTTTCTTATTAAAATGGATGTTCTAGCTTTCTTTTGGTTCATTGTTACGTATTATA
Organism: Crocuta crocuta; assembly: GCF_008692635.1. Classification (NCBI taxonomy): domain Eukaryota; kingdom Metazoa; phylum Chordata; class Mammalia; order Carnivora; family Hyaenidae; genus Crocuta; species Crocuta crocuta. The sequence goes on along the minus strand of NW_027531270.1, from coordinate 1,227,663 downwards.
TCTTTTCCTTTTCCTTTATTTTCAATCTTCAATCTTTCATTCTGCTTCATAGACAATTTGCTACATATGATTTTGTAATCCCAAGCAAGCTCCACACTGACAGTACAGAGCCTGATGCAAGGCTCAAACTCATGAACCGTGAAATCATGATGTGAGCCAAAGCCAAGAGTCTGACACTTAACCAACTCAGCCACCCAGACACCCAGACAACCCCTCACTTAGATTTCTTGTAATTATTGTGATAAGACTCTTTTTTGCTGTTTTATTTAGTATATTCTATTTATTTGACTTTATTATTATTATTTTTTTTTTGCTCTCCATCATACATCGTACCTCTTTATCTGCAAGGTATATATATTAAGATCCCCAGTGGATGCCTGAAACCATGGATAGTAATAAACCCTATATATTTTATGCTTTTTCCTAAATATATATAACTGTGATAAAGTCTAATTTATAAACTAGGCACAGTAGAGATTAACAATAATTAATAATAAAATAGGAAAATTATAACAATATACTGTAATGAAAGTTAAGTGGTCTCTCTATCAAAATATCACATTGTGCTGTACTCACCCTTTTTCTTCTTGAGATGATGTGAGATGGTAAAATGCTTCCATGATTAGATAAAATGAGGTGAATGATGGAGCCCTTGTGATATATGGACTGTAGCATTCAGTTGCTATTGATCTGACGATATGTCAGAAGGAGAACTACCTGCTTCCAGACCAAAGTTGACTGTGGGTAACTGAAACTGTGGAAAGTGAAACCACAGATAAGGGGAAACCACTGTATATATTGGATTTTCTTCTTCTGCTTTGAAAGCTGCGTCTTTCAAATGGTCAGACTGATTATTGAAATTCTTAATTACACTTAGGTTTTGCTCATCAATTTTAAAACTTTTCAGTATTAATATCTACCTCCTAATAAAACAAGTAGTCAATCATGCTCTCTTACTGTCTCTATTCTCTTCTCCCATCTCTTGCTGGAGTCATATTATAGAATTTAACACCTGGACTTTTATTATTATACTTGTGCTGTCTCTATTTTTGTGGGATCCCCCTGGATCGCCTACCATGATGGTAAAGGGATGGAGCATCAATGCTACTCTGCCAGTTTAAAGAACAATTTGAATTTCTCTCTGCATTTTCCCATGATGTGCATGCTGTTTCTGATTCCTGGGTTCTAGAAATTGATGTTATAATCAATGCCAATCAATGACAGAGTTTGTAGAATAGTTTAAACTGTGGAAACAGTTTAAATAATAACAGTTAAAATTAGTATTTCACACTTCTGTGAGATCAATGAGTGGTATATTAGAGATAGAAAGGAAATAAAAATTCTTCAGTAAAACTTAAATGCCCTATTTTCTGTATTAAATGGAAACCATTGGACCAAGAGGGTCACACTAGGTCTTGTGGCTTCTCTTACCTGTTTCTAAATGAATCACTGATGTTGTCTAAATAACCTGTGTGTCAGGTAGATAATGTATAGATCAACCTATGAGGTTTCTCAAATTCAGCAAAACCCTTATGTTAAGAAAATGCCAATAAGATGACATTTTTGCTAAAAATATATTGTATACTTTTGTGAAGAAAGCTACTTTAATTTTCTCAGCTTTGAGTTAATCAGGGAAGAAAAGGGAGGGAATACTGTGGAAGTCTGAAAGTGAATTCTTTGAGGAGCTGGCCATGGTGATGTTGGTATGAGTGAGACACATGAAGGTCCGCTGCAGAATTACAGTCTCTATTTCTACATATAGGGATTTCAGGCAACAGTGGAAAAGTGGGGGGATTTTTGGAGAGAATGGAGAGATCTGTGTGACTCCTGAAATGATACCAAATCACTTAAAATATGTTTGCTTTGGATTTCTTTGTCACATTCCTTTGAAAATTTTTATTCTTGTCTTCTTTCTGCCTTTCATTTACTTATATAATTTTTGGATTTTCTGTAACTTAAATACAGCTAGGATTGAATTATTCTTGTTTTAGGCTGAAGGTTTAATCAAGAACTACTGCTTCAATAAGAACTACTGCTTCAATGGATATTGGGATAGAAACTAATATGAAATATTTTGTTCTTTGATAACATTCTCATAGAGATAAATGAGCAAAAAATGATGGGTAAAATACCAAGAATCAAAAGTAGGGCTCCTGTGTAGGCTACAAACTGGATAATCAGGCCTTGAATAACCAAGATCTGAGCGTGCAAAAATACATGTTCTAGTGCCCAGTGTGTTACCAGCATTTACAAACATTTTTTTAAAAGAAACTATAACAGTGTTTACATCTCTATTTTAATTTTATTTATGAATTTAATTATTTTTTAGGTGTATCAAGCCTGAAGAGAAGTCTCTTGGTGTGGGGTTACATACATTTTGCACAAGAGTATTTGGTAAAAATTGTTATTTTTTTCCAACATCATATCAGACCACAATTAAATACTAAGTAAATGAAATTGTTCTCTCCAAGTCTAACAAATATCCCTTCTGTTTGTAGCACTTAATAATTTGTATGAGAATAAAGTACAAGAAGAAATGTAGAATTTCCCCTTTTTACTTGAAAAAGGCCTATCTGAATTAATTCTACTTTTCATCTATTATAAGATTTGAAAAGCAAATGAACAAAAAATGCTTTGTTGAAGTAAAATGTATACATGATTGGTTCAAAACATTACAGAAAAAAATATAGTCATTAATTCAATATTTTTCAATATCAATAATTTATTGCATTTATCTACCACATTACTTATCTTTTATAACTTAGAAATGTTATAGTAAAAGTAGCAACTTCTAATAGCTAAATTAAATGTAAAGTATTTAATTCATACTTTATTTATTCTACAAATAGAGAAAATGGAAATGTTTACAAACGAAATAATGTACCTCAATTCTTACCTTGTTGTTGGCCTTTTTTGCCCCCTCTTTAATTGTAGCTGGAATTCCTGCACCTATATATTTTGGAGCTTTAGTGGATTCCACATGTTTACACTGGGGAACTTTGAAATGTGGTGAGTCAGGAGCATGCAGAATTTATGATTCTGCCAACTTCAGGTAAAGATAATAATTTTTTAAAAGATTGCTTTCTAAGCACAGACTGTACATAAAATGGCACCATTCATGTATAATATCTTCGTTTTCAGGTAATATACTACTTTTGGCTGTGTTTCCAGAACATATGCTAATTCTATGTCTCTATTCCTTACTTATATACTAGAATTTTATTTCCTCAATATTTTCAAAATACTTGGTAAATATAAGAATGGATGACTTCCTTAACCTAGCCTTTCAGAATGACCTTTGTTGGGGTGTCTGGGTGGCTTAGTCAATTGAGCATCCAACTTCGGCTCAGGTCATGATCTCACGGTTAGTGGGTTTAAGCTCCCGAGTTGGGCTTTGTGCTGACAGCTAGCTCAGAGCCTGGAGCCTGTTTCAGATTCTGTCTCCCTCTCTCTCTGACCCTCCCCTGCTCATGCTGTCTCTCTGTCTCAGAAATAAGTAAAACATAAAAAAATTATAAAAAACAAAACAAAACAAAATGATCTTTGTTAAAGGTTGCAATCAACATATTATTGAAGGTAATACCTGTACAAAACCTACCGTTAGAAATTATATTACTCTTTAAAGTATCCTCATTGCATCCTACATCATTTCAACACCTTTCTAGCCTGAATCTTTACTTCCTTTTACATCTACCTCTACTTTTCAAAATGATATTTTCTCTCCTTCATTACATTCTGCTGACACAATAATCTTCATGTCTCTTAAAAGCTTATTCTTTTGCTAGTGTAAGTCTGATTTTAAACAAAACTCAAGATAATGTGTTTTTGAACAAAAAAATTCCATTTGCTCCAGTTCAATGTTCTTATTTATTTGGAGACCTGAATTTTGTTTAGATTTATATTAATTTCTGTCGATAGGGCAGTACAAAAATTCTTTCATTTACTAAAAAACAATTTAGCATTGTTTAGAACATTCTAAGGTCTTATTTTGATTAGTACAAGGATATATGGCAAGTACTATGAAGAGAGCAGACAGCATGAGATTCATGTTTTCATCAGTTCTCTGTTCCCCTAAAGTTGTTGGGAGGTAATGTGAAGTTGGGCCCACACACATACTGTGCACACAATTAGTTTGCTTCACAGTTGAGACACCCAGAGGATCACTGGTATAGATAGGCCTCATCCTACTGCCAGGATTCCTGTTGATAGTAGCCTTAATTAAATGCTATTTTAGACAAGACGGTTATATTTGGTAGCATCCTCTATCCGTCAGATTAATTAGAGTGGCTGATAAGGTGTACTCATGAGAAAACTTACCAGATGTTAATGTAGTGTAGAAACAGGAGGCGGGTATTGTTGGCAAATCGTTCCCCATGGGTCTCTTACATTTCTGCAGATCTTGTTAGCAGAGGCTTTTGTTGTGGGCTGTCTTTTCAAGGATGTTTGGATGGTACATGATCTTGGAAGATATAGATGATGTTTTCCTATGGAACAGAGTTTGCTGTCTAGGGTGATAAAAGTAATAACTCTCTCTAGGGTAAAGGTGGGCAGATTTGCTTCCAACACATTTAGAAGAATGAGATTTCCTAAATTCAGGATTTCTTAGCTGTGACCCAAACCCATTGTGTGCACAGAATTCACATAGGTTTCCCATGGTGTGATTCCTTTGGGACTTGAAGGTTAGGGAAAACCAACCTGAAAATGAAGCTTGTGATGACTGCTGTACTGTGAGTAACAATGTCCTTCAGCTCTGACCTGGAAGTCTTGTATCTTCAGCTAGCATCCATGCAACTGTGGCAGGCTAAACTGTCAGCTTAAAATCCAGTGAAGATCTAGGATTCTTTTACAGCTCAAAGAATAGAAATACTGATTAACTTTAAATTCTGCCAAAAATGTAAAGTTATAAGGATGGCCACTTATATTTATTCCAAGCTAATAAAAGAAATAAAAAGATAAAGGAAAGTTCAATAGAAGAATGAAATAGGAAAATAAAAGCACACAAAATAAGTTGAAAAAATAAGCATAACTACATCAGGTTTCACAATGAATGTGAACCAACTGAACTTGATTCTTATAAGATACTTTCATGTGAGCTTCAGTGTTTTCAAAATTCCAGCTATATGTTGTTCACAAGATATAGCTTAAAAATATATGTAAAGAAAGATTGAAGATAAAGGTCAGGAAAAACATACTAGGCAGATATTAAATCAAGCTTCTGTGGTATATTAATGACTATAAAACAAAATAGAATTTAAGGTGAAAAAGATGAACAGAGTTAAATAAGGACATTACTTATTACTAAAAACACTTTATCAATAATATGTAACAGTCATGAACTCATATGTATCTATCAACTTAACCTCAAATATATAAAACAAAAAAATTACAAAATTACAAGAAGAAATCTACAGAGTGGAAAATTTCAACACACTTTTCCAAGAAGAAAATATATGATATAGGCAAAAAGTTAGTGAGGATACAGAAAAATTTGAATTATCAATTTGTACAAGAGTTATCTAATGGATATATAGTAATTTAAACAATCCTAAGGAATAGACTATATCTTTTTCTCAAGCCTATAAAAAACATTTATTACAAATAAATCTAATGTCACAAAGTTAAAAAAAAATGTGTTGATACCTTATAATCACTGTTTTCTGTCCATAATGCAATACAATTAGAAATCTATAATAAAATGTTACCAAAACCTCACATTTGAAATTACTTATAGGTCAAAGCATAAATTATAATAAAAATAATGAAATAACTAGAACTCTACATCAGTGAAAGCACTGAATAGGAAAATTTGTGGGACAAAGCTAAAATAATACTCAAAAGTATATTTTGAACTTTAAATGTATATGTATATATATATATATTTTAAAAGACTAAAAATAAACGTACTCATTATTTAGAAAAAGGACAACATTGTAACTTCAAATAAGGTAGAAAAGACTGATAAGTTATTCAGTAAGTTATGTATTGATATATTTCTTATTTCAAATAAGAACAATAGGTACAATTTTAAATTTGAAAGGGATATATCTGGGTTCAAAGATAATACAAACATCATACTGGACATCCAGTCTTCCTGAAGTAGAAACTGAACAGTAACATTAAGGAATAAATAAAAGCTGAGTACAAAGGCTAAGTGCAAAGCTTCTAAGCCTAGAAATAGGAAGTGATTTCTGGATGATCAGTTTCCAAAGAGAAAATAAAGTACTTCCAAGGTGCCAAGAGATTAGATCCATATTTAATGCTTAATCCATGAGATACTGAATACCCTTGAACTGGGTTGAGTTGTGCCCCTCAACATTTCACATCCACCCATAACCTCAGTATATGACTTAATTTAGTAATAACTCTTTTTTTGGAAATAAGTCTTTAAATTAGTCAAATTAAGATGAGGCCTTTCTGGATTATAGTGGGACCTAAATCAAATCACCAGTGCCCTTATAAGAAGAGGATAGGAGGCACAGAGACACATATACACAGGATGAATGCTGTGTGGAGACATAGGTAGAGATTTCAGACTTGCATCTAGAAAGCAAGGAATGCTATCGATTGCTGCTGTCTGGTAAGAAGAGTCATGGAAGGATTCTTTCCTGGAGCCTGCAGAGGAAGCCTGGCCCTGCCAACACTTTGACTTCAGATTTCTAGCCTCCAGAACTGTGAGAGAGTAAATTTACCGTGTTTTATGGCATCAAATTTGCGGTACATTGGTATAGCACTCTTAAGAAACAAATGTAAACCTCTTTGTAAAAGAGATTTTAAAAGAATCCCTTTGGCACATCATTGCTGTGTTACTAAGGAGGAAATAAGACATAGATACATCCAAGAACCAGACCAAGCAATCTACTCTCATTGTGATTAATTTCAGTATCACTATAAAAAAAATCACCCTTATAAAAACTCAGTTTGGCCTCAGAAACAAAGGGAAAGCTTTAGATTTGGAAGAATAAATACAGAGAAAGAGCAAACAGAACAAATTTGGAAGAATAAATTCAGAGAAAGAAAACCAGAACAAATAGTCAATAAGAACAACAACAAAACATTCAACATTCATTAGTTTTGCAAGCTAAAACTTAAAAACACATTAACAAATCTCAAGGTAAAAAAGATAGGCACATAAGTTACCAACAGAAGCATGACTTCATTCCAGATTAAATTGAATATAATACAGGAGTTTGACAAAGACTTTAAAATAAGTATGCTTATACTTCTCAAAACTAGAACAAACTATTCTAAAATTTGTATCGAACCACAAAAGACCCCGAATAGTCAAAGTAATATTGAAGAATAAAACCAAAACGGGAGGTATAACCATCCCAGACTTTAGCCTCTACTATAAAGCTGTCATCAAGACAGTATGGTATTGGCACAAAAACAGACATATAGACCAATGGAATAGAATTGAGAACTCAGAACTGGACCCGAAAGTATACAGCCAACTAATCTTTGACAAAGTGGGAAAGAGTATCCAATGGAAAAAAGAAAGCCTCTTTAACAGATGGTGCTGGGAGAACTGGACAGCAACATGCAGAAGAATGAAACTAGATCATTTTCTCACACCAAACACAAAAATAAACGCAAAATGGACAAAGGACCTGAACGTGAGATAGGAAACCATCAAAACCCTAGAGGAGAAAACAGGAAGCAAACTTCTTGACCTCCACCGCAGCAATTTCTTACTTGACACATCCCCAAAAGCAAAAGAATCAAGAGCAAAAATAAACTATTGAAACCTCATCAAGATTAAAAGCTTCTGCAAGGCAAAGGAAACAATCCATTAAACTAATAGACAACCGATGGAATGGGAAAAGATAGTTGCAAATGACATATCAGGTAAAGGACTAGTATCCAAAATATATAAGGAATTCACCAAACTCCACACCCAAAAAACAACCCAGTGAAGAAATGGGCAGAAGATATGAACAGACCCTTCTCCAAAGAGGACATCCAGATGGCCAACAGACACATGAAACGATGCTCAGCATCCCTCCTCATCAGGGAAATACAAATCAAAACCACACTGAGATAGTGTGGCTAAAATGAGCAAATCAGAGGACTCTAGATGCTGGCGAGGAAGTGGAGAAACGGGCACCCTCCTACACTGTTGGTGGGAATGTAAACTGGTACAGCCCCTCTGGAAAACAGTGTGGAGGTTCCTCAAAAAATTAACAACAGAACTCCCCTATGACCCAGCAATAGCACTGCTAGGAATTAACCCAGGGATATAGGAGTGCTGCTGCATAGGGGCACATGGACCCGAATGTTCATAGCAGCACTCTCAACGATAGCCAAANGGCACTTGTGGGGATGAGCACTGGGTGTTCTATGGAAACCAACTTGATAATAAACTATTTGTAAAAACAAAAAAAGAAAGAACTTTCAAACAAAAAAAATAAGTATGCTTAGCTACCTCAATAGGATTAAAATTTATAAATAAATGGCATAACATCCATTAAAAATGAACAAGAAATGAAAAAGAAAAATCAAGCAGAAATAATATGAAAAAGCTGAGAAATATTAGAGATCAAATGTATATCACTGAGATAATAAAAGGAATTCTAAGTATATAATAAAGTTGAAGTTAATATAGTTAAAATGAGAATTGGTAAACTAGAAGAGAGTACAGAAGAATTTATCTAGAATATAAATCAACAATATGAACTGACTCAACAAAAATAAACACCTAAGTAATATTAAAGACAAATTAACAATTAAAGCATAAACCTCAAAAAGTTTCTAGAAAGAGAATAGAGAAAATGGCATTAAATTTAAAAATTTAATGGCTTAGAATTTTCTACAATTTGAGACATGAATTTTCACTTCAAAGTTATATTTTAAGACACAGTCAAAAAATATGTAAATGGGCATACCAGAGTAAAATTACAAACATTCAAGATAAAGGAAAAAAAACCCATAAGATTTACCAGAGAAATAAATAGATGGCTTACAAAGAAATAACAATTAAACCAGTAGCAGGTAGGTCATCAGCAAAAATACAACCACATATCTCTCATCCTTATTGCTTTGGGTTTCAGTTGAAAAAAAAAAAGCAAACCAAAGAGCAAGAAATGAGCAAATATCACTAAACATAAATCTCCAAATTTTCTTTATGACAGAAGACACTAGAGACCATGAAGAATGTTGGTAGTAAATAAAAACAACAGAAGAAAACATTTGGGCAATTGCTAAGTTGTGTACTCAAAGGCCCTGAGACATATTTTAGAGAAACTCTTGCTCACATACACAGAGACATGTATTGCAAGGAGATTCATTGCAGTATTGTTGATAATAGAAAAAAAGTTAAATAATACAAGTGTCCAATAGGAAACTGGATTAAATTGTGGCATGTTCACACATTGAAATGTGGTGCAATAGTTAAAGATAAATAAAGTAGAACTGGGTGTATAAGCATAGTTTTAAAAAGAGGGGCTAACACAGAAGTATTCAGAATAAAATGTATACTGTTATGCCAATTATCTAAAATGTAAGTACATACAATGTAATTATATATGTTATAAATATATACACATACTTTGTAAACCTAGAAAAATAAACTAAGAACAAAATTCATAAAATCCAAGATAGTCATACATCTTGCAATGGCTAAAAGATAAAATCATAGGGATACACAAGGGATTAAATGTATTAATGCCTTCTTTTGAATTACCCTGAAATAAGAATGCCAAAATTTAATCATGTTATTTTTCTTTTTTAAAAAGATTAAAATTTTTTTTCAACATTTATTCATATTTTTGAGAGACAGAGAGAAACAGAGCATGAGTCAGGGAGGGGCAGAGATTGAGGGACACAGAATCTGAAGCAGGCTCCAGGCTCTGAACTGACAGCACAGAGCCCATTGTGGGGCTTTAACTCACAGACTGAGATCATGACCTGAGCTGAAGTCAGAGTCTTAACCAACTAAGCCACCCAGGCACCCCTTTAAAGATTTTTTAAATGTTTTTAAAAAAAATTTTGAGAGAAAGAGAAAGAAAAAGTGAGCAAGCAGGGGAGGGGCAGAGAGAGAGAGAGAGAGAGAGAGAGAGATTGAGAGAGAGAGAGAGAGAGAGAATCCTAAGCAGGCTCCATACTGTCAGTGCAGAGCCCAACATGGGGCTCAAATCCACAAATTGTGAAATCATGACCTGAGAGAAATCAAAAGTTGGATGCTTAACTGACTGAGTCACCCAGGCACTCCAAAATTTAATCATTAAAAAAACCTGGGTGTTAAATATAAACATTTTTTTAACTCCCCCCCATATTCTTGAAGTGGTTCATTATAAAATTTTAGAAGTAAAAAAAAAGATGAAATAAAAAGATGCTGACTTCCCTCCTCATCAGGGAAATACAAATCAAAACCACACTGAGATACCACCTCACACCAGTCAGAGTGGCTAAAATGAGCAAATCAGAGGACTCTAGATGCTGGCGAGGATGTGGAGAAACGGGCACCCTCCTACACTGTTGGTGGGAATGTAAACTGGTACAGCCCCTCTGGAAAACAGTGTGGAGGTTCCTCAGGAAACTAACAATAGAACTCCCCTATGACCCAGCAATAGCACTACTAGGAATTTACCCAAGGGATACAGAAATGCTGAGGCATAGGAGCACATGTACCCCAATGTTCATAGCAGCACTCTCCACAATAGCTAAAACATGGAAAGAGCCTAAGTGTCCATCAACAGATGAATGGATCAAGAAGATGTGGTTTATCTATACCATGGAATACTACATGGCAATGAGAAACAATGAAATCTGGCCATGTGTAGCAACATGGATGGACCTTGAGGGTGTTATGCTGAGCGAAATAAGTCAGGCAGAGAAGGACAAATATCATATGTTTGCACGTATAGGAGGATTAGGAGGAACTTGACGGAGGAACAAGGGGGAGAAGAAGGGCGGAAATGGTGGGGGAAAGGGAGAGAGGCAAACCATGAGAGACTCTTGAATGCTGACAAAAACTGAGGACTGATGGATGTGGGGGGGAGGGGGAGTGGGCATGGAGGAGGGCACTTGTGGGGATGAGCACTGAGTGTTATGTGGAAACTAATTTGACAATAAACTATTAAAAAAAATAAAATAAAATAAAAAGATGCTGACATTCTTAAACAGACTACAGATCATAGAGGTAACCAAAAAAATAAAACATCGTTTTTTGAAAAGATTAAAATATAACAACAACAATAATCTGGAAATGCAAATAGAGAGGGGGCACAAATAAACACTATGAAGAATTAAAAAAGGAAATATAAGTACAAATACTTAGGAATTTTACATACAGCAATTTGGAAAGATTAAATAGAGAGTTTTCTAGATGAATATATGTTATCAAATTTTACTATAAACACGTAGAAAACATGAATATTTTCAGAACTATTTAAAAATGTGAATCAGTCAAAAATTCTCATCCTCTAAAGGCATCAAGTCCAGATTCTTTTAAGACAAGTTTTACCAACTTTCAATGAACTGATGATTTCTGAATAATATAAGTCATTCTAAGCAATGAAAAAAAAGGGAAAATTTCCCAAATCATTTACAAAACTAGTACAGTCTTGATATTCAGATTGGACAAGTTCAGTACAAGGGAAAAGGTATAAGCTGATTTAACTTATAAAAATACATGCAAAATTTCTGAATAAAAAATTAATAAATCAAATCTAATAATGTATAAAAACTAACAGAATTTATATTAGGCATGCAAGGATGGTTCAATATCAGAAAAATATATTAACCTATTATACTCTATTAACACAATAAAAGGGGTAAAATCCTCGATGTTCTACTAACTATATGTACAAAAATGATTTGGTGACACTTTACACATTCATAATGAAACTTTGAGCAATTCAGAATAAAAGAGGAACTTTCTTAACCTGGATAAGATCATCTAAGGGGGCCTGGGTGCCTCGGTTGATTAAGTGTCTAACTCTTGATATTGGCTCAGGTCATGATCTCGCAGTTTTGAGATTGAACCCTGTGTCAGGCTTCATACTGAGCATGGAGCCTTCTTGGGATTCTCTCTCCCTCTCTCTCTCTGCTCCTGCCCTGAGCACGCTCTCTCTCTCTGTGTCTCTGTCTCTCTCAAAATAAATAAACATTTTTAAAAAGCCATCAAAACCCTCCACAGAGTATATAACACAATTGATGGTGATTCTTTGGAAGCATTCTTACTAAATACTAGAATAAAACTGCTGTTGTTATCGGTATTGCATTTAAAGCAGAGGTCCGATTTGAAGTAAAAAGATTTACAAAACTCCAAAGATAAGAAAAGAAGTGTGAGTTTTCTAGATGAAAATTTCCAAAACACATTTAACAAACAGAATTAATAAGTAAATTCAGCAAATTTGCTTATATAAGATTGATTTGCAAGACAATTAGCTACTGTTGACCTCATGGGAATGAAATATTAATAATTAAGATATTCAAAACTAGCTTGTACTCACCACACTAAGTAAGCTTAATATGTTTTAACTTTCTTTTTTTCATAGATACATCTACCTTGGCTTGCCAGCAGCTCTAAGAGGATTAAGCTATATTCCAGCCTTTTTAGTCCTAAATATTTTGAAGAATTGTCATCTACCTGGTGAAAATGCCTCTTCAGGAACTGTGCTTATAGAGGCAAAAGTTACAGGGAAGGAAAGTGAGTGCAAAGATATGGACCAAAATTCCAAAGTTTTGAATGATAAAGAATTGAAAACTAAATTGTAATGCCCTATAATATCATGCTTCTCAGAGTTGTGGAATACACTTATAAACCTAACTGCTTTTAAAATCAATAGGGGTAAGTGGGTAGCTTTTTCTTATCTTTATGAATCTCAATTTTTTGTTTTTTCACTCAAGATAAAAAAATATTCATTGATGGTATTTCTTAAGCATCTATGGCATTTGAAATTTTCTTCAGGGGACATTTATAACCATCTTCAAAACAGGATATTAGAGCCAGTTTTATTTTTATGTTAAAATAGCAATTTCTCTTTTAACTCATGTGAAATAAGGGTATATTTTCCACATTTCCTTTTCCAATTGATCTTAAAAATTTCTTACTATGAAAATCTGTTTGATTCCATTAAATTTCTGCTTTGTTATTGGGGTTATTTAGAGACTGATATTTTTATCCTGTGAAATTCATCATTTTTATGTGAAGAAAACTGATGTCTTTTAATTCTTTAACGTTTCTTTAAGGAATTTTTTTTCTATAACTGTTCTTTAACTTTTTCTATTCATTCCAGACATACTTGTTTTAATATAGATTACTCATTAATATGCCATCACCTGCTATCAATTTTTTTCTGCTTTATTACTCAAGTCATATTTGCTCATTTTGTTCAGAATGCTGACAAATTAAGTCAATTTATTAGAAATCATGTAACAAAATTGTTGGATTTTTTTTTAGCAGTTCAAACCTGGTGACTAAATTCTCTTTGAAAAACAAGAATCTGTGTCAAAGAATGAAAGTATCATATTATAAAAATCACTAATCCTTCAAAGCTATATTGTCAGATATTGTCAGAGGAACATTTTCCCAGACAACAGAGGGATTTATCACAAATAAAAAAACAAGCTAAGGCCACATCCAGAGATCTAAGCAAGACAGATATAAATAACATTCCTGATGGAGAACTTATAGCAACAATCACAAGGATACTCACTGGGCTTGAGAAAAGAATAGAAGACATCACTAAGACCCATCACTAAAACCAAAGAGATAAAAGAGTTTAAAAAAAAAGAATGAATCATAGATGAAGAATTCAATAAATGAGATTGGAAACAGGTTTGATGAAATGAACAGCAGGCTGGAAGAAACAGAGGAATGAATTAGTGTTCTAGAAGACAAAATAATGGAAAATAATGAAGCTGAACAAAAGAGAGAAAGAATTTTACAACACAAGTATAGACTCAAGGAACTCAGTGACTCCATCAAATTTATTAGCATTCATATTATAAAAGTCCCAGAAGAAGAGGAAGGAGTAAAGGTGGAATAAATTTTATTTGAAGTAATTGCTCAAAATTTTCCTAATCGTGGAAAGAAAACAGACACCCATATCCAGGAGAGACAGAGGACTCTCATCAAAATCAACAAAAGCAGGCCAACAATAAGATACATTATAATTAAATTTGCAAAATATGGTGGTTAAGAAACAATCTTAAAACCAGCAAGGCAAAAGAAGTCTTTAACTTACAAGAGAAGACCTATAGGATAGCTGGATATTTATTTCTCAACAGAAACTTGGCAAGCGAGAAGGGAATGGCATGATATATTCAACATGCTGAATGAGAAAAATCTGCAGTCAGAATTTTGTATCCAATTATCTATACAATAACAGGAGGGAATTTTATAACATTCCACTGACATCAGTGAACAGATCATTTAAACAGAAAATAAACAAGGAACGAATGGCTTTGAATGGCATAGTAGAACAGAAGGACTTAACAGATATATTCAGAACATTTCCTCCTAAAAGGGCAGAATATATATTCTTTCCAAGTGCACATGGGACCTTCTCCAGAACAGAACTTCTATTAGGCCACAAATAAGGCCTCAAAAAAAAAATTGAAATCAAACCATGCACATTTTCTGACCTCAAGCTATGAAACTAGAAGTCAGCCACAAGAAAAAAACTTGGAAAGACCACAAATACATGGAGGCTAAACAACATGCCACTAAACAATGAATGGGTCAACCAGGAAATCAAAGAAATAAATGTAAAAAATACATGGAAACAAATGAAAACCTTTGGAATGAGGCAAAACACTCTGAAAAGGGAAGTAAAGAGCGATATAGGCCTATCTCAAGAAGTAAGAAAAATCTCAAATAAACAACCTAGCCTTATATTTAAAGGAACTGAAAAAAAAGAACAACAAATGAATCCTAAAGCCAGAAGAAGGAGGAAAATAATAAAGATTAGAGCAAAAATTAATGATATAGAAATTAAAATATAAAATAAAATAAAATAAAAATAACAGATCAATGAAACCAGAAACTGGTTCTCTTTGAAGAAAAATTACTAAAATTGATAAACCTCCAGCCAGATTTATCAAAAAGAAAAGACAAAGGACCTAAATAAATGAAATCACAAATGAGAAAGGAGAAAAAACAACCAACACCACAGAAATACATTTATAAGAGAACAGTATGAAAAATATATGCCAGCAAATTTGACTACCTAGAAAAAAGAGACATGGTCTTGGACCCAGTGCCTTGGGCTCATTCCTATCCCATCCTGGCATCCTATACCCTGAGAGCATAGGGTTCTCTTTTGACACTTCTTGGTGGAGGAAAGAAAATTGGAGACAGTAGTTGTTGCAGTGCTTTGTGATCCATGAGATCTTTGGATGTCAGTTCTTACTCTGAACACTTATATTTCCTCATGATAGGGTAGAGGTAATGGCACAGCAGATAAAAGTGAAGGAGAGAAATAGGAGAAGATAGAGGGAAGTCTATGATCAGTTATCTTCTTAATTAATATTGTGGAGAGTCTAAGTTAACAGAAATAGAAATAGTAATTTAATATATTATTCATAATTCTAACTATAATCAAAGTTTGCAGAAACCAAAAAATAAGAACTTAATAAAAAATAAAAATTGGGAGGATATATGTAAAGGGAAAGAGAGGGAATAACCATTCTTCATATCTCATAACACTAAGTTAACAAATATTTTAAATTTGATAAATTAATATAAAATTGGCATATACATATTATTAGAACTGCTGAAAATGGTTGCCTCTGCGGCATTGGACTACCATGAGGAGAAGAATAATAACATATTTGTCCTTCATTTTAGTTCATTTTACACTCTGATTTTCCCCCTGCACATGTAAATCATGGTTAAAAAATAGTATTTCATAAAAAATAACACATCAGCAAAATAATAATAATAATAAAAGAAATAAGATGATGCATTTTACAGAAAGGAAAAACTGAGTCTTCCAGTTTGAAGACTTGTTGAGGTTCTCCGATGGGTGTTTGAAGACTTGTTGAGGTTCTCCGATGGGTGTTTATTGAACAACTGCTTTTGCATTTCTGTGACTGGTCGTAGAGGATATATGTGTTGATGTGTGTACCTGACAGTGATGCTAACTAAGTGTAGTCTGTAGAATTTAAGTAGAATTAAAGTTGGCATCATTTTATTAGGTGAATAAATATACACAGAAAACAATTACAGAACAACAAATAATAGCACAATGTAACTTCCATCACTGTGAATGTGTAATGGGTCACCGAGTAACCGGAGTTTTTGCATAAGCTCACCACTAGGTCTTGGTGGGAAATGCTGACTCCGGAGTGATAAAGAGAAAGAAAAAAAGTCCAGTCCTAATTGAAGGAATAATCGAAGCAAATGAAGACGATCTCCTTTACTGTTACTAGTTGGTAATTTCTTTCCAAAAGAAAAAGACAAAGCTTTCTGAGAATACATTTTGTGTTCTTTCTTCCTTCCTCAACTATTAGGAATTAGTCTAATGGATATTAGACTTTGAGAAGCAGCAGCTGTCTTACAACCAGACAACAGGCACAGGAATGGAGACCAACATTTAAGGAAGGTAGGGTAGGAAGACAGCCAGAGCCTGGCTACCTGATATAGTGCTGAACATCTGCCACCAGCAGGGTCAGGGCTAAGTTTTGTGGAATATTAAGCTGATAAAACTTGAGAGGAGAGCCTATATAAGAAAAAATTAAATGAATACAAAATGAGGTTAAAAGTGAATATTTAAGATGAGAAAAAAACCCACAACAAATTTCATGTAATATGCTTCAGGACACAATCATTATAAAAAAGGCAACAGCAAAAAACTTATTGCCAACATTATAGTTAAATAAGAAATATTATAAGCTATCCTGCTAAGGATGACTGTGAGAAGAAAATGCCTGCTATCATCATTTCCATTTAACATTATGCCCAATGTCCCAGACAGGGAAACAGGAGGAGGGGGAAAAAAAGGAATACAATATTGTAAGGATAGGAAAGAAAAAATAAAATCATCAGTGACATGTTGTATAAGCAGAAAATCCAAAAGTCACTAGAGATAAACTGTCCAAATAAGTGAATTTTAACAAATCTGGATATACAAATCAAATGCAGCTTCTCATGTATCAATAGCAATTAGGAAATGATATTTGTAAAGCATACTAGTGTAGTATTTAAAAAAACACACATTGAAATCTTAGGGATAAATCTCATAGCAGGTATCCAAGATCTCTACCCTCAAAGCTACAAGAGAGTATCCAGAGAAATTAATACCTGTATCATGTTTATTGGTGAAAACATTTAATATTGTAAGGATGTCAGTCCTTCCAAAATTTATCTACAGATTTGGTGAAATCTCAAACAAAATCCCAGTACTTTTTGAAATGCAGACATTGACAAGATTATTTGGCCTTTGCATGGAAATATAAAGGGTCAATGCAATCTTGAAGAAGAATGAAGTTGGAGAAGCCCACCACCAGATACTAAAACCTATAAAACAAAAATAATTAAGGCAATGTGGCATTGGCAAACAATCCCCTGTCCTGGGTGCCATCCAATCTTCCATTTCTGGTGCCACTCTCTCTCCCTTGCAGATGCCCTCTTCACCCCACTCAAAATCCAACACTATTACTGTAATCTTTCTCCTACCTGGAAATCTTTCTCACTCTACTGAACTTCTAACACCTCACAGCAGACCACTGTCCTGCTTCCTCCCACAGGGATGTCTTCCTCTCCCTGTTTAGGTTTTGACACTCATGCCAGAAAGCCCATGTGTTATTTCCCTCTTTATCCCTGTGATGGCTAATGTTATATGTCAACTTGGCTAGGTCACAGTACCCACATAATAAGCCAAGGATTATTCTAGATGTTTCTATGAAGGTATTTTTTGGATGAGATTAACATTTAAACCAGTAGATTTTGAGTAAAGAACAGTTGAAGGCCTTAACTGAAAAGACTAACCTCTCCTGAGGAAATTCTGCCGAAAGACTGTCTTTGGGACTCAAACCGCAACATAAACTCTTCCCTAGGTTTCAAAATTGCTTGCCTAATATCTATGTATCATCTATCTATCATCTATCTATCTATCTATCTATCATCATCTTCTATTAATTTTGTTCCTCTAGAAAACCCTGACCAATATTCACTTCCTTGGTTTCTGGAAGTCATGTTGGTCCATCCCTCTTATGGACACTCTCCTAACATTACTTGACCTCTTGGGCATTTACATGTTACTCAGTTACCTGTAGTTTCCCTCAAGAGATATTTCCTATCTATTTACATACCTACTTGTCTGGTCCCATCTAATGGCTCAGAACTGAATTATTCAGTTTAGGGAAAAGAGAGACAAGGCTAAGGGAAAGAAAGAAAAAAGAAGGAGAGATAAAGGAGAAGGAGGGGTGGGAACCACAATTTAAAAATTGATAAATATTGGAAAGTGACTATTATATTAGATAACATATATCTAGAGAGGAGATGCATATTGCCAATTATGTTTTCACACTAAGCTCACTTATGTCAGGGTTAGATTAATAAATGCCATTATACATCATTGTGGCCTTGAAACTTAAGTTGATTTCATATTATCTCCTGCTCTAGAATAGAAACAAAGAATTAATTTCATTAACCAGTTATTTAAAATGCTTTTCAGTTTGTTGAACCATACAGCAAATGTAGGAAATCCTGGAAGTGATTTTAAAATTTATGACTCATGTATCTATCTCTTAAATTTATTGCTCAAGAGATTTGGGGATCCAACAAACAACTATCTCAGTAGATTATTTTTATGTTGTTAAACAATGTGTTTACTTTACTTTTTCTCAGTCTTATAACTTGGTTAATATATGTATATACACAACTCATACAGGACACAAATTATAAAAACAGTCAATGTAGTGCCCAGAACTTGGTTAGAAACAGTGCTGTTGAAGTAAAGCCTGGTGGGTGTTCAAAGCAAAGTGTGAAATCTTTATGCAATTGGCCTTAAGAAAAACTTAAACAAATGTTACTTAAAAGGAAAACATAGTATCTCTGAGATGTGTATAATTCCTGTTACAATTTCCAAATAAGATTATAATTTGACTGATCCCAATGGTATGTCAAGCTTAATAAATTCAAAAGACATCTTTCATCAATATCATTTTTTATAAGTAAATGACAGTGGTATAAGTTACTTGAAAGGGAGGAAAGGATGTTGCCAGGGAGAGAAAAAGAGGTAAATTCTTCCCAACACTAAAGATATGCCTACTGTACTAAGTTTCTTAGAATAGACTAATATGAAGAAAAGATATTTAGGTGGCTTTCACATCATGGGAAAACCTCACTGTTTTCATGATTCTGTATATTTTCTTAAAACATGTGAGAAAAAAATCACTTATAGACCTAGTATAATATACACCTAATAATTTCTAACAAGTTCGCCATACTGGATATGTTTGTGCAGGCATTCCAAATATCAGATGTGCAAGATTATACCTTTTCTTCTACCTTCATCCTTAATGGCATTATTTGTTATTTTCCTTATCAGTTGTATAGAGACCTCATAATAATGAAAAGATCTTATTAAGAATATGGGAAATATTGCTAGGAGAACATCACTAGGACTCTTCATGCACACTTGCTAAGGATACATCTTTGAGTTAATAAAACAGACTCTAGTTTAAAAAAATCCAGTCTTTAAAAGAAAAAATTAACTGAGAATATAGAAGGAACTCAAAAGAAACAAAATTAAAAGTCTTGTTGCATAATGACTTGAGTCTATAGAATGAATTACTTTATAAATGGTATGTGTACTAAGAACTGTTTACCAAATAGATAACCTACTAGTTATTGGAGAATCTATTGACTACAATCACATGAAGAAAAGGAAGAGAAATACTCTCAAATAATCTAAATGGTCTTGAAAATTCATAGTTAATTGAAACACATTTTCTTGGAGCAGCATGGAAGTCTTTTCTCTGTGTCGCATACACGAAATGCAGCCAGACCGACACCAAGCCACCCTGCACCCCTAGGAATCTGATTTGAGGATTAACACAACTACCTGCACAACCTGAACCCCAGAACTCAGCAGGGACGCGGTGCGGAGGGGTGAACTGGGAGACAGAGGAGCCACAGAGGGCAGGGAGCTGTTCTTGCCTGTGGAGAGAGGACACAGGTTGGGGGGAGTGTGTGGCAAACACACCCCCACAAATGCAGCTGGAGCGAAAGTGGGGGAAAAGAAGGTGGAAACAGCAGAGGGGACTGAACTAAAAAAGGAGAAAGGAGAAAAGAGAGGGTTTAAACTCCATTGAGACTCTACGAACAGGGGGAACACAGAGTCTGAAACTCCACAGCTCAAAATACCTGGTGGGGAGGGCGAACTCCCAGGAGGAGCATGGGTCTGGGAGCTTCTCGGGCATCGCGAGATTTTCCAAAACCCAGAAACGCGGCTGCTGTGTGATCACGTGAAATTTTTCTGGATCAGGCTGGCACCCAGCCTTAAGTATCTGGACATAGGCAGCAGCAAGGTTTTGCGAGCATTCCTGGGTGCCGGCTGCTCAGTGAGACCCTCCCCCAGAGAGTCTGCGGGGAACAAAGCCGCAGCCCCTCAGAAGCGAAGGGTGGAGAAATACATCCGCATCTCAGAGAAAACTCAGGAGGGAGGTGCCTCCTGGCAACCTGATGGTGTGTTATGGACAGAGCACAAGCGGGGAGCGGACTGAAATGAAGACAAAGGACGGTGTGCCATTCCTGGTCAGGGAGAGCACAGAGGTCTGACGCCAGCCTGGATACCTGGGTGATGCCACTGTCACCCCTCCCGTGCATGCGCAGACACACCTGCAGGCGCCACAACTCACCCCAGTAAGCTAAGCAGCAACGTCTAGTGGAGAGCGAAACCATTACACTAAGCCCTGCCCAACTGGGACAATCTAGCTCCGCAGGGACACCACAAATGTCTCCCCCTGGCTAGTTTAAGGACTACAAAGTGCTTCAGAGTTTGACTTCTGGGGGGAAAACGATGTATATCAATATCAATCGTATCCCAGTCTGTTTGCTGGCTCATCTATTCAATTTTCTTTTCTTTTTTTTATTCTTTTTTATTTCTTGTCTTTTACTTGAATACAGAAAGATAATAAAAATCTATATTTACTTTCAATTTTTATTAAACAAGTTTTCCTTCATTTTTCCCTTTTTGACTAATTTTTTTAAATTCTATTTTACTTCCATCATTTCAAGTTATTCTATTTCATCGTATTCATTTTCTCAAATTTACAAACTTTTGTTTTTGTATTATTGCTTTTTTCCTTTTCTTTTTCCCTTTTTTCTCTAATCACTCAAGCTCGTTTCAATAACCAGACCAAAACATACCAAGGATCTACCATCACTTATTTGATTGTGTGTGTGTGTGTGTGTGTTGTTTTTAATTCTTTAATTTTATTTTTTCCCTTTTTTTTCTAATCAACCAAGCTCCTTCAGACCAATAACCAGACCAAAACACACCTAGGATCTAGCATTACTTATTTGATTCGGTGTTTGTGTGTGTTGTTTTTAATTTTTTAATGTTAAAATTTTCTCATTTTATGTCTAATTAATCAAGCTCCTTTCAATAACCAGACCAAAGCACACGTAGGATCTAGAATCATTTATTTGATTTTTCTTTGAGTGTGTTGTTTACAATTTTTTTAACTAAAATACTTTTTAACAAATCTTATTAATTCCTTTTCTTCCTTCAAAATGAAGGAGTTCACCCCAAAAGAAAGAGCCAGAAGAAATGTTAACCAAAGACTTAACCAACACAGATACAAGCAAGATGTCTAACCAGAATATAGAATCACAATGACAAGAATACTATCTGGGGTCAAAAATAGATTAGAATCCCTCTCTACAGAGATAAAAGAAATACAAGGTAGTCAGGATGAAATAAAAAATGTTATAACTGAGCTGCAATCTCAAATGGATGCCATGGCAGCAAGGATGGATAAGGCAGAACAGAGAATGAGCAATATAGAGAAGAAACATGGAAAATAATGAAGCAGAAAAAAATAAGGAGAGTAAAACAAAAGAACACAATTTAAGAATAAGAGAAATCAGTGACTCAGTAAAAAGGAACATCAGAGTCATGAGGGTCCCAGAAAATTAAGAGAGAGAAAAAGGGATAGAAGGGTTATGTGAGCAAATCATAATGGAAAACTTTCCTAATCTGGGGAAAGGCACAGATATCAAAATCCAGGAAGCACAGAGGACTCCCACAGCATTCGACAAAAACTGACCATCAACAAGCCATATCATAGTCAAATTCACAAAATACTCAGGCAAGGAAAGAATCATGAAAGAAGCAAGGGGAAAAAAAATCCTTACTATACAGAGGAAGACAGATCAGGTTTGCAGAAGACCTATCCACAGAAACTTGACAGTCTAGAAAGGAGTAGCAGGATATATTCAATGTGCTGAATTGGAAAAATATACAGCCAAGAATTCTTTATCTATTAAGGCTGTCATTCAGGATAAAAGCAGAAATAAAAAGTTTCCCAAACAAACATAAAAATTAAAGGAGTTCATGACTATTAAACCAGCCCTGTAAGAAATTTTGAGGGGAATTCTCAAAGGGGAAAGAAGACAAAATAGACCAAAAGCAACAAAGACTAGAACAGCCCAGAAAAAAAGAAACACCAGAAATTCCAACTCTATAAGAAACATAATGGCAATAAATTCATATCTTTCAGTACTCACTCTAAATGTCAATGGACTAAATGTTCCAATCAAAAGACATAGGGTAACAGAATGGATAAGAAAACAAGATCCATCTATATGCTGTTTACAAGAGACCCACTTTAGACCTAACGACACCTTCAGATTGAAAGTAAAGGGATGAAGAACCATCTATCATGCTAATGGTCACCAAAAGAAAGCTGGAGTAGCCATACTTATATCAGACAATATAGACTTTAAAATAAAAACTTGGGCTCTTTCCATGTTTAAATTTTTATTTTAAGATGTGGTTTATCTATACAATGAAATACTACATGGCAATGAGAAAGAATGAAATCTGGCCATTTGTAGCAACATGGATGGAACTTGAGGGTGTTATGCTGAGCGAAATAAGTCAGGCAGAGAAGGACAGATACCATATGTCTGCACATATAAGTGGATTAAGAGGAACTTAATGGAGGACCATGGGGGAGAAGAAGGGAAAAAATAGTTGGGGAGAGGGAGGGAGGCAAATCATGAGAGACTCTAGAATGCTGAGAACAAACTGAGGGCTGAAAGGGGTGTGGGAGAGGTCAAGGGGGGTAATGCACATAGAGGAGGGCACTTGTGGGAATAAGCACTGGGTGTTATATGGAAACCAACTTGACAATAAACTATTTAAGAAAAAAGAATAAAATAAAATAAAATAAAAACTGTAACAAGAGATGAAGAAGGGCATTATATCATAATTAAGGGATCTATTCACCAAGGAGACATAACAATTGTAAACATTTATGGTCCAAATGTGAAAGCACCCAAATAAATAAATTAATCACAAATATAAAGAAACTCATTGATAATAATACCATAATAGTAGGGGACTTCAACACCCCATTTCCAGCAATGGACAGATCACCTAAACAGAAAATCAATAAGGAAACCATGTCTCTGAATGACACACTGGACCAGATGGACTTAACAGATATATTCAGAAAATTTCATCCTAAAACAGTGGAATATACATTCTTCTCCAGTGCACATGAAATGTTCCCCAGAATAGGCCAAATACTGGGACAAAAATCAGCCCTCAACAAATACAAAAAGATCGAGATCATATCATTCATATTTTCAGACTACAATACTCTGAAACTCGAAATCAATCACAAGAAAAAATTTGGAAAGATAACAAATACTTGGAGACTAAAGAATACCCTACTGAAGAACGAATGGGCTAACCAAGAAGTTAAGAAGGAAATTAAAAAGTACATAGAAGCCAATGGAAATGATAACACCACAGCCCAAAACCTCCAGGACGCCGCAAAGGCAATCATAAGAGGGAGTAGCAATCTAGGCCTCCCTAAAGAAGGAAGAAAGTTCTCAGATACATAACCTAACCTTATACTTCAAAGTGCTGGATAAAGAACAGCAAATAAACCCCAAACCAGCAGAAGGGAAGAAATAATAAAGATTAGAGCAGAAATCAATGCTATTGAAACCAAAAAAACCCAGCAGAACATATCAATTAAACCAGAAGCTGTTTCTTTGAAAGAATTAACAAAATTGATAAACCACTAGTCAGTTTGATTTAAAAAAAGGGACCCAAATAAATAAAATCAAGAATGAAAAAGGAGAGATCACAACCAACACAGCAGAAATAAAAACAATAACAAGACAATAATTTGAGCAATTATATGCCAATAAATTGGGCAATCAGGAAGAAATGGACAAGTTCCTAGAAACATATAAACTACCTAATCTGAAAATGGAAGAAATTGAAAATTTGAACAGATCCATAACCAGTAAAGAAATTGAATTAGTAATAAAAAATCTCCCAAAAACCAAGAGTCCAGGGCCAGATGGTTTCCAGGGGAATTCTACCAAATATTTAAGGAAGAGTTAACACCTATTCTCTTGAAGCTGTTCCAAAAAAAAAAAAAAGAAAGAAATGGATGGAAAACTTCCAAACTCTTTATATGAAGCCAGCATTACCTTGATTCCAAAGCCAGACAAAGACCCCACTAAAAAAGAGAACTATAGACCAATTTCCTTGATGAACATGGATGCAAAAATCCTCAGCAAGATATTAGCCAACCAAATCCAACAATACATCAAAAAAATTATTCACCACGACCAAGTGGGATTTATACCTGGGATGCAGGGCTGGTTCAATAGCTGGAAAACAACCAATGTGATTTGTCACTTCAATAAAAGAAAGGATAAGAACCATATGATCCTCTTAATAGATGCAGAAAAAGCATTTGACAAAATACAGCATCTTTTCTTGATAAAAACTTTTAAGAAAGTAGGGATAGAAGGATCATACCTCAAGATCATAAAAGCCATATATGAAAGACCCAATGCTAATATCAACCCCAATGGGGAAAAACTGAGAGTGTTCCCCCTAAGATCAGGAACAAGACAGGGATGTCCACTCTCACCATGGTTATTCAATATAGTGTTGGAAGTCTTAGCTTCAGCAATCAGACAACATAAAGAAATAAAAGACACCCAAATCGGCCGGGAGGAGGCCAAATTTTCACTCTTTGCAGATGACATGATATTCTATATGGAAAACCCAAAAGATTCCCCTCAAAAAAACCCAAAAAACTGCTAGAACTGATCCAGGAATTCAGCAAAGTGGCAGGATATAAAATCAATGCACAGAAATTGGTTGCATTCCTATACACCAAAAATGAAGCAACAGAAAGAGAAATCAAGGAATTAATCCCATTTACAATTGCAGCAGAAACCATAAAATACCTAGTAATAAACATAACCAAAGAGGTAAAAAAATCTATACACTGAAAATGATAGAAAGCTAATGAAGGAAACTGCAAAAAACACCAAAGAATTGGAAAAATATTCCATGCTCCTGAATAGGTAGAACGAATATTGTTAAAATGTCAATAGTACCCAAAGCAATCTACATATTCAATGCAATTCCTATCAAAATTACATGAGCATTCTACACAGAGCTAGAACAAACAATCCTAAAATTTATATGGAATCAGAAAAGACCCTGAATAGCCAAAGCAATCTTGAAAAAGAAAACCAAAGCAGAAGGCCTCACAATCTCAGACTTCAAGCTGTATTACAAAGCTGTAAGCATCAAGATGGTATGGTTCTGGCACAAGAACAGACACTCAGATCAATGGAACAGAATTGAGAACCCAGAAATCGACTCACAAATGGATGGCCAATTAATCTTTGACAAAGCAGGAAAGAATATTCAATGGAATAAAGACAGTCTCTGCAAGTGGTGCTGGGAAAACTGGACAGCGACACACAGAAAAATGAACCTGGATCACTTTCTTACACCATACACAAAAATAAACTCAAAATGGATGAAAGACCTAAATGTAAGGCAGGAAGCCATCAAAATCATCGAGGAGAAAGCAGTCAAGAACCTCTTTGACCTTGGCCACAGCAACTTCTTACTCAACACATCTACAGAGGCAAGGGAAACAAAGCAAAAATGAACTATTGGGGCCTCATCAAATAAAAAACTTCTGCACAGTGAAGGAAACAATCATCAAAACTAAAAGGCAACTGATGGAATGGGAGAAGATATTTGCAAAATGACATATCAGATGAAGAGTTGGTATCCAAAATCTATAAAGAACTTATCAAACTCAATACCCAAGAAACAAATAATCCGGTGAAGAAATGGGCTAAAGACATGAACAGACACTTCTCCAAAGAAGGCATCCAGATGGCCAACAGGTACGTGAAATGATGTTCAACATCACTCATCATCAGGGAAATACAAATAAAACTACAATGAGCTACCACTTCACACCCTTCAGAAAGGCTAAAATCAACAAGTTAGTCAACAACAGAAGCTGGGAAGAAGGCAGAGAAAGAGAATCTCTTTTGCACTGCTGGTGAGAATGCAAACTGGTACAGCCACTCTGAAAAACACCTTAATCCAAGGGATGCAGGTGTGCTGTTTCAAAGGGACACATGCATCCCAATGTTTATAGCAGCATTATCAACAATAGCCAAACTATGGAAAGAGCCCAAATGTCCATCGATGAATGAATGCATAAAGAAGATGTGGGACACACACACACACACACACACACACACACACACACACACACACACACTCTGGAGTATTACTCAGCAACCAAAAAGTGAAATCTTATCATTTGCAATTACATGGATGGAACTAGAGGGTATCATGCTGAGTGAAATTAGTCAGTCGGAGAAATACAAATATCATGTGACTTCACTCATGAGGACTTTAAGGTACAAAACAGATGAACATAAGGGAAGGGAAGCAAAAATAAAATAAAAACGGAGGAAGACAAAAACATAAGAGACTCTTAAATATGGAGAACAAACAGAGGGTTTCTGGAGGGGGTGTGGGAGGGGGATGGGCTACATGGGTAAGGGGCATTAAGGAATCTACTCTTGAAATCATTGTTGCACTATATGCTAACTTGGATATAAATTAAAAATTAACATAAAAAATAAACTAATTGGTTTTCTTTGTAACAAAAAAAACCACACATTTTCTTTTTCATTAAAGGAATTAAAGTGAGACTTCCCATTTCAGTTCAGGCATGCACAGAGCAGGAAAGAATGTTGCACCCACAACTTTACAGTAAGAAAATGCAAATTATAACTTTTCTCAAATCCATCAGTGAACTGATATTAGTGGTGAAAGCTGGAGAAGGAGAGGCTTCTACAGGGAGAAATGGAATTTGGACATTTACTCACTTAGGGCAGACGCCACTCAATGCCATATAAGTTAGTAAAACGATTCAGCTAGAAATGTTTAATGAGTAGCTGAAGACCATGTGTGGGTTGGCATGCGAAGCCCTTGAAGATGGCAGACAGAAGGGGTTTTTTACCTCTTGCAGGTGATTCCTCCATGAACCCTACCAGGCATCCTCAGGGAAAATTAGAGAGAATCTTGTAAAAGCACTATTAGTGCGGGCTGGGGGAGAAAGAGCAGCAGCCACTGCTCAAATTCTATTCAGACCAGTACCCCCTCTTTACTAAGTAACAACAGCCTTTTTCTCCAGTGGGGAAGGGCAAGAAAAACTGTAACTCATGTGTGCTGGTGAAAACTACTACAATTGGGAAGGGAAGCAAGAAAGGACAGTGTCACTCCTGGAGGAAAGGCAGGTCATTCCCAAGACCCAGGTTCACAGAGTCTGTCTCAGTCTCCCTCCTCTGTACCTCTAACCCCCATTGTAGTACAAGCATCTAGTAAGAATAAGAGTGGAATACAGCTGGGAGACACAGATTATTTCTGGGTAACAAAAGTGAGAACCAAATCCATATAGGGAGTAGAATTCCCACTCTTTTGCTTTCCCCTAGGATTTATATTCCCGTTTAATAAATGACATTGAAATTAAGGATTAATATCCTGGATTCTTGGATTCTGAACTAGATAAAATAATCTGAGGCATAGGTTTTAATTTTCTTTTTCTCTATTGCACATATCACATTTATAAATATAAATTTATTCTTTTAATTTATATTTTATAATTTTATAACAGCTAATTTTTTAACATTGGTAATGTTTGTTTCCTTTAAAGTATAAGCTCTACAACATAGGGTCCTTTGTTTTGTTTACTATTATATTTCATTTTTCTTGAAAGATATTTGACATTTGAAAGATATTTGACACTCAAAAATTGCTGAATAAATATTCAAGATGTTGCCTTTATTTTTGTTTACAATACTTTAAGAAACAGCTTCATAATTTTCTCAAATTTCCGAGACAAGGTCACATCAGACTTGTAATATAGTAACTTAACATGTTGATGGTTTTTCCAAATCTCTGCTTGTGGGAGTAATGAATCTTTTCTTAGGGCTACAGCTTGAGAATAGTTTAATATACATAACTTCTAGGCTAATTCTCAGCTTTAGCAATCATTCATATTATGTGACTTTATTATACTCAGGAATACCTTCTCCTATCCTGTGGTTTTCTGTATTTCTTTATCAGGGACTGTATATACACTTTTTAAAGGAGATGTCCAGGATGCCTGACAAATGTTTTTAATCAGAATCTCTGGAGTGGTTGCATAACTGGTTTCTTTTTTTAAAAAAAGTTTCACATGTTATTCTGCAAAAAAAAAAAAAAAATTGTCCTTTAACCTATTGAGTATAAAAACTACAATTTTTTAGCATTCAGTATAAAGTTCTTGTCACCTAAGAAGTACAATATTCAAATATTTGTTCTCATCCACTCTTCTCTTATCGTATTTGTGGGGATGTGACAACTGTCTCTTGGTGCACCAAAAACAAACACACACACACACACACACACACGTTATTGAGAAACAGCTGGTAAATTATCTGGTACAAACTCCATGTCTTCCAGGGAGCAGACAAATGGAATGAAGACACATCTTGTAAATGGGCTTTGTTTTCTCAAGTTAATGTCAGTTTTCTTTCTTTCTTTTTATTTTAATGTCAGTTTTCTTAATCCATTTCCATGGGCCTGAAAGAAACTTAGCATTCTATAAAATGTTGTGTGACAATCATAGCTTGCAAATTCTCAATTATCTCTTCTTCTTCACTAGTATTTTAATAGAAACTTGGAAAAGGATGCATCAGGGGGTCCTTGTCAAATGCAATTTCAACTTATAAACTAACGAGGTCTATGAAATACATGACTTAATACATGAATGACAGATGTCATCAGAGTATAAAGTCTCCACCACATTAACTTCATGCTTGAGTAACAAGTTAACCAAACTGGTTAAAAAAAAATAGCCTAATACTTTTTTTTTTTTTTTAAGCATTCTCCTAAGTATTAGGAGAAATCCTTATTTAGGTTATTTATTTCTCTCCTCCCTTTTTATTTCTATTTTCTAGTCACTGGTTTTATTGAGTTACAATTACCTACACATTTTTTTTGTTTTATTACCTAGTAACCATATCATTATAAATTTGTATTGATCATATGTTCTAATATTCACTTCAAATGCATAGCCATATCCTAAACAATGAGTACTCTCATTGCTTTTAATAGTCTGGTCCATTTTTACAAATTCATAGGTGATTTACTATACCTTCATGAGTGAAGAGTGTGAGAAGTCTCAGTGAAAGGACCAAGAAGTGCTCAAAATAACATCTTACTAATTTAATACAATGTTGATTTAAAACACAGCAACATAATTTTCTTCTTCCCCTTACATATGTGTTTCATTGTCTGCTTTGGAAGAAGGTACAAAATATCCATCACTATTTAAGGGTTCTAAGTTTGCTTCATTCATATCTTTTCTTTCATTTTCTGATGCCTCGGTATTTTTTCCTTGATATGTTTTCTTCATAGTGAAAATTAAAACAACAAGCAGAATAAGTGCTGAAAATCTTAAGCTCACAATCAAGCCCAAGTAGGTTTTTCTGTTAAAAGAGAAAAAAGTCAATTTCCATTTTAAATCATTTAGAACAATTTACAGTGTTGCTCTCCAGTAACCAGAAGACCTTAAAAGGGGAAAAAATGGTGTTTGAAATTATACATAGTAATATTAAGACAGCAATTCTAGTGGTTCTTTTTATTGATACATGGGAGGGTTTTTTTTTTATTTTAAAAGGATTTAAGCCACAGAAACTAAGCATGATTAATGATCTACCTAAATGCTTTCCATAAAAGTAAGGTATACTTGGAATGTTTAACTTTCTCAAAGATGGATTAATTCATATGTAATGGAAACAGACTATAAAGGAAATGAATTAATTATTAGATCATCAAACTGAATCCATTTAGATTGAACTGGGAGCCAAAATTTAATTTATAGGCTAAATGCAGTCCACAACCCCTGCTGTGTGGCCTACTGGAAGTTTTTAACAAAACTACAGTAAGTTATCTTGCACACGTGGTCGATACTTATGATTCTCACCTTTGGTTGCACATTAGAATTATAGTAAGAGACTTTTTAAAATCCTGTGCCCTGGACACACCCCCTGAACAATTAAATAAAAATTTCTGAAGATGCGACACCAATATCTGTAGTGTTTAGAACTCCTCAGGTGATTATAATGAGTAATAAACACTGATGGTCACTGACCTGGTAGGTTAGGGGACATTCACTGGCCACATGACATTGTCAACTGTTGACAAGCTTTACACACATACAAAAATATGTGAGCAATTATTAGGCTTAATTGAAGATCAATAAATGTATAGAATTTTGAGCCATATAATCTTAAATTTATTAAAATTACAATAGAATGTTGTGGTATTGCAAATATAATAAAATAAATATTTTAAACCTTCAAATATATTGTCTCATCTTTGGGTTATGTCAAGTTATTTCACACTAATGTTAAATTTCTCAGAACTTCTATTGTTACCAAAAAAATTACTATGAGTTTCTGGTTATGTAACTGTTGATGAGAAAACTTGAGTAAACTGTATTTAGGTTTGGGATTGATATCATAATGTAGATTTCTACCCCTTGGAGTAGGAATTGTTTACATTATTTGTCTATTGTAGATGAAATCAGTGAACAATTATCTGGTTACCTCAAAATCTTAAATCCATAAAAATCATAAAGTAAACTAACTTATTGCTGTTTCTTCACTGGGGAACACACTGCTTTTTTAAAAAAAATTCCACTTTAGGCAATCTGTAGGCAGTTACTTTGCAAAGTAAAAGTAGGCAATGAATACAACTGACCAAAAGAAAGTACTAAGGGCCATGAGTGAGCTTCAAAGTATTGAGTTCTAAAAAGGGTTAGTTATTGCCAGCTAGTTGAAATGTTGCAAACTTCATGACAGAAGGCCATCTTGTTGGAATCATACTGTAGTAGCTTTCTTAAACTGCCTCTTTCACTTGGCAATGCGTATTTAAGATCCTTCCTTGTCTCAGGGTGCCTGGGTGGCTCAGCTGGTTAAGTATCTGACTCTTGATCTTAGTTCAGGTCTTTATCTCAGGGTAGTGAGTTCAAGCTTGTGTGGGGCTTGAATTCACTACTCTGGGCAAAAGATTCTGCCTTGGCTTTCTGTAGCTCGATAGCCCATTTCTTCTTATGACTGAATAGTATTCTGTTGTATGAATGTACCACAGTTTGTTTACCCATTTATTATGGAAAACCATTTTAGTTGCTTCATTTTTTGCTAATTATGAATAAAGCTGTCATAAATATTTGTATGTAGGTTTTTGCATGGGTCTACACTTTCAGCTTATTTAGGTAAATACCTAGGAGCACAATTGCTTGACCGTATAGCAAACCTATGTGTAGCCTTATAAGAAACTGTCAGACTCTTCTAAAGTGCCAATACCATTTTGAATTTGCACCAGCAAAGAAATGGATTTTCTACTGTTCCTTATCTTTGCCAGCATTTGACACTGTTTATTTTTTATTTTTTAAAGGAGCTCTGTATATATTCAGGACATTTGCCTTTGTGTGATTATAAGTTAGACATTATTTTTCCAATTTACCTTTTGTCTTTGAACTTTGCCTGAGTTTTGGGACACAAAGATTTTAAAATATTTAATCATTTTTTTCTACTGGGGTTTTAGGGCCTTGGATCATACTGAGAAACACATTCTTGCTTCCTAGATAATTAAAAATATTTCTACCACAGTTTTTTCTAATCCTTGTAGTTTCATATGTAAATGTATGTGTTTCATTAATGTGCACTTAGTTTTTATGTAAGGTTAAAGTATTATTGCAACTATTTTTTTTCTAGATGACCATCCAGTTGTTTCCTCATGAATAGAAGAGTGTAGAAACAATGCTTATCTTTTTTTCCCAGCTCTATGACCTGAGCCTCAGCCAATCATTTTGTGTGTCCTTAGAGAAGCCAAAAGGTTATTGAAATTAGGAGAGATGTTAGAAACAACAATAACAACAAGACTGAGTAAAAATCCCAGATCCTTTTGTTATTGTCTATATGATTTTGAACAAATTAGTTATTCTTTTTGAGTCTTTATTTCTTCATATTTAAGGAAAAAGGAAAAAATATCCATCTCCTACAGTTGCTAAGGGTATTAAAATGAGAAACCATGCTGCCTGATACAATAGGAATACAAAGTTCATTAAATGGTACATGTAATCATTATTGTGATTATACTGGAAATTACATGTCATCTTTTAGGAATTAATACAAAGGAAAAATCAATTAATGAAATATATTTATGACAACTTACCCATATAATATGGAATTATACATCCTGCAAAACCCTCGCTTCCCACAGCTGCTGGTGGACCACTTCATACAAGTTTTATCAATCAGAGCCCCAAAATACATAGGAGCTGGAATTCCTCCTGCAACATGAGATGAGAAAAGGTCAATTCAAGGAACATGTTTCAAACACAACTGGGTGATATTCCACATTGATACACTTTAGATGAAGTAAAAGTTGAAAAGTTTAGAGCACTCTTTCATTGTTTTTACCTAAATTTACTCAAGAATTGAGAATGTTAGGAATCTCAAAGTCTCAAATCACATATAATAGCATAGATATCTGTTATCTCCCTCACCATGCCAACATACATAGGGAAGAGCAGACGGAACATTAAATGCCTGTACACTCTGTTCTTCTTCTAATTCCCAAGCAAATTAAGCCTAACTGGCGAAAAGGAGAATGTTGTCAGTAAAACATGGAAGTTGTGCTGGTTCATATGTAATTTTTTAGGCAAGGAGAGCTGCAGAATGGGAGTAGAATTGTAATTTCACAGGAAAAGGAAAATGCCCTCAATTCAATTACTGCAAAGTCAGAGAGTCTTGAACCCTATTCTTAAGAAAATTAGAAGATAGGTGTGCCTAGGTGGCTAAGGTAGTTGAGCGTCCAACTCTTGATTTCTGCTCAGGTCATGATCTCACAATTCGAGCCCTGTGTCAGGCTCCACACTGAGTGTAGGGCCTGCTTGGGATTTTCAATCTCTCTCTCTTTCTGCCTCTCCCTTGTTCATACTCTCCCTCTCTCTTTCTCAAAAATAAATAAATAAACAAAAAATTGGAAGGTAAATGCTAGCACTTAGTTCTTCCTCCCCAGACAAGTAGAGGCCCAGCTTGACAGAATTCTAGGCTCTTGATAGGTTGTCCTTTCTTGGCTCAGAGCTCCCTTCCACCTTCTTGGTGTCATTAAAGCCCACAATCCTGCATTTTCTCTCCATTGATTGTGCACATTTTTAAAACCTCCTGAAGCAGTGTGGGCAGTTCAAGGTAGGGCCTGTGGCTGAATTTTGTTTTTGTTAATATTCTGATCACAACAATGCCTAGGTGTCTAGTAGTCTGTGCCTAACCCAGTTTTTATTTGAGTGTATGGTTTTACAGAATGCAAGACTTTTTAGAAATACATCTGCTGCCTTATAGCAGAAGTGCCTGTCTGTTCCTACTGCTATTTTAATAAACTCTGAGATAAACTCCTAGTTCAAAGCACTGATAATTTGAATAAAACTTTAGGGACATGCTAGTAGAGATCTATATTCCATATAGTGGAACTGAAGTGGTCATGATTTTACTTTGTTCTCTTTGTATTTTGAGGAGTGACTGGCAATTTTTATTTTGTTGCATAAAAGTGGTAGTGATTCACACTTCAAAAATTTTATTGATTCCGTTTACTTTTAAGTAGTCTCAATTTTCTGAGAGTGAGAAATCTGAGGTGATAAAAGTCTGGTGTCTGGGGCCAAACATATCTGAGGAAAACTGGTACTGAGAAGATGGGTTGAAATTTGTAGCTTTCCAAAAACCACAGACACCCTTTGAAACATGAAAAATCCATGCCAATAATTTATTTTCTCTTGATAATACCACCAGTCTGACCAAACTTAATGCATTAAATGTTTTACATGACAACCTTGGTCTTAAACCATTACTAGAATTTTAAAACTCCAAATAATCTATTTTTGATTATCCTTTTCAGTTTAATGATTCTCTATGGACTCCCCCACACAATTTACACATATTTTGTATTCAAGACAATTATTTGTGAATTGAAAGTTCATTACTCAGGATGTAGTTTTTCCCTCCATAAAAGCAATTAGATTCTATTGTGCCATATATTGGACATATCAAAATAATGTGCTCACTATTAGGATGGCAAAACTTCTTGCTTTCTGTTTTATAGCATTAGAAGAATTTATTCTAGTCTCAATCTTATTTCAGTATCTAAGGAGAAGTCCTTGCTCCCCACATTCTATTTTCATCTTCTAGCTGTGATGGCCTAGCTTCTAGTACTGAGGCATGTCCACTGTATCTGGAGGCAGGGAGCTTCCAGGACAGACAGAGCTGTGAGATTAGAGAACAGAAGGAAGTCTGGGTTGAGAACTAAGTGAAATCCTGCAGCACCTCCATCTTCTTCTCTCCAGGCACTTTGTATTTCCCTTTTCTACCTTTGAAGATCTGTGGCCTTCTCCCCAGATATACTTCTTGCACAACTTCTCCAATGCAATTAGCCATAGAGTTATGCTTCTTTATTTTGCTTACAGAGATCCCAGGGATTGACCCCTCCCATTTACTTTTCCTTCTACCATCGGTGGTTGCTTCCTGGCCATGGTGAGTCTTCCATCCCAATCCCTAGAGGAATGATGCTCTTTCCCCATTTCCCAGGAATAAGCATATTATGTTAATATGACTTACAAAGGGGATTACACAGGAGTTAGGAGTTGTTTAGCTAACAAGGGAAATCTGTGTGGTATAAATGGCAAATGAGAACAAGGGGTAAAGGATGATATCCTAAATCTTGTACTAATCACTTCATTTGAATATTTAAAAATAGGACTCTAATCTCTAGAGTCTACAGTCCTACTCTTTCACAAAACAAACAAACAAACAACAAAACCCCAAACAACAACAACAAAAACCCAAACCATACCAATTTTCTGAGCTTTCTTTCATTCAGAACACTCCTATAGTTCAAGATGCTCAGTCCTACCATTTAGTTCTCATTCCTCTTGCATTTTTAACTACTGATAAAGGTTAGATTCCCCAGCCTTAGAGAAGTGGGACAGCAAAAAACCCGCTCCTGTTGTTTCACACAATCTCATCCCGACTGGATTCCCAGGCCTTCCAAGCTGTTTTGGAAGATGGTAAGTCTTTGTGTAGAAGGAACGCCCTCCGCATTGCCTATGGGAAGTAATATCCCTAATTCTGAAAGCAGAGAAACTTGGGGTATCACTTATCTTTGTGTTAGAAAGAGTGTAAAACAAATATGATGACTCCTTGTTCTCGTTAAACCGTGGCTTCAACTAGAATTAACAATCAAATTCTCTTTTAAGTTAGTTTTCCTCTCTTATTACTTTTTATTTACCACAAACATAGAAATTATTTTGAGTTGTACCTTTTAAAAATTTCTTATAATTGGAAATTAATTATATTCAGTCTGTGAGCTTTGTCATGAAAATTTATGTCTTAAAATTTTAATCTATATATTTAGCATACCTAATGCTCGTATAGTTAGTGAATGGAAACCCACTGCAAGGGATTTCAGCTCAGGTTGAACATTTCTGAAATAAGAAAAAGGCAAAGAAACATTAAACATCTCCAAAATACCAAACTGAGTTCAATAGTAAAACATTTCTTGGAGTGCCTGGGCGGCTCAGTCAGGTAAGTATCTGACTCTTGATGTTGGCTCAGGTCATGATCCCAGAGTCATGAGATAGAGCCCCACATGAGGATCCAAGCTAAGCATGGAACCTGCTTAAGATTCTCTGTCTCTCTGTCTCTCTCTCTCACCCTGACCCTGTTTACTCTCTATCTCTCATAAACAAACAAACAAATAAATAAATAAAATCTCAGTGGCATTGTTCTTCATGATCAAATGAAAACCCTCAAGCGTTTAGCAGACATTATTTCAAATTGTCTTTCAGTTGTTTTTAAAGGGGAACATCTGAGTGATAATAATTATTCTTCTCTTATTTTTCAATATGTTGAGATTTCAAGATAGTTTAACATTTTCACATTTGATCCTTTGAAATTCTCTCAGTTTGTGATTGGAGCAGATTTTATTATGCCTAAAAAGACACAGATCTCATATGACCCATTCAGTTGACACAGGCCACATGATACAGCAGATACTTTTACCTAGGTCTTGGTATGAGGAGAACTCTTTTACCATCTTATTTCTGCCATTGCTGCTAACAGCAAAGTTCACTAATGTGATTCATAAACCATGTAATATAACCAGGAGGGTCAACAAAGATACCTGTGTATTCTAGTGTCTAATGTTTACATGTCATTTTAAAGGAGCAAGCATATTTCTTTCCTCTCTTTTAGAAGTTAACTCACTCTTCTATTTAGAAATTTCTTTCCATCATTGCATTTTTCTGTGTTCAATGAGATGGTGACACTACCACATCTGTGATAGCCTAATACACTTCAAGTGAAATCAGTTATCCAGCAGCAGTGGCAGAATAGGGAGGAGTTGACTGGGGCTCAAAAACCCTATTTTTACGGAAATACTTGATTAACTAATACAAAGATTTTTTTTTTTTAATTTGAACTGTTTGGATGACTGTATTTGTTCATAAAGATAAGCAGACTTAGTCATTCAACAGACATTTGCTAAGTGTCCCCTATGACATTCCATGCTAGTTCTTGCTCTTGAATAAAGAGATAAATCGTGTTTCATATTAAATAAGTGACTTGGAGAAATCATGTAATCTCTCTTAGCATCAGTTTCCATTTTCTCGGTGCCTGGGCTCCCACCTTCACATGGTTTAGTTCATTCTTTAATCACACCCAGTCTCCTGCTCCTCTTACATCACTCAAACTCTTCCATTATATCCCTTGTTACCAGCAAAATTGTTAGATCATATGTTCCTAGGAACCTTTTCACTTTCTTGTTTTAACAAAGCCTGGCTTCCCCTGATGGTTCACTTTCTATGCAACTCTTTCAAGGGGGGGCTGTTTTTCTCCCACAGCCTGCAGTCTCACTGGGCCTCAAGAATAAATGTCCTTGCTTTTTTCTTTTCTCTTCCTTCCTTCCTTCCTTCTTTTCTTTTCCTCTCTCTTTCCCTCTATCCCTTTTCTTTTCTTTCTTTCTTTTTCTTTCATCTACCTCCAGACCCTAGTGTCTACTCTGAAAGACCTCTAACTTCCCTCAACTGGTGTGACATTCTAATATACCATCGTCTAACTTACTGGCTGCAGTATCTACAAACTTGCACATCACTACCTCCATCATTTCTTGGCAATTTTAGTACTAGACTGTCATTTTCCCCCCAAAACTATATCTGCCACTATTTCCAGTTATTTTAATAATCCATGTGAACCATCCTTCCAATACTCTGGCCTACATGTTTCTTGCCCTCCTCATCCCTTTGGTCTTATCTCACCCACTGCATGGCCATGACAATCGGTACATACTTCACTTCCCTAATTACCAGTTTTGAGCATCCCTCTTCATAACCACCTCTTAACTTCGCTCTCTCCGATAAAACAACTCCAACAAAGCTCGGCCCCACAGGGCTCCTCAGGACCTTGCCACCCTCCACCTTGTCCCAAGCCATCTCCATTTTCACATCCTCACTTCTTTCCTACCATGTTCTCTCATTATAATCCTTCTTTTCATATACCTTAAATTTTCCTGTCACTCTCATCCGTTATTGTCCCAGCCAAACAAAAATGCTTTCATTCAACCACTCCCTTTTCTGCACCTATACCTAAAGAGCTGTGCTGACTGGAGGAAATCATTGAAATACCCTGACTAAGCACATTTTAAATTCATAAGTACAACCCCCCAGGGCCTCTGGTACAATCCTACTGTATTTTACTAGTCCATTTTCCCAGTTTATTCTCCCGGCCTTCAAGATGACTAGTTCCCATTTTCTGATCTCAAGCCTCTTCTTTTTAATCCTCTCTCTTAGCTAATTACCTTGCGTTTTATTTAGCAGAAAAAGTAGAAACAATCAGAACAGACTTTCAATACCCTTGTATGACTTAACTTTTTTTTTACTCATACAGAAGACATTCCTTTCTGTTATAGAGCAAACTCTGTGTATTTGCTCATATCCCCTTCATCTTCCCCTGTCATTGTTCCCTTTCTTTTCTGTACTATCAATTTCCTTAAGCTGTACTGGATAATTCTTATCAGTACACACGCAAGCTATAATATCTAACAGAAACAGAAACATTGACACCACACCCCTGCAAACTTACCATACCTCTTCTCTGCTTCTTTATATAACATTACTAATATAAAGGATTTTCCCTGAGTATCTTCATTTCCCCTTCCTGCATTTTCTCTTGATCCTTTGCAAAGCAGCCCTTCTTTCCTCCTATCTTTATGCATTACTTTTGTTAAAGCTAGTGGTTACCAGCACATAATGAAATCCAACACTTACTTCCTAACCTTTAACTGCCATGACCCACCCTCTTGGTTTCTCTCCAATCTCATGGGGTCTACTTCTTAGTTTCCTTCCATGGATTCTCCTCCTATTCTTAGTTTCTGACATTGGAGTGCCTGGGTCTTGGTTCTGGAATCTTGTTTCTGTCTGTACTCAATCCTTAGAAGATCTCAACATGCCAAGAATTTAAATAACATCTGCATGCTATTCATTCCAAAATTAATGTCTCCAGCTCCAATATTTCATCAATAGGCATCTCAGACTTACAGGGATAGAACAAACTCTTGCTTTTCCACTTTCTTCAACCCACCCTTCCTTAGTCTTAGTGCTTTGTTGAAAGCACCACCATCTTCTCAGAGCTGAGCTAGGACCTTGGGGTCATCCTTAAATTTTCTTCTTACATGCCACATTCAATCCATCAGCAAATCCTATTGACTTGGTCTTTAAACAGATCAAAGACAAACTCATATCACTTTCTACTTCCATTACCATCACCAGCCTCAATCAAACTCCCATCCTGTGAAGAACTATCATAGCCTTCCATTCTCCCTGATTCCATTCTTGAGTTCCAAAAAACTTGATCTCCACACAACAGCCAGATTCATCTTATAATTGGATAAGTATAATTCTAATGCTCAGTGGCTCTGCTGGATTCTTAATACATTTGGAATAAATTCCAAAGTTGTTACCATGACCCACAGGATATGTTTTATCTGGATCATGCTCTTCACTTATCCCCAGATCGGCATAGCTTACACCCTCATTTTTTATTCTGCTCTCTTATCAAATGACTTCCAATGCACAATATTTGAATTATTGTCATTTATTTACCCCACCTCTAAATTCTTACTCTAAGTTATTTTTCTTCCTAGTGCTTAACACTTCTATTTTACATGTTTACTTTCTTATTGTTTCTTCTCTTATACCCATCAAGTGCCCCATCCTTCACCCTCACTGGAAGCTGGTAAAAGCAAAGTCTTTATCACTTATGTTCATAGTTCTTTCCTCAGCTCCTAGAATTGTGACTGACATACAAAATGAATATAATGAATGAGTGAATATCATTATTCTGCTTAGTCTAGTTTTAATAATAGCCTTAAGATGTAAGCATTGGTAAATGATTAATAGACTGAAGTTTATATTTTTATTCTACAGTCTGCTTCACAAAAGTTTTCTTTTATTAAAATCAAAATCTGGTGCGAGATCAGCAAATGTTTTTGGCAAATGGTGATGTTTATCTTAATCACTTAATAAGGTAAAATATAAATGTCATTAATGATGAAACAATGTTCTTTAAAACTGTTTTCACTGTGCAAGGATTTTAAATGAAAAAGCTAAGACCTATTGAGATAAAGCTAATAAAGAGTTTTGAGAGAGATTTTTTCTAATAGTTAATGAATCTGTACTTTGGTAAATATGGAAGACTTCTGTTTTTGAGTAGACAATATTTTATATTAAGGTGGAGATATAGCTGTAGAATACACTAGCATAAATAGTTTAACAAGATTTGGGGAAAGAATAGAATGTAAACAATTATAGACTCTGTCTACTCGTGTATATTGATTTTAACACAACTTATCATATTTGTTTTCTTTCCCTTCCATGTCATGTTTGTTGGCTGACAGTGAATTTGTGGTCAACTACCTAGGTCCTAAAAGTTTAAATTGGATGTTATCCCAGGTCACCATATTTACACCTCTATATTTTTGAGACCTACACACAAGTTTTAATAGGTTTTCAGGTTTAGGTAACTAAATAATAACTTCACCCACAGGCCTCTGTGATCTTCTCCATTCCTAACTCTCCAATCTTATTTTATGTCATAGCCCTCTCACTCAGCACGTTCCAATCAACTCAAACACTCCAGCTCCCTTGATCTTGAGGAATTGGCACCTATGCCTTTTTTCTATAAAGTTATTCATTTGGCTAATGTTAACTTATTCTCTAGACTTTAGGATTCAATGTTGCTTTCTTTTTTTTCGAGAAGTCTCTGAGTCCTCTTCCTCACTGCTCCTCACTTCAATTCTAAATTAGGTTTTCCTCTTTATTCTCTTTAATATTGTTCTTTTCTCTTATTGGTACTAATGACAATTTGTAATCATGTATTCATCTTTAAGCTTATTTTTCTTACATCAGTATTTCCTGTCATACTCTAATGTGTATTTGTTTTATTCACCATGGAATATTCTTCAAGCATGGTCTAAGTATTTGTCTAATGAGTGAAAAAAGGAATGAATTTTGCTCATATATTTTTTTCTTATCTTTGAGGGTATTTGAGAGACCAGGTCAAAAGCTATTGTGAGAATAAATTAAAATCTTTAGAATATCGTAGATGGTTTACATTACACAGTCTGGTTCCCAAATGTTTTCTTTCAATTAAATCAATGGTTGATTCACTCTGACAGGCCCATCCTGGTGTAAGGCATCTCAAAATTAGAAGTTCTTTTGGAATCACAACATGGATTTTTTTTTTCACAATTGAAGCGATCGTCAATCATTCTATGTCACAAATTCTTAGTAAAAGGAGAAAGTGCGAAATCTTTTTATCATTAATTATGGCATTGCAGTACCACAATAATCCTAAGAAAATGCATTCTTTGAAAATTAAAATGTAACAAAATATAAATTCATGTTCCAAATATATTATGGAAAATATGTACATTATTAGGTGTGTTTATAGTCTAAATATAGATTAAATGCTTTTAAAAAGTCATACTTACTTAAAAACCAGCATGATAGTTGGGGTGCTTCCCAATGCAGAGAAAAAATAATTCAAGACTTGCACCGTGACATAAATATAAAAATTTTTTGTACATTGATTGTCTCTTGGGCATTCTCCCAAATTCACTGAATTATTTTTGTTCTGGGCGCCAGTTACTTCCACACAACTACAGTTATAAAACACCTAAAAATAGTTTTTGAAATATTACAAATATATTTGTAAAATATGACTGGGTTATAAATACATTTCACTATAGCTAATGAAGTCTCATCCATCAAGCTAAAATATTTACAGTTTTTAAAACATACAGTTGTTTAATAGTTGGACAGCAAATTGTTTCCTGTTTTACTCACCAGAAAACAAAAAAGCAATTCACTACTAACATTTAATTCATTTCTAATTTAAAAATTAGAAAAGAATAGAAAAATTAATGTTTGAAATGCTGTAAATAATTTCTCATCAATATAAATTCTTTTTAATATTGTTTTCCCACTCACTCACTCTTACTTTCTATAAAACATCTAGTTACTCTCTTCCGCAATCCTACCGAGTGTCAGGAACATTCTCTGGGGAGAGGCTACTCAGAGAATCCAGAAAATATAGTATCTTTATGGGGGGCAAAACCTGGGACTAGAGCTACCCACTAGAATTGGGGCAGAATCTAGGGTAATAGGAACTAGGCAGGCAGACTGGAACTACTTTGTCCAGTGAGCACAACATCCAAGAGCACAATGACAGATTAGAGGATATATGATGCCATTACCAGGGAGGTTCAACACAACAGAATACTCATGAATAGAGCACAGGAGAAGAAATCTTAGGAACGAATGATTTTAGAGATTTGATTTGGCAGGCAGTTTATTTATATAGGTGGTTTTAATAAATTCTGTTTTAAGGCTAGGCTAAACTAAGGTTTAAGGGAAGCTTAAACCTCTTAGTACTCTAGACTATTTACTGAAGAAGGAATTGGAGAAGAATTTGAATCAATATTTATCTGATGATCAAACTTTTCTTCTTCACTAGAAATAATATGGAGGAATCCTTTCTGTATCAAGCCTATTGACCAATAAAACCAAACTCAAGTAAAAGGACATTATTTTGAGTGATTAGGAAGAGATTACTAAGGGAGGGATTATTTCTAAGGATTTGGCAAAAGAACAGTAATCCCCAAATGTTACAGTCATTGCCAGGATTAAGAAAATGTTTCCACAGTACACAGACATCTCTTCAGGATTCTAACATCATGTCTCTTCCAGGCCTTTCTCAATGGGCCAAGTGGGACCATGGATTAAATGGGGGCACTCTCAGTGAATGGCACTAAAGCCATGAATATAAAATATGGATTTTTAAG
Source organism: Crocuta crocuta (assembly GCF_008692635.1). NCBI lineage: Eukaryota > Metazoa > Chordata > Mammalia > Carnivora > Hyaenidae > Crocuta > Crocuta crocuta. The sequence goes on along the minus strand of NW_027531270.1, from coordinate 1,184,683 downwards.
TACAGTCCTTGGACCTTGTTTGCGCTACTTAGTGGCCTGGCATCAAAGAAACTAGGTGTTTTATTCTTCAAAGTTCTCAGTGCACTTCAATAATATAATTAATAGGATTAGGGACAAGGAAAAGATGGAAAAAGTTTGAAAATAAAGACAGGTATGGAAGAGGGCAATGATCACAGCTGATTATACTGCTAATGTTGGTGATAGGAAAATGGCTCCTCAACTTTGTGAGTATTCGGTAGATTGGAAGTGGAATACCTGATACCCAACTATGGGAAATTAACTGAGAGAACTAGAGAGAACCCATGGTTTGCATGGAAGGGAATGTGAAGAAGGGCATGGTATTTCTATGGAAGTTGTTGGGAAAAGGCAGACAAATGACTAAGTTATCCTGGATAGAAGTGCCACCCTTGGAGATATCAAAATTGGAAACTAAAAATTGGAAAGTCAAGTGAGCATGAAGCTTTGATTATTTTTTTGGAAAGTCAAAAGGGTAGTGAGCCTAAGGCAATTTTGCATATAGATTGTTCTCCTGGAAAGGCAGAAAGTGCTGACATGTGCTTGGATCAGGACTTTCCCCTAGCTGCTGAAGGGTAGGAGATAAAGTACCTCTAATTTAATCTAATTAGTCAAGTGAAGTGCTTCCTAGAGATCTTAAATGCACCTAAATTCCCGAAGGTCATAGTCTCATAAATTCAAGGGGGAAAGTAAGAATACTCTCAAATGAGAATTCAAGCAACAGAAAAATCTATTTGTGTTTCAAGCAGAATTTTACTGGAGGCTTCTGTTTACACAACCTTTTTCCTTTATCTTTTTATTGGAGACCTTAGTTACAGAAAGATTTGATAAGTACTTGCTAAATAAAATATGTGATTTTGATCAAGAAGAGAAAGTAAAAACAAATACTCACTATGGGCTTTTTATTGCCACTTGAAGATTTGCAACCTGCTAGACAAGGCGACATGTAAGTTACTCCATTGTCTCCACAGACTGGCTCCCAGTGACTTTTGTCACAATTGCAGTCTGAGTTGCAAGAAGAAAGTGGTACATTTATGTGAGATACCACTGGATTGTTTCTGGAAATATAAGGTAGACATACATCAAAGAGAGACAGAGAGAGAGAGAGAGAGAGAGACAAGAAGGAGTAATAGGAGGAGGAGAGAAGAGAAAGGAAGGGTAGAGCAGTAAAGGGAAGCAAAGAGAAAGGAGGAATCGAGGAGGGCACGAGGGGAGAAGGAGAAGAAAGAAGAAGAGGGCAGGGAGGGAGAAAGCAGGGGAGAGCAGAAGAGAAACAAGGAAAACAGTGGGGTTTTAATTAGTTAGAGAAACTTGATGAATGATGATGCAAAAATGGCGTTCTTAAACACTGCTTATTGACACTCCCCATCTTCACGCAGACGTGATTTATGACTTGTAAAATGTAAAAGAGGATCAGTAAGACTAGGATAGGAGATCTTCATGATCCTACCAAGAAATTACTCATTAAACAAGTCACTTCATTTTATGAGACTCAGTTTCTCTTCAGTAAGGTGATAAACTAAGGTTCTCCTCAGCTTACTATAAAGTCCCATGAATCTGTTAGTGTTACTTAGTTTGAATTTTCAAATCTATATTCCAACCACATAAGAAAAGAATTCAACATGGTCAAAGCAGAACTCCTAATGATCAATTTTTAAAAATCAAGAATAATAAATTCAGTTGAAAAAGACAAGAAAAACTCCATACAGTTTTTTAAATGAAACGGCAACATACTTTTCAATGATGGACTATAAAATGTGGTTATATATATAAGATATGATTTCATAGTACAGCTAAAACTATAAAATGGATTATTTATATAATTTANCTAGCTGCTTTCAAAATTCTCTCTTTGTCCTTATATTTTGCCATTTTGACTATGATATGTCGTGCAGAAGATCGATTCAAGTTACGTATTATTTATATAATTTAATTTTCTGCTTGTAGATTTTTTAGATTATGCTTTTGTTTCTCATAAAAATCTTAATAATAACTGAGAATTGATTAATTTTCTTTGAATAAGATACTTGTGATTACTCTTCCTGAAATAGTTTTGTAACTTATAAGTCACAGATAATAACATCAATTGCATAGGGACTTTTTAGAAAAAAAATTAATATGGCAGTTCTCAAGTTTTATTCTCAGTATAAAATGTCTGAGTGAAGATGGGGGTGTTACTAAGCAGTATTTAAGTATTTTCAAGTGGATATTATGTATTGATATTGATATGTATGTACTCTAATTAGAAATTAATACTAAAAATTTTTAATAAATGAGAATACACAAGCACACATTATTAGCCACCAGACTGATGTTATCATTACATTATTGTAGCCTTAGAAAATATCACTATACACTCATGAGAAAATGAGAATAAGACAATTACCATCCTGGTATTATTATAAAAATAGTTTAGAATCTGCTGAGCCTTCAATGAGGTCTCAGGGACCCCTATTGACCCTCAGACCACATTCTAAGAACCTCTGCACTAATTCATATTAAAAATTTAGTCCTGTTACTAGTACTTTACAAATGTTGAATACATCTATTCTACTATTTGCTATCATTAAACTATGATTTTCATGAAGGCAGCGATGTATCCTATAAATCTTCTTGACCTTTAAGGAGGTATTAAGTAAAATTTTACTGAATGAAAAGAATCTCATACAACGTTAACTGCTTTCTTTTGAATAGATAGCAGTTACTATACTTGCTTTTAGGGACCTGGCTTTAGGCTAAAGCATATCTGATAACTCGGGAGCCCTTAGAGCTACTGATGTGATACAGAATTAGTATGGAGTCATTGTGTGACTTCAATAAGTCATGGTTCCTCTGGGTCTCAACTAATAAATTAAGAGGATACAGGAGGTTTGAGCTTCATGATCTGTAAGGTTCTTTTACCTCAAAAGTTTAATGTTCTAGAATGTATTACGCTGAGTGAAATATGTCAGTCACAGAAAGAGGAATATCATATGATTTCACTCATATGTGAAATTTAAGAAGCAAAACATGAACATAGGGAAAGGGAAGGAAAAATAAGATCCAGAGAGGGAGGCAAACCACAAGAGACTTTTAAATATAGAGAACAAACTGAGGGTTGCTGGAAAGCTACTGGGTAGGGGAATGGGCTAATGGGTATTAAGCAGGGCACTTATTCTGATGAGCACTGGGAAATGCTGGAATTTATCATAGTTTGATGATAGCAAATAGTAGAATAGATGTATTCAACATTTGTAAAGTACTAGTAACAGGACTAAATTTTTAATATGAATTAGTGCAGAGGTTCTTAGAATGTGGTCATATGGAAATGATGAATTACTAAGTTTTAATGCTGAAACCATTATTACACTATATGTTAACTACCTTGGAATAAAAAACTTTTTCAATGTTTTAAGTACTCTGTATTTGCCAGAGTGGGTAATGGTGGATAAGAGTAATTACCAACAGTCAGGATTAGGAGGAAGCAGAGAGATAATTCAAGACCAGGTTGAAAGGGCTCCAAGAATAGGATGGTGTTTAGGTAAGGAATTGTGGGGAAATTTGACAAGTTCAAACTGATTCCTCATGGGATCCAGACTTTAGAAGCTCAGAGCCAACAATAAACAGCACTGTTTAGCATAGTTACACAAGTGTAAACCAAAGATCTTTCCATGTTATCTGAATGTGAACCTTTCTAAGCTTAAATTGTTGGCTATATTTAGGAGATTAAGAAATGTACACCAGAATCCTGCCCCTAATTTGGGGTAGAGACTGGAGTACTGGGAATACTTCATAATACTTGATAATAATACAAAGTGAAGGTTTTCTAGGGTCTGATATACAATTATATATAGGATATTTATTTTTTCTACTGCTAATAAAGATAATATCATAAGAAACAGTATTAGCTTGCAGAAAAGAATTCAATACAATGTAAGTAAGTGTTTTCCTATAAAGATAGTTGTTAACCATTACAATTAACTGTAGATAAGAACTGCTTAGTCACTTTTGGAAAATGTTATTTACATTTCTCTTATAATGCATCCAAAATTGTACTAGTTAAGCTTAAAAGTTTTGTAGTCAAAACTCCCCAATTTAAATCAGAATCTTAACATTGCTAGTCATGTAATATGTGTATTTATCTAAGTCCTGATTTCCCTATCTACAAAATGGGGGTAAAAGTACCTGTCAGTCATTATAAATACCCCCCAAAAGATAACTATTATTATTACAACTTATGTAGTTTTTCTTTTAAGAAGGAACAAAAGGAGAACATTTTGAGTACTTAGGAAGTGGAGGTTTTAAGAATTTGTAAATTGAGCTTCTTCTCAATTAAAAGAAAGTTTAGCTAATATTGCTATCTGCCCTGTTTTTCTCATAGTCTTTTACACTGGATAGTTTATGTTGTGCAATTAATATACTGATATATACAAACCCATCATAGGTCAAGGTTAGGCCAGCAACTGGTTTGTTTTCACAAATTACTGCAAAGTTGAATTGTTGAATTATGACAGACGCTGCAATAGAGTAACATGATAATTTGGCAATTCCAAGCAAGCTAAGTTTGAATTTTTTAATGATATATCCTCCTGTAAATATTCCAGTTGCAATAGTTGGTAAGGTTATGGTTCCTAGAAATAAGAGAAAAAATTGTTGTTATATAAATATGGTTATTCTGAAATGTCTTATATGAAACACAGAGTGCATCAACCAAATTTATCCCCTATTACTACTTAAGTAGAAAGCTGACAGCCATGTATGGAGCTAGGATATCAGTGTACCACATGGGAGAAACAAAAATTAATTCTTGCTGCCAATGCTGAGGATTTGGGTTCCCCAATAGCAAAAAAAAATCAATATTTGAATGTCGGAACAGATGGTTTCTATGAGGGAGTTTCTTTTTCTGGAAAACAGCAACAAAATATCACCTGCCTATGAGAGTTGAATTCTACCATCTAAATCCTTTACATCTCCTCAAAATGAAGAGTTCCAATCATTAAAAACTCACTCCAAATTTGTCTGCCATGTTAAAATTAAATAGTAGAATATTTCTTCTTTATTCCAAACACACGTATACCATGAAATGATAAATAGGCCTAAACATAGTATTAAAAATGATCCCTGTTATAATTTTTCCATGTCAGTGTCCTGCAAGAGTTATTAAAGGTAAAGAGTCCTCTAACAACAATAACAAAAAATTAGGGTGGGGAGCCTTACTGGGAGTCAAACTCAACTTTTAACATTTAAAATTTTACCTTAAGTTCAATAAAAGTATTGAACAGAATTATAATTTTCTTGTTTACTTATGACCTACTCACATTACACTTGATAGGTTGATTTGTCAAATATTTACTGAGATTCTACAATGTGTTTAATACTGTACTAGGTAATGTACTGCTCTTAAGAATCTCATATTGGAGGGGCGCCTGGGTGGCTCAGTCAGTTAAGCATCCAACTTCGGCTCAGGTCATGATCTCACGGTTCGTGGGTTTGAGCCCCATGTCGGGCTCTGTGCTGACAGCCAGATCGGAGCCTTGAGGCTGTTTCCAATTCTGTGTCTCCCTCTCTCTCTGACTCCCCTCTGCTCTCTCTTTCTCTCTCAGAAATTAATAAAAAACATTAAAAAAAAAAAGAATCTCATATTGGAGCACCTGAGTGATTCAGTCAGTTGAGGTCTGACACTTGATTTCAGCTCAGGTCATGACCCCAAGGTCGAGGGATTGAACCCTGTGTTGGGCTCTGCACTGACCCTGGAGGCTACTTAGGATTCTCTCTTTCTCTGCTGCTCTCCCCAGCTCATGCTTGCGTGCGCGCTCGCTCTTTCTCTCTCCAAATTAATTAATTAATAATAATCTCATATTATACTGGTGCTGAGGGAAGAATGATATAAGAAAATCTTTTCTTTATAAGCAAGTCTCAATATGTCATTAGATATAGATATTGTAGCAAAATAACTCCTAAAATATATATGATACTTGTTTGAATTATGTAGACATCAATGATGTGCTTAAGTTAATTTTTATCTTATTCTAATTTTTGTAGGTAGCTGAGTTCTGATTTATAGTCAATGAATTATGAAATTATAATGATTACATTACAAAAAGATTTGTCTCAAGATCTCAGTACTAACCTATAAAATTCAAATATGCAGATACTATTTCTAAATAGTCCATTCACTTGCAACTTTCCTTCTAGGAATCCATCTTCTCAAAAATAACATGAGATGCAACTTCAAATGCAAAAGAATGATGACATCATGAGATAGACAAATTCGATAAGATTTGCAAAAGAATACAGAAAGTTTACTTACTAAAATATAGAATTGTCTTAACAACAAAATGTCACTTGAAACTCAATTACTTGGTAGTATATAGCTTATCAGGCAAACATAAATAACGTGTCTTACCAAGCAAAACATTAGCATCAGATGTTGATTGACCATACTGTTGCTCTATGTATTTGAAGACATAAGTAACAGAACCAATATGACTGCTGGCCAGTAGCAATGATGAACACAGTAATATAAAATATAGAGGGTTGGTAAGGATACTTTTCAAGGACTGGATAAAACCTATAAAATTATGAAGATAAGATACTGTAATGCAGCTTAAACATATGTTAATATCTTAATTTTGTAAATGTAGTAAAAGTTATATAAGATTGAAAATTACCTAAGTATATGACATAGAAAGAGTACCCTGCAATTCTACTGTCACCAGTTTTTTATACTTTCATTTTTTCCATATGCTCATTAATATCTATTCAGTTAGTTTATTTTACCTCAAAATGAAATCATACATAACGCTGTTTTGCAACTTGCTCAGTTCCTTCACATTCGGCTATTTTTAGCACTCTACCATACAACTATATATATGATTAATTCATTTATTCATTCATTCAACAAATATTTGGTTTTCAACTGGGTCCTGGGCAATAAGCTAGCTGCTCAAGAAACAAAAGTGAATAGACATGCAATGTCTCTTATTTATTAGCATTTGGTATTAATTTTTATGTTAATAATATAATTATTAAGTAGAAAGTTCACAGAAATGAGAAGACTAAAGTTAAAAAATATAGAAAGTTCTATTTAATGCAGGACTCAGATCTGTTTCTTGGCATACAGCTTTTCTGATATAAAATACTGTATAGTATTACAAGTCACCTTTCTTGTAGTACAAGGAGAGGAAGGTAATAATGATGTTGTGTCTCAGGTGATATTATTGCAATACTAGTACAACAATCAGTGCCTACAAACAGGTGTGTAACAAATTCATAACTTCTGTCCATGGCAGGAAATTTGTGATCTGGGTCTATAATTAGAAAGGTGACCAATTGTAATGGAAGTTAAAAGTAGAAGGACTTTCTTAGAAATAATTGTAGTAAATATCAGAGTCTAGTAAGACAGAACCAGGTTTGGTTATTTAGAGATGGATGACATGGACTCTGAAACATCTCACTCTATAGGTCTCTAAAGGTTTCCATCAGATACAGTCAGAACTACGCTTTCTGCCCAATGGCAACAAAGAAACAGTTTCATCTACTTTCATTTGAAATGAACAATTTCGAATTAACTATAAATGTGATAAACTTACCAGTTATAGTTTCACTAACATTTTGCCCATGGTTAGTCATATTAGCCATTTGACTCCTTTCCTCATTTGTTTTGAGCAAATGCAAAGATGTTAAATCTTTCCTTTGTTTCTGTGGTTTATCCGGATTTTTGGGGAGGAAAAAGAATGGTATGGAGGACACAATGGATAATAGTCCAGCCACAAGGAAACTAAGCCACCAAGCACCAACCCACCGAGAGTCCTTAGGAGTTATTCTGATACTGCCTAGAATAAAGAATTAGAAGCAGCCAGTCAAAAAAATCATTTTGATTTTTTGCAATAAATTCTGAGCAATAATAATAATGATTGCTGTCTTTCATAGATACAGAAAGTAAACTCTATTAAATCAATCCTGAGACACTATGTTTTTCATTTTGTTCACATTTCATCACACAAATAGTCAGTAAAGAACTACTGAAAAAGTGAATTCAGTATTTGGAAGAATGATGTCCTGTACTTGAAAAGTATTATTATGTTACCTTGTTCTTATTATACTTACTGAGATCTACATATCCAATATCCACGTACATTTTAGCAAACAGAGATCCCTGTATAAAGCCAATGATTGGACCAATCATTGATACTGCATGCAAAGTACCTAAAAATATTATAAAACAACTTTATCAGATGCCAAGAATAACATTATACAAGTCTCCACATAATTTTTTAATAAGTAAAAAAATGAAATTAGGAACACTATTATTTCAAGGGTGGACCCAGGGAAAGTAATCATAAAATTTAATATTTTCTGTATATTACCTAAATAAAAAGAAGAATGTCCTGTTTCAGCAAAATCATCAATATAAGAAACCCCCAAGGGTACAATGGGGGTTTCCCCGATTCCACGGAGCAAATTACCCAGTAATACATATATCCATATATATGATCCAGATTCCTTTTCACAACCTAAGCAGATAAGAGAGTGTTTTATTTTAAATATTAATATTAGCATTTATATTAGAAACTCAACTGCTTTAACTCCTTAATTATTCCATTTAAGATTTTTTGATTTTTTCTAATTGTAAGAGTGATTCATAATCACTTTACAAAATTTGACAATATAAAAAAGCAAAATGTAAACAAGTAAAAAGTAAATTATCTATAATCCCACCACATACAGAGAGATACTTCTCATGTTTCTATGTACCTGCCACATTTTCATTTTACATAATATATGCATAATATTTATTTACATATATATTTAATTGTACACATCATATTATAATATCTTTTTATACTTAATACCATGTTATGTCAATTTCCTCATGCTTTTAAGGAGTCTTTTTTATCAGGGTTTTAATGACTACATGGCGGTGTACTGAGTAAGTTTCGTAATTTATTTAATTAATCTCTTACTTTTTACTCACAAAATAAAAGTTTTTGAAGTTTTCATTATGTTAAACAGGAATGCCGTGGCTATAACTGTAAATAAATCCTGTCACATTTCTGATTATTTTGTTAAGATAAGTCAGGAAAAGCAGAATTGCTGATTTAAGCACATATGCATACTACTGTTCTTTACTATATTGAAAATTAACTTTCAAAAAGCTAGAAACTTATATACTCCCAGCAATACATAAAACATCTTTCCCTCTATATCATTTCTTTTTATTTTTAATAAGAACAGGTAGAAAAATCTTTTTATTTTTAATGTTTTTCTAATAAGTAGAAACACCCAATAGGTAAAAAATTATAATTTATAATTTGTGTCTTAATAGGTAAAAAAAAATCTTTAATTTGTGTAATTGTGTTTTTCCTAAGAGTAAAGTTGCATTTTTTACATATTTATACCACTTTCCTAATTTAAATGCATATATTTTTTGCCAATTACCTACTGAAGTATTCTTTTTTTTATTACTTCTAAAAGCTTCTTATATATAACGTATATTAACACGGTTTTGTCTTATATACATAAGATGCAAATTCTTCCTGTTTTAATCACTTTTGCTAATAAATCTCATAATAGTTTTTCAGATATAATTAAATTAACCAGTTTTAGGGTATTTATTAGTGACACTATCAATTCTTACCTTTTTCTACTATCATAGGTGATGTCCTATTGAGGAACAAATTTTCACTAATTGAACAGGTTGAAAAGCTTGTTGTTAAATTTTCTGATGGATTATCAAGAGTTTCTGTAGAATATCTGTAACTGTAAGAATATCACCAGGTTTAAAGTTTTGCTTATCTACTGAATAGTTTCACTTTCCCAGAAATACAGAGAAATTTTCCCATTTAACTTGCATAATTTTTGTCTCTAAATTATCAGAATCCTTTTTGTGAATTTCCCAGCTTGTATTTAGAGGAAGTAATGGGTACAAATGAATGGGAATGCTCACTAAGAAATATTATTCAATACTCCCCATGAAAGGAGGATTACCATTCTGAGTGCTTATATTCTGTTGAAGATATGAAATAACTTGGTTTCATGCATTGTTTAAAAAAAATTACTTACAACTATATCTATCCACCCATTTGAATTATCCTCAAATGTGGTCACTATTGAAACCTCCTGATAAACTTTCTGATAACATTTAATAAACTTTAGTGTTTTACAAGTCAATCTACAATGCATACCACTTCATCTATATTCTTTTTTATCAATAACCTGTCTGATCTTCTGTCAAAGATATTCATGCTCCCATCTCTCTCACGCACACTCAAATGTCTGACTCTATAAAACTTAGTTTAAAAAAAATTCTAGTCTATTTCAATTTAGTGAGGATGAAGTTAATAAGGAAAACAGAGATGGAGCTATGATAAGGACAATTGCTGAGACAAAAATACTAGGTACCCTGTGAACTCCAAGGGCAGCCTACTGCAGGCCAGGCATTATGCTCAGCTCCACAGAACTAGAAATAAAACACACAGCTTTTGTACCTAGGGCATTTTGTTCTCTATAAGATAAACATATACAATAAAAGACATGATAAGCTTAATATAACAGGTCCTGAATTGTCATAAAGGAAAAGGGGATGATCACCTTTGCTCTGAGGTGGGGAACGTGGTGGATTAAAGAAGAACTCACAATGAAGGTGACAATTGAGATAAATCTTTTAAAAAAGGATAGGCACTTAACAGGTAGGCAAAGAAGGAAAATTATGCAAGGCTATAGGAACACTATGTACAAAGTTACAACATATCATGGAACACATGGAAAACCAGAAGCCTTAAGTGTGATTCTCCACTCTAGGGAGCAATGTAAGATGAAGCTAGAAAGACAGTCAAGATATGTAAATGAATTTAGATATTAATCCATAGGCAAGAGGCATTCAACATTTTCAACTATGATCAACAGTAAGAAATACATTTCACATCACAACCATAACATATACATATGCACGCGCGCACACACACACACTCACAAATAGATGTACAATCAAAATAAAAATTTCATAGAACAATATTTGTTCTCATATTGTATATTCTTCCATTTTTTTCTATCTTATCTTCTCAAAAGTTGTTGATTTCAATAATCTGAATTAATTTATTGGTCCACTAGTAGTTCAGAATCTGAAGCTTGAAAACACTGTTGTAGGAAATGGAGAATTTTAAGTAGGAATAAAATAACAGATTTGTGTTTGAAAATGAATAGTAGAGAAGATGAGTTATAATGGAGTTGAATTGAGACTGAAGGCAAAAAGTCTAGGTCAGAGATGTGAGAAGCCTAAGTTAGGTTAGGAACAATGGTGATGAAAGAAGGGAACTTTGATGGATTGGAAATAGAATAAGGAAGATTTGGTGGTCACTTGTCATCTGTGTCAAAGTAAAGACAGAATCTAGAATGAGCCCCTTCACTTTGCTTTGAGTTCCACTGTGGTTAAATGAATCATTATTGAGAGAGTGAATGCGAAAAATCTGAGCTGGTTTTGGCACAAGGATGAATTTAGTTTTGAATAGATGAATGGGAAATTCTTATCAGATGTTAGGCTGGAGATACCCATGAGGTGGTTGATTACGTAGAGCCTAAGCATAAGAAAAAAATAATGTATAGGTGATTGATACATATAATGCACACACTTCATACAAATAATCCAGAATGAAAAGTGAAGAAGACTGAAGAGGGAGGTTAGGGGAAACTGACATTATGGTATCAGCAGCAGAATAAAAGTATGGGCATGGTAAGAAACTATATATATAGGATATAAATGAAGAGACAGAAAGAAATACAATGAAAATATAAGAAGCAGCAGCACCAGGAAGAAGAAAGTTCTGATCAGGGTCAAATAAAGGTGGGGAAAGCAGTTAATATGCCAAAAGGCAAGACTGTTGGTGTTGACAATGAATAAGTAGTATTTTTAGCAAAAATTGCTCCTTGACTCTCAGTATCCATTCTTCTCTCCTTCCATTGTAATAGAAGGTAGGATTTTTAGCTAGAAGCATGGTAGCCTAGAATAAAGTCTACTTTTTCTGACGTGAGATGTAACAAAGTTCTGACCAGTGTGAGATTAGGAGAAGTGTTATACTTTTGAAAATATTTCTTAAGCCCAGCTAGCATGCACTGTTTCTTCTAGTTCTTCTTTCCTTCTTTTATCTTGTTGCCTGGTACAACATTGTCACAGCTTGGAATATGAGGTTGAGGCCATGAAAGGCAGAGCAATATTGGGACACCTGGGTGACCCAGTTGGTTAAGTGTCTGACTCTTGATTTTGGCAGATCTCATAGTTCATGGGATCAAGCCCCACATCAAGCTCTGTGCTGACAGTATGGAGTCTGCTTTGGATTCACTCTTTTCCTCTCTCTCTGCCCCCACCCACTCATGTTCTCTCTCTCCCTCTCTCAAAATAAAGAAATAAACATTTGTTGGGGCAGAACAATATGATAAAAAAAAGCATGAAACTATCATGCCTGGTCTGGCTACATAATTTTTTATGTAGAAAATAAATTTCTACTTAATTTAAGCCATCACTATTTTAGGTTTTCTTTCATTAGTATATGACTCTAATTATAACAATACAATGAACTTCAGAAGAATACTCTCAGTGGATATGGTAGTGGGTTAGGTGATGAAATCTTATTGAGTATAAAAAACATCTAGTAAGCAAAGACATGCAGTGTATATTGTATCAAAAGGCCATAAAAGTTCATTTATTTCCTATGAAACTGTATACCTTCTTTAGTGCTATTCATTTCTCAAGGTCTATGAAAGTCATGGCTGATAAAGCAGTAAGTCATTTATAACATAGAAAATAGACTTCATTTCTACATATGCTTACTGGGTATTCTTCTCAAAAGGTGACAGCTTATTTAAAAAGAAAAAAATTAAATTCTACCATTAATTTACAATTAAATAATAATTAATGACAGAACTATTTAACACTTACTATCCCATAAAAAAATGTGGTAAAGCAGTCAAAATACTTCCAGTTCCCATAATGAAGCAACCAATTCCAATTATCTTTGGTCTGTGTAGTTTTGATCCAAAGTAACTCACAAATACAATCACAAGCAAATTTCCTAGAAAGAGAATAAAATTATTTTGATATGATTCATCATAGCAAGCATTGATAGTCTAATTTTGTGTCCAGTAGAATGGGAAGTCCCAGAATGAATACAAACAGAGCATAAGACATGGTACCTTCCCCCAAAGGCCATGTAACTTAATTGAGAAGATGAAACCCACTTACATTAAATCACACACTGTAAAATTGTATGGTATTAATAATAAGAAGAATGAGTTTTAGATGGGAAAGAAAGCACTTGAATTACCAGGTAATATTAGTAACATAAAATTTTATTAAAGAATTTAGCGTTGTCTGAATTGCTTTTGGCTGGAAAAAAATTCAGAAAATCTTCCTGACCTGAGAGAAAGGTGTTCACTCAAGGATTTATTGATTCACTCCTATCATTCTTTAAATTCCCATTAAGTACCTGTCATAATGTTAGGAGCTAGAAATATTTTAAAGAGAAATAAGCCATAGTATTTGTCCATCAAGAATATATATATGCCACTGATAAAAATAAACAGATGAACAGGGCTAGTATTAGACAACAGAAAGGAAGAGCTTAAATTAAGTAGGTGTTACAAGAAAGTTTCCTTGAGATTTAATGTCAGGTATAAATTATTTAGCTTAAAAAGGGGAAGAAGAGAATTCCAAGTAGAGGAAGTCATTACCAACCTAATCCCTTTGGAGCTACATGTATAATAACAAATAGACACAAACCAAGTATTACTAAAACATTTGATAGGGAAAAAAAAACATATTAAATAAAAATACCCAAATGAACTGGCAGATAAAGCAACCCATGGAGAAACAGTTAAATAAGGAAACTAAAAAGAGGAGAAACTGAAAAAATCCAGCTAGTATCTCTAGAGGTACAATGGTATGTTGCATTCATAAAGTAAGAACGGGCAGCCCAAAAATAGAGAATAATAAAGAATTTTTGTAAATTAAAAATAGTAAGGGGTGCCTGGGTGACTACATTGGTTAAGTGTCTGACTTTGGCTCAGGTCATGAACTTGTGGCTAGCGAGTCCAAGCCCCAAGTTTGGCTCTGTGCGGACAACTCAGAGCCTGGAGCCTGCTTCAGATTTTGTATCTCCCTCTCTCTCTCTCTGGCCCTCCATTCCAAATATAAACATTAACATTTTTAGAAAAATAGTATAGAGAAATGTACATATTGGGACCTAATAAGATAGAAGACAGTATCAGAGAAGACTGATGAAACATAAAGTAAAAATAAAGTAGAATTTTAATGTTTATTTATTTCTGAGAGAGTGCAAGTTGGGGCGGGGGTGTGCAGAGAGAGAGAGGGAGACAGAAACCAAAGCAGACTTCAGGCTCTGAGCTTTCAGCACAGAGTCTGACATGGGTCTTGAACCCACGAATCACTAGATCATGACCTAAGCCAAAGTCGGACACTCAACTGAATGAGCCACCAGGTGTTCCCCCAAAAAGAGAATTTTAGACATAAAAAGTTAAAGGAACAAAATTGTGTGGAAACTTAATATTTGTCATATATATGATATACATTGTTTCAGAATAAAATAAATAATAAAATAGAGGGGAAGAAACACATCTAAAAATAGAAAATAAATTCCCTGAGTTAAAGGAAGACCTAACCCTTCAGACACAAATGTCTACTTTTCTTCAATAAGTAATAAAAAAAAAAAACACAGTCATGATGTATGTTGGTAGAATTTCTGAAATTCAAAGATAAAGAGGAGGTACTCATCAGTGCATAACAATGACATTGATAATGATTTCTTATATGTAATATTGGGTGTTATAGAGCAGTAGATAAATATTTAAATATGTTGAGGAAAAGATCCTGAAATTTTAATTCCATACTCAAATTATTATTTGAATATAATAGTAAATACATTTTCTAACAAGCAAGAATTTGGGAAATATGTTATATGTTCAATTATTTCTGGGAAAAAAATAACTACTTAAAGATCTACTCCAGATCTTTATCTGGAAAAACTAAGATGAGATTTGAAGTCATAAGATTCAATTAACAGTGGTAAGCAAAGAAACCAGGAAAACTTAAAACCATGTCCATATAAGTGTTGTCAAATAGCTACAAAGTTGAACAAAAATATTAAGCATCCACTCCCCAATAAAAAGAGACACACAGTGAATTAAAATTTAAAGCTAATAACAATCTAAAACTAAAATTCTAGGTGGTTTCATGAAATCTCAGAGGTGAAGAATAAAGGATACAGGGTATCAATAGCTTCTTAATCATGAAAAAACAGAATTCATAATAAAAAGATAGGTGGGTCTTCCTTTATACAATTATGTTTTTTTTTAATGTTTTATTTATTTCTGAGAGAGAGAGAGAGAGAGACAGTGTGAACAGGGAAGGGTCAGAGAGAGAGAGAGGGAGACACAGACTCTGAAGCAGGCTCCAGGCTCTGAGCTAGCTGTCGGCACAGTGCCCGACACGGGGCTTGAACCAACGAACTGTGAGAGCATGACCTGAGCCGAAGTCGGACGCTTAACCGACTGAGCCACCCAGGTGCCCCTATACAATTATTTTTAAAAACATTCAAAAGCTAAATATATTTTAAATTAATTTAAAAGATGAATAGCAAACTTGTAGAAAATATTTGAAGATGGTGACTACTATGAAGAAAGGGACTGCAGAAGATGTTAATGCTACTTTTGAAGATCAACAAAAGATTGGCAAACATGCACAGAATGCAAGCAGAATCACAGAGCTGATGGAAGAAATAGAACGTGAAAAAGAGACCACTCTAAAATTCAGAAGGTACTGTGAGGAGATCACGCTTACAAGATGATGACCGCTTAATGATATCTTATCCAGTTGGTGATATTTTCACTAGCTATCCTCAAGAAGAAACACAGAAAAAGTTAAAAGAAGCAAAGAATTTGCAAAAAGAAACTTATGCCTTTGAATCTAGAGTGGAAGTCAGCAAGTGTTAGCAGATTCGGTTACATGCAAAATTCGGGAGCGATATAAACCTTGAAGTTGATAAAAATTAAACATTTTATAATACTTTTAAAAAATGTTTTACAATATTTTTTATTTACTTCTTAGAGAGAGAGAGAGAGAGAAAGAGAAACAGCGTGAGCAGGGGAGGGTCAGAGAGAGAGGGAGTCACAGAATCCGAAGACAGGCTCCAGGCTCTGAGCGGTCAGCATAAAGCCAGACGTGGGGCTCGAACCCACAAGCCGTGAGATCATGACCTGAGCTGAAGTCAGACGCTCAACCGACTGAGCCATCCAGGTGTCTCTTATAATCCTTTTTAACATTTGTTCAATAAACTTGGATATTATTTAAAATAGAAAAAGTCTGAAGGGGAGACGACAAAGGTAATGAGCTATGAATTCAAAAAGGAGAGAAAATATTGTCCAATAATTATATAGAACCTCATTATTATTAGAGAAATCCCAATTAAAGACAACAAAGCAATACATTCAATGTTTAAAAAAAAAATATTTTTGCTCCAAATTTTATACCCAGTTAAACAGTTGAAACCTAACAGAGGTTGCTCCAAAGCTGCTCCTTCCTCAAATCATCAGAATCATAATCCTCTCTCCAAACTTAAAAAAAAATTTTTTTTTTGCACTAGGACACCTTGAGAGAGGGAGAGAAGGTATAGCTCTCCAAAGTATTAGTTGCAAGCAATGAGTTTGTATAGATAAGGGTTTCTCAACCTCTACATTATTGACACTCTAGGCTGGATTAATCCTTTGTTGTGGGGGTTGTCCTGTGCATTGTAGGATTTTTAGTGGCACTTCTACCCTCTACTACTAGAGGTCCATAACAATCTCCATCCCCTCAGTTACAATCAAAACTAACATGAAACATCACCAAATTGCCCCTGGGGAGGAGGGTGGGGTTGGGTAGAATTTACTCCTAAGAATCAATGGTATAGAGTTTATAAGAACAATTTTACCTCTACAAACCTGGTTATTAAGTAATGGTAAAAATAGAAATAAAAATTACCAATCTCAAAGCCTCCATCAATTAAGCCAGAAACAGAAGATGATATGTCAAATCTCTTTTCTATCTGAGTGATGGAACTTTTCATAACGACTCCACCTAGTGCTTTAGACATAAAGCTGAATGCCAGGGCTACTAAGAACACCTAAGAAAAAGCATAAAGAAAGGGGAAAATGATTAATAAAAATACTATAATTCTTACATATTCATATAATTAAAATGGCTTATCTTCTTTACCTAAAAACATTATTTTTATCATAAAAAGCATACCCACCTTTCCTCTATACCAATTGATACATCTTAGTTCTTTAAGATTACCATCACTATACCGACAAAACAACATTTTCTAATTTAATTACAACATCAGATAATTAAAGCAGAACAGTCAAGGCTCTTATTTTTTATTTAATGTTATTTAAGATTTCTAAGACACTAGATGCTAATCTGAGATGGCCATGTTGTTAAGGTATTCTTTATTCTTCCATGAATAGTATAGGCTAACTGAGAGGGAAGTGGTTAGATATTCTCAAAGGTGGCATTTTCAGAAATTCAGCTGGAAATGGAACTTTTTAAAAAATTTTATAAAATCTCACTATTATTGGAGAAATCCAAGTTAAAATGAAAACAGCAAAGTAGTATATTCAATGTTCTAAAAAATACTTTAACTCTAGTGGTTATAGGTGTTTTATTTTCAAATTCATTTTACCAATATCTGTTGATTTACCCATAAATTAATTCCTTTTACATCTAGAATTAAAATATTATTCTGTTATTGACTGTATGTTTGTGTCACCACCAAATTCATATATTGAAACCCTAATCCCTAATATGATGATATTTGGAGATGAATCCCTTGGGAATTAGGTCATAAAGGTAGAGCCCTCGTGATAGGATTAGTATCCTAATAAGAGCGTATTTCTCTCTTTCGTACTGCTTTGGTGAAGACACAAGAAGGTACTATCTGAAAACAAGGAAGAGGGTTCCTACCAGAACCCAACAATGCTGGTACCCAGATCTCAAATTTACAGCCCACAGAACATTGAGAAATAAATTTCTATTGTCTCAGCCACCTTGTCTGTGGTATATTTTTATAGCAACCCAAGCTGATTCACACAGGTCCTACACCACTGGGGGTAGCCACCATCATGTATTTGCCTATTAGATCTTTCTGCTTCTGCTCTCACCTCTCTCAACACAGTAGCTACAAAAATTCTTTCAAAATAAAAATTAGATGATGCCACCACTCCCTGTTTTTCCATCTCACTTAGTAATATCTAGTTTTCCAATGGCCTACAAGACATTAAATGATCTGTCTTCCCCCCGACTCTCTCTTCCTCACAAATATTCCCTTTTACCTTTCTGATCTCATTTTCTGTTACCGTACTTCTTGTTCATTCCTCTCCATCCACACTAGTCTTGTTGTGCCTGGAGCACCCCAGGTTTATTATTTTGCATCAGGTTACTTGTTCTTGCTTTTCTTCCTGCAAGAAAAGCTCTTCTTCCCCATAGTTATGTCCCTATCACTCACTCCCTCACATCCTCGAGGTTTTTGCTCAATGAAACTTTCACAGTGAGGTTACTTTGACCAACCTATTTAAAATTATGCCACTTTCTCCTCACTTTTTATTTGTTTGTTTAATGTATATTGCCCTCACTGGACTATAACTTTCAGCATGGCAGGATTTTTTTTGGTCTGTTTTGTCCACTGGTATATCTCTAGGGCTTAGAACAGTGCCAACAAAAATGCTAAAAAATGTGCTTATCTTCTGTCCAACTAGAATCTAGTATGTGTCTTGCATGAGGTCATGCTTGGAAAAAGAGAGAAAAGGCCCTATACCGTCGTTCCATGGCTGGAAAGATGTGTTTACTTTTCTCCTACATCTGGAACTTTCAATGAAGTTGAAAAGACTTGAGAGAAAAGTTGTAAATGTTACAACTTATTAGAAATAATTAAGGATTCTTATATAAGATATAGGAAGTCATCTAAGAATTAAACACAAAAAGTGGAAGGATATCAAAACCAGTTTTTTTATTAGTTGGTAAAGGGAACAAGACTCACAGGACAAAGATATTAAATTTGTGACAAAATTTTATGAATATTTTCTTCAAGGAATGCCAATTATGACATCTTGTAGAATCATCTACTGTCATTACATTATGAAACAGAAATGACAATTTTCAGTTTCTAATCATTTCCCCAAAATATCATGTTACTGACATCAGAAATTAGGAAATGTAGATGGAAATGATGTCAGCAAGATGACAAAATAGGAGTCCCCAACCCACCTTCCCCCATGGATAGATAGATTTAACAACAACTGAACAAATACCTCTATGAGAAAACCAGAAATACTTAAAACTTTCTTTCATCCTAGACTGAGTGAAACCAACTATGCAAGTCCAGTAGGAAAAATCTGTGGCACTGTCAACTTTCGTGCCAATTGGGACAAAACCCCCAACTCCTGTCTTCTCTCTGGGGACTGAAAGGAGTAGAACTTATGTCCAATGTTTTGACTTGTAGGGGGCTACATGAGGGACCAATTTGTATCCAAGTACTTACAAGAGTGGATGGCCAGCTTTGAGGCTCTCGGAACAAAGACAATAAACCATGCACTAGAATCATGTAGTACCATGGATAGACACTACGTGGAGAACCAGTATTACAATTTACTAAACCAAAGAGGCTGCAGTATCTCAAACACTAGGGAGAACTAAGTAGACACCAGCAAACTTCCTCAAAGAGCCCGGGGAGGAAACACACCCAGAAAAATCTTGAGAGGTCTATAGAATCTCTAGTCTGGCTAAGTAGTGAAACTTATCCCTGTACAAAACCACACAGAATTGGCTGATTCTTCAAATGCCAAAATTCCAACAAGAAATAATGACATATAAAGAAACAGGAGACCACAACACATTTAAAGGAGAAATTAAATCTCCATATTTCCCTAAAGAAGTGGACATATATGAATTGCCAGAAAATGAATTAAAATTTACCATCAAAAGGATATTCAATGGATTAAAAGACAGAATAGATATACCTCTAAATGAAATCAGAAAAACAATGCATAAACAAAGTGAGATGATTAATGAAGAAATAGAAACTAGGAAGAAGAACCAAAGAGAAGTTCTGGAACTGAAGAAATTCTTACCTGAATTGAAAACTTCACTAGATGAATTCAAAATTAAACTTGACTACACAGAAAAAGAATCAACAACTCAAAGATGGTCCAAGAGGGGAAAATGAATGAATAAAAATGAAGAATATAAAGAACCTATGGGACACCACCATCAAGCAGAACAGTATATGCATTTTGAGAATACCAGAAGAAAGAGAAAGGGGCATAAAAATTATTTGATGATGACCGACCCAAAATTTCCAAATCTAAGTGGATAAATGTACATAAAAATTTGAGGAATTCAAGAAGTTCATCTAGGATAAACATAACGAGATAAACATAACCAAGACACATCCATAATCAAATTGTCAAAAGTCATAGACTAAAAGAAAACCTTGAAAGCAAGAGGAGAAAAGTGAGTCATCACACAAGAGGGAATTCCCATTAGATTATCATCAGATTTTTTCAGCAAAAAACCTTTCAGGCTAGAAAGGAATAGAATAAAATATTCAAATTATTGAAAGTAAAAGACTGCCAACCAAGAATACTATACCTGGCAAAATTGTCCTATAAAAGCAAGGAGAAATCAAGTCTTTCCCAGATAAGTCAAAGCTTAGGGAATTCATTACCACTGGATCTGCCCTACAAGAAACATTGAAGGTTCTACAAGTTGAAGTGAATGTTGAATAGCAACACAAAACCATATCAAATATAAAATTCCTTGTAAAGGAAATATAAAATTCTGTATTATTGTAATGTAGGTGAGTAAATCACATACCTAATTCAGATTTTTAAAAGCATAAAAATTCATTGTAAATCTATGTTAATGGACAAGCAATATAAAAAGGGTAACATTAATGTCATTAACAATAAAGTGGGAGGGAGGCAAATATATAAATGTGTAGAGTTTTCATATACAATTGAAGTTTAGCTGTTCTCAGTTTAAAATAGTTATAACTGTAACTTGTTTAATGTAATTGCAGTGGTGCCCACAAAGAACATGTCTATAGAGTATCCATAAAGTGAAATGAGAAGAGAAGGGAAGCAAAACACACCATTACAAAGAAACAAAAAAAAAAAAAAAGAAAGAAAGAAAGAAGGAAGGAAAGAAAGAGCAATACAGAAAACGAAGACAAAAAATTTAAGAAAGAAAACAATTGACAAAATGGCAATGCAATAGTTCTTTTTCTATTCATAATTATAATTTTTAAATAATTTATTCTCAAATTGGTTTCCATACAACACCCAGTGCTTATCCCAACAAGTGCCCTCCTCAATGCCCATCACACACTTTCCCTTTTCCTCCACCCCCCATCAACCCTCAGTTTGTTCTCCATATTTAAGAGTCTCTTATGGTTTACCTCCCTCCCTCTCTGTAACTTTTTTTCCTTTTCCCCTCCCCCATGGTCTTCTGTTAAGTTTCTCAAGATCCATACATGAGTGAAAACATATGGTATCTGTCTTTAACTGACTTATTTCACTTAGCATAATACCCTCCAGTTCTATCCACATTGCTACAAATGGCCAGATTTCATTCTTTCTCATTGCCATGTAGTATTCCATTATATAGATAAACCACATCTTCTTGATCCTTTCATCAGTTGATGGACATTTAGGCTCTTTCCATAATTTGGCTATTCTTTAAACTACTGCTATGAATTCTGGGGCACATGTGCTCCTATGCATCAGCACTCCTATATCCCTTGGGTAAATTCCCAGCAGTGCTATTTCTGGGTCATAGGGGAGTTATATTGTTAATTTTTTGAGGAACTTCCACACTCTTTTCCAGAGCAACTGCACCAGATTACATTCCCACCAACAGTGTAAGAGGGTGCCTGTTTTTTCACATCCTCACCATCATCTAGTCTCCTGATTTGTTCATTTTAGCCACTCTGACTGGCATGATAGTATCTCATTGTGGTTTTGATTTGTATTTTCCTGATGATGAGTGATGTTGAGCATTGTTTAAAGTGTCTGTTGGCCATCTGATGTCTTCTTTAGAAAAATGTCTATGTCTTCTGCCCATTTCTTCACTGGATTATTTGTTTTTTGGGTGTGGAGCTTGGTGAGTTCTTTATAGATTTTGGATACTAGCCCTTTATCCGATATGTCATATGCAACCATACAATGCAATTGACAAAAAGGCAACTTTCCCATTCCATCAGTTGCCTTTTAATTTCTTGATTGTTTCCTTTGCTGTGCAGAAGATTTTTTTTCTTGATGAGGTCCCAATAGTTCACTTTTTGTTTTTGATTCCCTTGCCTTTGGAGATGTGTCAAGTAAGAAATTGCTGTGACTGAGGTCAAAGAGGTTGTTTCCTGCTTTCTCCTCTAGGGTTTTGATACTTTCCTATCCCACATTTAGGTCCTTCATCCATTTTGAGTTTATCTTTGTGTATGGTATAAAAAAGTGGTCTAGTTTCATTCTGATGTATGTTGCTGTCCAGTTCTCCCAGCACCAGTTCTCCCAGGCCCATTTGTTAAAATGACTGTCTTTTTTCCATTGGATACTCTTTCCTGCCTTGTCAAAGATTAGTGGCCATACATTTGTGTGTCCAGTTCAGGTTCTCTATTCTATTCCATTGGACTATGTGTCTGTTTTTGTACCCAAACCATCCTGTCTTGATAATTACAGCTTTGTAGTAGAGGCTAATTTCTGGGATTGTGACCCCTCCCGTTTTGGCTTTCTTCTTCAATATTAGTTTGGTTATTCAGGGTCTTTTGTGGTTCCATACAAATTTTAGGATTGTTTGTTGTAGCTTTGAGAAGAATGCTGGTGCAATTTTGATTGGGATTGCATTGAATGTGTAGATTGCTTTGGGTAGTATTGACATTTTAACATTATTTATTCTTCCAATCAATGAGCATGAAATGTTTTTCCATTTCTGTGTCTTTAATTTCCTTCATAAGCTTTCTATAGTTTTCAGCATACAGATCTTTAATCTTTGGTTAGGTTTATTCCCGGGTATTTTATGGTTCTTGGTGCAATTGTGAAAGGGATAAGTTTCTTTATTTTTCTTTTTGTTGCTTCATTATTGATATATAAAAATGAAACCAATTTCTTTACATTGATTTTGAACCCTGTGACTTTGCTGAATTCATGTCTTAGTTCTAGCAGACTTTTGGTGGAGTCTGTCGGGTTTTCCATGTAGAGTGTCTATCCATAATTACTTTAAATGTAACTTGATTAAAGGCATCAATTAAAAGACATAGATTGTCTGAGTTTATTTAAAAAATAAGATTCAACCATATGCTGTCTACAAGATTCACTTTATTTTTTTAATTTTCATGTTTTATTTATTTTTGAGAGAGAGAGAGAGACAGAGAGCAAGCATGAGCAGGGGAGGGTCAGAGAGAGAGGGAGACACAGAATCCAAAGACAGGCTCCAGGCTCTGAGCTGGCTGTCAGCACAGAACCCGACGCGGGCTGAACCCACGAACCGTGAGATCATGACCTAAGCCAAAGTCGGATCCTTAACTGACTGAGCCACCCCGGTGCCCCGAGATTCATTTTAGATCTAGGACACCAAAAGGCTAGAAATGAAAGGGTCTGTAATAAGCTGAGTGTTTATGTCACTTCAGAATTCATGTTGAAAATCTAATCTTCAAAGTGATGGTATAAAGAAGTGCAGCCTTTGGGAGGTTATTATGTCATAAGGGCAGAGCTCCCATGATAGGATTAGCACCCTTATAAAAGACCCCAGGGGGGCTGTCATGCCCTTTTTCCATTTTATGAAGGCACAATGAAAAACAGTTATCTGTGAATCAGGAAAAAGCCATCACCATTAACCTCATCTGCTAATACCCTGGTCTTCAATTTCCCAAACTCCAAAACTATGCGAAATAATTTATTATTATTTAAGCCACCCAGTCTATGTTTTTTTTTGTTATAGCTGCCCACACAGGTGAGAAATAATATTTTATGCAAACAAGAACCTAAAGAGAACAAGGATGACCATACTTTTATCAGACAAAATAGTCATTAAGCCAAAAAGTGTTGCAAGAGACAAAGAAGGACATTAGATAATAAGGAAAGAGTCAATCATCAGGAAGACATAATTATAAATAAATGTGTCTAACATTAGGGCACTCAAATACATGAAGCAAACACTGACAGAACAAATAGTAGAAATAGAAACATGTTAAGTATAAGAGATTCAATACCCCCACTTTCAACAGAAAACTGGACAGAAAATCAATAGGGAAACAAAAGATTTGAAAAACACTATAAGCCAATTAGATTCAAGTGGACCTAGACATTTATAGAACACTCCATCTATCAGCAGAATGTACATTCTCCACATGTGTTTCAAGTGCACATAAAACATTTTTCAAGACTAACCATACATTAGGTAACAAAACAGTCCTAACAAATTTAATAAAATTGAAATTATACAATGTATTCTCACTGACTGCATGGAGTGACACTAGAAAATAACAGCAGAAGAAAAACAGGAAAATCCACAAATATGTGGAAATTGACATCACCAACAGATCAAAGAAGAAATCACTAGAGAATTTAGAAAATATCTGGAGACAAATTAAAATTAAAATTAAAACTAAAACATGTGGGATGTAGTAAAAGCACTACTAAAAGAAAATATATAGTGATAAATGATAACATTTAAAAAAAACCAGGAAGATCTCAAATCAACAACCTCTACTTACACCTCAACACTCTAGAAAAACAAGTAAACCCAAAGATATCAGAAATAAGTAAATAATAGGGATTAGAGGAGAGAGAAATGAAAAAGGGAATAGAACAACAATAGAAAAAAAAATCAATGAAACTAAAAATTGGATTTTGAAGAAACCACCAAAATTGGAAAACTCTTAGATTAACTGAAAAAAAAGATAGGAGACTCAAATAGCTAATATTAGAAATAAAAGAGGAGACATTACAAATAGAGTCACAGGAATAAAAGAAATTATAAGACACTACGATAACAGTTACATGCCAACAAATTGGGTAGCCTAGAAGAAATGGATAAGTTAGTAGAAACAAGCTACCAGGATTGAATAATGAAGAAATAAAAAATCTTTAACAGTCCTATATCTAGTGAGAAGACTGAAGCTGTAATTAAAAATCTCCATACAAAGAAAACCCAAGACAGGACGGTTTCACTGGAGAATTCTACCAAATACTTAAAGAATCAATGCCAATCCTTCTCAAATGCTTCGAAAGAATTGAAGAGGGCCCAAGTTCATTAAATGAAGCTGCATTACCTGATATCAATGCCAGACAAAGGCATCACAAGGAAAGAAATCTATGGAACAATATCCCCAATGAATGTTGATATAAAAATTATCAACAAAATACTAGTAAACAGTATCCAACAACATATTAAATGGATCATACACCATAACTAAGTGGGATTTACAACTGGAATGCAAGTCTGTCTCAACAGATGAAAGTCTATCAATGTAATACATCACATTAACAAAATGAAGAATAAAACCACATAATCACCACATAACCATCTCAATAGATACAGAAAAATCATTTCACAAAGTTCAACAATGAAATGATAAAAGCACTCAACAAACTAGGAATAGAAGAAAGCTAACTAAACAGAATGAAGGCTATATATGAAAAGCCCATATCCAACATCATACTCAATAGTGAAATATTGAAAACTTTTACTCTGAGATTAGGTACAAGGCAAGGATGCCAACTCTAGTCACTACTATTCAACACCGTACTTGAAACTCTAGCCAGACCAAGTAGACAAGAAAAAAAAATAAAGGGATATAAACGGGAAAAGAAGTAAAATTATATTTTTACTATATTGTTTATTTATAATTATACTTAGTACTTATTTATAATTTATATAACTTATATTGTTATTACTATTTGTTCACAGATGACATGATCTTATATGTAGGAATCTATAAAAATTATACACAAAAAAGCTATTAGCACCAATAAACACATACAACAAAGATACAGGATAAAAAATTAACACTCAAACACAGCTGTGTTTCTATACAGTGAAAATAATCAATCTGAAAAGAAAATTGAGAAAAGAATACCATTTACTATAGCGTCAAAGTAATAAAATATTTAAGAATAAACTTAACTAAGGAGGTAAAAACCTTATATACTGAAAACTACAAAACATTGCTAAAAAAATCAAAGAAGATCAAATAAATGGGACATCCGTGCTAGTAGACTGGAAGATGTGATATTGTTTAAAGGTCCATATTAGCCAAAGTTAAAATGTGCATCCTACTAAGAGGGAGTATAATAATGTACATGATGACAAAGAGAGGCATGTTAAACAAGGAAAGATGTATGTTTTCATGTATTGAATGGGATACCCTAACTAACCACCTGCCAGTTTTCCCTGGGACATCATACCAGTGTCTTATGCCTTTGAAGCACCCTTGGGAGCTACTTCCATGCTTTTCAGTTTACCTTTCAGAAAACCCTCATGGTTTCTGTTTGACAGGATATATCTCTTCTTGTTTTCTAGCAGAGTTATGAGTTGCTTTTAATACCTATGAAACTATTAAAATTGGAGAGAGGAAGAGGGGTCTTCTGCCTTATCATTCTCAGTCTGCTATGAAGAACTGGAAGGCTTCAAGTTATGGCTCTCTTCTAATGAATAAATAGAAAAAATGTCATCAGGTTCTCCATCAAACTCAGATGCCTGACACATAATGAGCAAATACTCAATAAATGTTTTGGCTTGTTGGAAAAATTATTATTCCTCCAATTCCTATTATAAATCTGGTACACAGTCAACATGTAGTGAAACCTCTCATTTCTTAGTGTCCTCAGTTCTTAGATGGCATTAATTATAACACTGTTTATTATATAAACAATGAAGATTAACTGAAATAATCTACATGAAATTTTTGGCACACAGAAAGTGCTAGCCACACAGAAAGCACTGACAAGTATATTTTTATTACCACTGTGAACTGCCATCATCCATATTTTAGGTTTAAGTTCATTTAGATCAAAACAGGATTTATGATCATTTAGCTAAATAAAGTTTTATGTCATACACTATTATAGGTATTGCAGAATCAATAATGAGCATACTGACAATAGGATTTATTAAGAAATACAAAAGTGAACTCTTATTTAAATGCTAACTATGAAATCACTCATTTTTGAAATCAAAGAGAAGAATATTTCCAAGTAACAGAACATGTCATTAAAGCAGATGTAAGTATAACCAAATATAAACTGTCCTATAGAGGAAGGAATTTCTAAAAGTTCAGAGAAAATTTTGTATACTCCATGTCTCCAATCTTAAAAAGAAGATTAGTTCAAGATAAAAGAGGGACTTAAAAAAAGCAAAAATCTCAGTATAATTCTAAATTGCTTTTACAAAAAGGAAAAAGATAATAGATGGAAATACATAGCCACCATAGATTCTCTCCAATGAGCCGGGATTTTAAAAAGATATGAAATGAGTTAATATAGATAGATTTATAAATGGGCTTTCTTTTTAAAAAATTTTTAATGTTTATTTATTTTTGAGAGAAAGAGACAGAGAGAGAGAGAGAGAAAGAGAGAGACTGAGTGAGCATAAGCAGAAGAGGGGCAGAGAGAGAGGGAGACACAGAATCCAAAGTAGGCTCCAGGCTTTGAACTGTCTGCACAGAACCTGACACGGGGCTCGAACTCATGAATGGTGAGATCATGACCTGAGCTGAAGTTGGACACTTAAATGACTGAGCCACCCAGATGCCCCTAAATGGGCTTTCTTTTAATAAAACTATACCCCTATGAGATGGGTATTTTTAACCCTGCTCTTAATGCCGAACTGAGGTGCAAAGAAAGAATGACACAATGATTTTCTTAGAACTTAAAAAAAAAATCAAAAGGAATAAAACAGCTGAAATTTTGAGTAAAAAACGTGTAAACACCTGTGCCACTAGGCAGAAAATTTAAGATTGAAAGATTTCAAAACAGAGATACAAATTTTCACAAGGGCCAAATAGATTTTAAAGCATCACAGATAGAAAGAGACAACTGGCATGCAGATAAAAGATCAGGCGATGTTTACCTGCAATCATGGCAAGTAAGTCTTTTAGGCTTTTGGCAAGAGTTCTGGAATTGAAGTGTGAAGACAGTTCCAAGTTTCCACTTTGCCACAGGTACAGGCAGATTAACTCAGCTAACTCATTTGAACCTCAATTTATTTACTCAGCAAACATTTATTGAGCAACTCCAATATGGCAATTAATCTGCTACATCTTGTAGTTGAGACAGGTGCAGAGTAATAAGGGCAGTAACAACTAGACAGAAATCAGTGCCCTAAATGAACTAGTAATCTTCTGGGCAAAAACAATAAATAATTCCAGTATAATAATATAATGAATACTATAGATTTATAATGTGTTGAATACATAGGAAAGATTATTAATTCTGTCTATAGTGGTTTAAGTTTCTATAGGTGTGGTGACATGTAAATTAAATCTTTAAGAGATAATAGAAACTGGGGCACCTGGGTGGCTCAGTCAGTTAAGCACAGGACTTCAGCTCAGGTCATGATCTCACAGTTTGTGGGTCTTTGCTGACAGCTCAGAGCCTGGAGCCTGCTTCAGGTTCTGTGTCTCCTTGTCTCCTTCCCCCTCCCCTGCTCATGCTTGTCTCTCTCTGTCTCTCTCTCTCTCAAAAATAAACAATCATTAAAAAAATTAAAAGAGAGATAGTAGAAACTTAGAAATTAAAGAAGAAATACATTTAAAACAAAATAGGAAACACATGAAAAGCCTGAGCCATGAAAGAACACAGATCATTTGAAAAACAAAAAGAA
Organism: Crocuta crocuta; assembly: GCF_008692635.1. NCBI lineage: Eukaryota > Metazoa > Chordata > Mammalia > Carnivora > Hyaenidae > Crocuta > Crocuta crocuta. Next base: position 1,155,771 of record NW_027531270.1, on the reverse strand, counting down.
TATCTGTTAGGTGGAACATAAAGATAGAAATATGTAAACACTGGGAGATCAAATTGTAGTTTTAAATGTAGCATAAGAATATTAAATTTTAGAGGGCTAATTCGGGTACCCCTGTGGAAGATGGACTTATGACAAATTTATTTGAAGCCTGATTTCAGAAAATAAAGATGAGTTAGAAAGAAGGAAACAAAAGATCATAGACACACTTTGGAATTTAAGAGGAGAATCAATAAGCTGTGAGAATAATAGAAAATGAGTTTTCTAATTTTATTTTACAGGTTTCTAGTTTGGATAACTGTATGTTATGAACATTAGTTATGAGCAAATAACGATTGTTATTTGGGATGCAAAAAAGAGAGGTTTTGGGGTTAAAAACAATGAAGTCACAAGTCAAATTTGAGATTCCTAAAAATAAGCATGCATCAAATAGACATATTTGGCAGGTTTGCTGCTCAAGAGAGTGTTTTGTCTGGAGGTCCTCTGCAGATTCACTAGAGAATAGCTGTATAATTAATGCATTTTCAAGTTTATTCTGATGAGGAAGCGAGGAGCAAGCTGAGGGCAAAATATAGGCTAACATCCTGCCCCACCCCAGGTGGAATGTGTGTGATACTTCTTGGACATTCCTGGCCACCTAAGGACAAAGGAAAGGTGCTTGCCATGGTAATGCAGAAAACTAAGGAAAATGAAAAACCTAAATTCCCTTACTGCCTATAGCCCAATGACAAGTCCTTGAAACCAGTAGAGTGACTTCCCTCTCTAGAGGCTCAGCTGCCTCAAGGATGACACTTTGGTAGGGCCAAAAGAGAATCTTAGCTTAACTTTATCTCAACCTGGAGGATCTTATAAGTCTATTTCCTTTACTTCTACAGTCCCAAGATATATGCTGGCAATCATACTCCATGCTTATGACCCCCCAATATACAACTGAAGGGTCTCATGATTGATGTTTTATTAAATGGTAACAAATGGCATTTCCCTAGCAACACCTAGACCCTCAAGATCCTGGAAACCCTGCCTCTAAAATATCTTAGAGATTTACTCTATCCCTAACCCCTTCCCAACCTGAAGGTATATAATGAGTTACATGTCATGATCCCAGGGCAACTTTTCCTGCCCACAGGGCCTTTTCCCCATGCTTCAATAAAATCACCTTTTTGCACCAAAGATGTCTTCAAGAATTCTTTCTTGGCTGTGGGCTCCAGACCACCCCACCATCACCCCAAAACGTTATCAATTCCATTAAAAAAGACTCCTACCCTTTTATTCCATTAAAAAAAAAATCTGTCCTTTCTAGTAAAAAGTGAGAGCTGCTTACATTTGCATAAATCAACTCTTATTTTTTGCTTTACTTCTCTTGAGTATCCTTAGCAGGCGATATTATTCTCACTTTTCAATTTGTTTTTCAGGGTTTTGTTTCAGGCTCTCTTCTTTTTTCACTCCACATATTCTTTCTAGGAAAACTCCACAATTGTCATTGTTTTTATTACCACCTAGATGCTGATAATTACCAAATGTATATCTTGAGCCAAGGTTGCTTTTGCTGAATTTAGATTACTTTTCCAAAGTGCCTACATTAGAACTCCATGCAGGCTTTTCATGGTTATGCACAGATCTCACTGTCTTCTTCCTCGTTTTTCACCTCCTTTTCCTGGGGTACCATATTCCACTTGCTGCCCAGCCCAGAAGCTGCTCTCTTATAGATTACCTCCAACCAGTCCTCTAAAGTTAAAAATGTAAAATGTAAAAATGTTATAAAACTCTCTCTTTTCAACATACTTCACTTTATATTTCTACTTCAATGACCATCATCTTTCACTCAATTACCATCTTTTCTAACCAGCATCTCTCTTTCCTCATTGCTGCAGCCAGGGTGGATTTAAATATGTATAACCATTTCTACTTCGAAAGGAGCTCAGAAAATTCCCACTAAATGGACTCTCCAGCAGTAACAATTATAAAGTCAAAAGGAAAACAAAATCACCTGGAGGAAGACAGGGGAGGGCAAACAAAAGCAGTCAGACTCTGGATGGGAGATGACACTTAGAAGAAAATGCTTAATGTTAGTTTCTCATTCTTATGGCTTTAAAGTGAGATCACAGTACCTCACAAAGCTAAAACTCTTTTAGAAAACTGATAGTCCTTTTAACCTGAAGAATGAGAAAAAGAGTTTAGGTTAACCAGAGCCACCTAAAAGTTAGGGGGAGATTCCTCTAAAGGAGAGATTCAGAGAAGGTAGGTGGTGGGATGGTGGGGGGAGGGGTGGAAAATTGGAAAATAGGATGAGTGTAAAAATTCATTAAATGTTTGTTGAAATTTAATTAATCATTGTTTTCATTTTTATTCTTAGAGTTCTTGTGCTTCAAAACTTGTTTATTTTCCACATTAATATAGTGATATAAAGCACTCTTTCAGCATGTTTTACTTAAATGCAAAATTTTCCTGGTTGAAATCTACAAATTATTATTTGATTTTTTTTTGCTTTTAGTTATCTCTTAAAAACTACATCTAATATTTTCCCTGCCTTGTAAGGTCAAGGTATACAGCTTATAAATTAATCTTAATTTAGAAATATTTATAATGTAAAATTATGCTATTTGCTTTAGTGAAATAAATTTATTTTTCACTCATCTTCAAGTTGTGCAGTCCCTCAAAATAATCACTAGTTAGAGTACTTTGTGAATGACTTTGTTGTTAGTTCTCAACTTCCCATAAATTTTAGTTTAATTTAGAATTGAATGTAAATATTATAAATTTAATATATTATGTCCGACTAGGATTAGAAGACAATTTACTGGTGTGTTTCAAAATAATTAGGCTCCAGATACATTCTTCCTCTCTTCACCTCATTTTATTTTGTATCTGGATTCTATATCTCATATCCCCCTAACCCCCTTCTTTTTCCTTATACCTCCTTCTCTCTTCATTGTTTTCTTCTTGGCAAAAGAAGAAAACCATCCACGGACTTGGTGTGCATGTGATGCAAGAAAACAGAATGTACTTTGCAATGACAAAGTCTAGATCCAGATGCCCCTTTTCCCACTTAATAACCTAACAAAGATGGAAGTGTTACACAATTCACTGAACTTCAGTTGCCTCATCCATACAAGGATGATATATAATATTTAACTTATTTCAATGAGACTTTGCCCCATTCACACTTTCTGTTTATATTAATTGTTCTTGGCAGTGGGAGAAGAATAGGAATCGTGCTGACTGTCAAGATGCTGCCTACCAGATCTGTAAGATATACTATAACTGAGTTAGAAAGATGCATATTATAGAGAGAAAAATTATAAAGCACTTCTCTGATACATAAGTAGGGCAGTGCAGCAGGTTTCCGTAGTGTAGTGGTTACCATAAATAGGGTAGTGCATCCCATACCTGAAGATTTAAGCAGTATTAAGTATCAACATTATGGTTAAAAAATGTTTTTGTCTTTTTAAATCTACATGTCTTTTATTTAATATTACTTTATATAATTTTAATATATTGAGACAACTACTTTTTAATTTTTTGAAATTTCCTTCTTCTTTTCTATTAGTAACTAGTTATGAGCAACTATACTCTCATTAGCAGTCACTTTGGCTAAATAAACATCTTATGGTTAATTACACTTGGAGTTTTTACAGTTTGTCATTTAAAAAACTTTTTTAGGGGTGTCTGGGTGGCTCAGTCTGTTAAGCGTCCGATTTCAGCTCAGGTCATAATCTCACGGTTCGTGGTTTCAAGCCCCGCGTCGGGCTCTGTGCTGACTGCCAGCTCAGCCTGGAGCCTGCTTCAGATTCTGTGTCTCACTCTCTCTCTGACCCTCCTCTGCTCACACTGTCTCTCTCTCAGAAAAATTTAAACATTAAAAAAAGCTTTTTTAAAGTTTATTTATTTATTTTGAGAGATAGAGCAAGAGAGAGTGCATGTGAGTGGAGGAGGAGGCAGAGAGAAGGGAAGAGAGAGAATCCCAAGCAGGTTCTGAGCTATCAGCTCAGAGCTCAATGTGGGGCTCAATCTCACAAACCGTTAGAAGATGACCTGAACTGAAATCAAGAGTCAGTCAGCCAGTAACCAACTGAGGCACCCAGGTGATCCTAAAACATTTTTTGAGTTTATTTATTCTGAGAGAGGGNCAGCATGTCGGTGAGGGAAAGGCAGAGCAAAAGGGTGAGAGAAAAATCCCAAGCAGGCTCTGTGCTGTTAGTACAGAACCTAACTCTGGGCTCAATCCCAGAAAATGTGAGATCATAACCTGAGCTGAAATCAAGAATCATATGCTTAACCAACTGAGCCACCCAGGCGCTGCTACAGACTGTCATTTTTATTTCTGTGTATTCCCATCTTTCTTACTTGATTCATTTCAGCCTGTTTTATGGATTCACTGTCATAATCCCAAGCTTTTCATATCTTGCCAGTTGACTATGTGATTACCTTTAGCTGCTTACAAATTTTAAAATGCTTTATTAAAAGGTGAACTTCAAAAAAGTGAACTTCTGTCATAAATTAGGTATTTAATATAATAATTTAAGTATAATCTTTTAATATGTACTAGAGTTTCAAAATGGCAGACTTTGATATAATTCATTAATCATTTACTAGCACTTCCTTTTAAAAGGAATAGAGAGAAACCTCCTAGCAACTAAAAGCCTCTGCTCTGAAGTCTTCACAAGTTTATCGTCTACTTCACCTTTGTACTTTGGACTCAATACTCTTAGTATTGATCTTAGTTTCCCTTCTCAGCAATTAAATTACTCAATGTATTATAATACACAGCTATTATATTATTTTTGGCTGCCTTCAATATAGTTGTATGACTCAGGAATTCAGTCAGAATAATTAAAATAGAAAAGAATGAAAAAGAGCAAAGAGGACCTCATCAAGATAAAAAGCTTCTGCATGGAAAGGAAACTATCAATAAAACTAATAGGCAACCTATGGAATGGGAAAAGATAGTTGCAAATGACATATCAGGTAAAGGGCTAGTATCCAAAATATATAAGGAACTCACCAAACTCCATACCCAAAAAACAAATAATCCAGTGAAGAAACGGGCAAAAGACATGAACAGACACTTCTCCAAAGAGGACATCCACATGGCCAATAGGCACATGAAACGATGCTCAACATCACTCATCATCAGGGAAAAACAAATCGAAACCACACTGAGATACTATCTCATGCCAATCAGAGTGGCTAAAATGAACAAATCAGAAGACAATAGATGCTGGTGAGGATGTGGAGAAATGCGCACCCTCCTACACTGTTGGTGGGAATATAAACTGGTGCACTTGCTCTGGAAAAGAGTGTGGAGGTTCCTCAAAAAATTAACAATAGAACTCCCCTATGACTGAGCAATAGCACTGCTGGGAATTTACCCAAGGGATACAGGAGTGCTGATGCATAGGGGCACATATACCCCAATGTTCACAGCAGCACTTTCAACAGTAGCCAAATCATGGAAAGAGCCTAAATGTCCAAAAACTGATGAATGGATTAAGAAGATGTGGTTTATCTATACAATGGAATACTACATGGCAATGAGAAAGAATGAAATCTGGCCATGTGTAGCAACATGGATGGAACTTGAGGGTGTTATGCTGAGTGAAATGTCAGGCAGAGAAGGACAGGTACCATATGTTTTCACTTCATAAGTGGAACAGGAGAAACTTAACAGAGGACTATGGGGGAGGTGAAGGGGAAAAATAGTTGGGGAGAGGGAGGGAGGCAACTCATGAGAGACTCTTGAATACCGAGAACAAACTGAGGGCTGATGGGCTGATGGAGGTGAGGGAGAGGGGAAGAAAGGTGATGGGCGTTGAGGAGGGCACTTGTTGGGATAAGCACTGGGTGTTATACAGAAACTAACTTGATAATAAACTATAATTTTAAAAAAAAGAAAAAGAGCAAAGAAAGTTTAAGGGACTTAAGAGGGCACCATCAAGCAGAACAATATACATGTGTTTAAAAAAACAAAACACAAGGAAAGACAAGGCAGAAAAAAAAACAGATAAAAGAACTAAAGGCATACCTCATTATATTGAGCCTTCACTTTGTTGTGCTTTGCAGATGTGCTTTTTACAAACAAAAACTTGGCAAGCAAATTTATCAGCACCATTTTTCCATCAGCATTTGCTCACTTCATGTTTCTGTGTCACATTTAGATAATTCTTGCAATATTTCAAACTTTTTCATTATTATTATATTTAATAAGGTGATCTGTAATCAGTGATCTTTGATGTTATTATTGTCATTTTGTTTCATGCCTGCTAACACAACATCCATTCTGCAGCCCATGGATCAAGGAGTAATTTTTATTTTCAAGTCTTATTATTTGCCAAATACATTTCATAAGGTTTAGCTGCCATAGATAGTCATTCCTTTGATGGATCTAGGCAAAGTTAACTGAAAACCTCTGGAAAGGACTCACCACTCTGATGCTATTAGAAACACTCACGATTTATGGGAAGGTTTCAAAATATCAACGTTAACAGGAGTATAGAAAAAGTTGGTTTCACCTGGCATGGATGACTTTGAAGGTTCAAGACTTCAGGAGAAAGTAATTGCAGATACGGTAGAAATAGCAAGAGAACTAGACTTAGAAGTAGAGCCTGAAGCTTTGATTGAACTGCTGCAATCTCCTGATCAAACTTTCATGGAAGAGGAGTTGCTTCTTATGGATAAACGAAGAAAATTAGTTTCTTGAGATGGAATCTGCTCCTGGTAAAGATGCTGTGAAGATTGTTGAAATGACAATGAACAATTTAGAATATTACATCAACTTAGCTGATAAAGCAGGAGCTGGAGTTGAGAAGATTAACTCTAATTTTGAAAGAAGTTCTACTGTGGGTGAACTGCTATCAAACAGCATTTCATGCTACAGAGAAATTGTGAAAGGAAGAGTCAATAAATGTATCAAACTTCACTGTGTATTATTTTAAGAAGTTGCCACAGCACAAGACACCTAGGTGGCTCACTCAGTTAAGTGTCTGACTCTTGATTTCAGCTCAGGTCATGATCTCACAGTTCATGAGTTGAGCCTAATGTCAGTATAGAGACTGCTTGGGATTCTCTCTCTCTCTCTCCCTCTTTCTCTGCCCCTCCCCTGCTCATTCTCAGTCTCTTTCTCTCTCTCTTTCTCTCTCACTCTCTCTCTCTCTCCCAAAATAAATAAATAAGCATTAGGAAAAAAAAAAAAAAAAAGGAATTGCCACAGCTGTCCAAACTTTCAGCAACTACCACCCTGATCATTCAACAGCCATGAACTTTGGGACAAGACCCTCCACCAGCAAAACAATTATAAATTTCTGGTTGGCATTTTTTAACAATAAAGTATTTTTAATTAAGGTATGTACATTGGTTTCTTTTTTTTTGGACATAATGCTATTGCACACTTAAACTACATTATAGTGTAAATCTATCTTTGTGTGAACTAAGAAACCAAAATAATCATTTGGCTCTCTTTACTATGATAGTTGCTTTACTGGGGGTGGTCTGGAACCAAAGTCTAAATATCTCTGAAGTATATTTTTATAAGACTAACAGAAAACAATACTTTAGCAATAGTAAATCATTCCTATCAATAATTACTTTAAATGTAATTTAAAGTACTTTAATAGTACTATTGTACTTTAAATGTAAAAGGATTAAATACCCCAATCAACAGACATAAAGTGGCTGAATGTACAAAAAGACTCAACTCTGCCCTGTTTAAAAGAAACTCACTTTAGATTTAAGGACACATAAAAGTTGAAAGTGAAGTGATGGAAAAAGTAACTTCACACAGTTGGTAACCAAAGGAGAACAGGAATGGTTGCATTGACGTCAGACAAACTAGAATTTAAGGAGAAATGTCATAAGAAACACAAAAAGACATTATATAATCAAGAAAGTGTCAACTGACCAGGAAGATAGAACAATTATATATGTGTATCCAACATCAGAGTGCCTAAATATATAAATCAAACATTGACAGAACAGAAATATATATATAATAGAGCAGAAAAATATATGGCAATACAGTAATAGTAGGAGCCTTTAATGCTTTATTTTAAATAATGGATAGAACATCTGGACAGAAGATCAATAAGGAAATGGAGAACTTGAACAATACTATAAACCAAATGAAACGGAACAACATATATAGAATATTCTACCTAGCTGTTGGGAAAATAAATGAAGTTCTGCACCATAAGATGGCCAATGGACTAAAACATGCCCTATTTCCTAGCTTAGAGACTCCTCTTCCGGGTCCTTCCTTCCCTGTTTGCTGCACCTGCGAAAACCGCCAGGAATGCAGAAGTAGACGCTATAAATTACCCCTTCCCACTTGCATTCGGATTCGAGGCTCAGATCTTTGGAGAAATTGTCTCCTCTGAGCCAGCAGATGTTAAATAAACCTCTGATCCACCAAGACCTCCGAGTGCCACTTGGTTTTTCTGCCAGCGTTCCAGCCTGGTTCCATAATGTATTTAGTTCCCTGACTGGAAAACCCAACCGCACTGGCCCATTGTTGCCACTGGTTTGGAAGAATGGTGAGGCAGTGACAAGCGAGGAATCAAAAAGGAGAAGGCACGTGGCAGTCTCCTGCTCCGCAGCCCCGCTCTGTTGTTCCTGCTGGACTATGAGGAGACTTGGCAAGTAAGGATCTGGAACTGATGTGGGAAACCAGTAAGGCCTGGGCCCTAAATCTGTACTGTCCGGCCCGCCCACAGTGGTGGAAGGGAGAGCTGATCACTCCCTGGAGACCCCAGTGGTCTCATCTGTAAAAATTCTATGGGATGGAATGTAATAACCTCTGAGGTGTATGTGAGTGTGAATGTGCGACTCGGCCTGGCTTGCCTGCTGGGTTTGATTCTGTGGCTCCATGGGGGGGCACCCTTAAGGTCCCCAAAAGCCTATGGACTCTGAGTGGGCCCATCTGCAATTCGTGGTGAATGGTATACAGTCTATGGCGGCATCAGAATAGTTTCCGATGATAAGTTACAAAGGTGAGACAGCTACAGCTAAGTATCACCCAAGTTCCTTCAGGACATGGCCAGATAGGCATCTGACTGGTCTCCTCATTAGACGGGGCACCCTTACCCCTTTGTCTTTGTGACACCACCTCACAGGAACATTACAGGGTTGGGACCATGCAAAGAAGGGCTTATCAGGTGACTATGGGATGAAAATGACACCTGGGAAGCTAAGGACCTTTTGTGAACTAGAATGGCCCATGTTCAATGTAGGATGGCCCCCAAAAGGGACATTAGATGCTCAAGTGGTACAGCAGGTTTGGCTAATAGTCACTGGAAACTCAGGTCACCCTGACCAATTTCTATATATATCAACTCCTGGCCTGAAATTGTCTGAAATCTCCCACCTTGGGTGTGACTCATCTATAACAAGCAGAGTCAGGCAAAGGTTTTAGCTCCCGCACCTGGAGACTCACCCAGAGAACTGAAGAGGCAGCCCACTGCTCTCCCAGTTCCTCTGGAAGGGGACTCAAAGGAAGACTCTGTCTTTCCGCCACCTTATGACTCACTGGGCCCCCTCCCTCTTGCTCTGGGGCCTGAAAATCCTCTGCCATCTGTCTTTCCTCCACCCCCGAACCTGGAAAATCCTCTCTCACCAGGACCAGCCACCAGACTGTGCCCCAGACCCAGACCTGGTGCTCTCCAAATGCCAGTAAGGGAGACGAGAGAACATGAAAGACAGAATGAGGATGGAATAGTCCAGCCCGGCTGTTCCATGATGTATTATCAGCCCTTCTCTACAACCGACCTCCTTTACTGAAAACACAACACTCCATCAAAGCCACAAGCAATGGTCAACTTGATGGAGTCCCTCTTCCAGACCCATCAACCAACTTGGGAAGATTGCCAACAGTTACTCTGTACTCTGTTTAAGGGTAGGAGAATAATGAGGGATACACGACAGTACCTAGAAGACCACACACCGCTGGAGATTAATGACCCTGCTGCCTAGGCTTGAACTGCCACACCTGAAGAACGCCCAACATAGGACTTTACCACAGAAGAAGGACAGGCTCACATCCGTTGGTATCAAGAGGCTCTCCTTCGGGGAATTCAAGCTAGAGCCAAAAAGCCCATGAACATGCCTAAAGTATCAATGGTCACTCAGCAACCTGGAGAGTCTCCCAGAGACTACTATGAAAGACTATGTAAGGCATACAGGTATACATCCTGTTTGACCCCAAGATACTGGAAAGTCAACAAATGGCAAATATCTACTTTGTGGCCCAGACTGCCCCAGGTATCAGGAGAAATAAAAGCTAGAGGGCTTTGCTAGGACAAATATCACTCAGTTGATAGAGGTTGTTTTTCAACCTCTAGTTTTCAAGAACAGGGAAGTCACAGCTGAGAGGAAAGCTGAGAAAAGACTAAAGAAGAGGGTCACCCTATTTCAGCAGCACTGGAAGAAAAGGACAGTGCGGGGCGCCTGGGTGGCTCAGGTCATGATCTCACGGTTCGTGGGTTCGAGCCCCACTTCGGGCTCTGTGCGGACAGCCAGCTCAGAGCCTGGAGCCTGTTTCAGATTCTGTGTCTCCCTCTCTCTCTGACCCTCCCCTGCTCACTCTGTCTCTCTCTCAGAAATAAAATAAAGCATCAAAAAAGAAAGAAAGAAAGGACAGTGCAAAGATGGAAAAGCTTCAGTCATCGAAGGCAAAAGCCCAGAGCCCCCTCTAGCAAAAGACCAATGTGCCTACTGCAAGAAAAAGGGACACTGGAAGAGTGAGTGCCTGAATTGGAAAGGGCTCCCCAAACTCAGCTGATATCTGGAGGAACCTTGAGAAGGGGACCTTATTGGTCTGGCTGAGATAGAATCAGACTGAAGGGGACGCTAACTCTCTCTTTTCTTCTGCCTAATAGATGTGAGGGCTTCTCTATCATTCATTTCCCAGATTAACAGCTGTAATTGGAGCCAACTGTGGTTAGTCTACCTCAGGATGGGGACTTTAAGGAATATTCCCAAGCAGTTGCTGAAACTCCATTTGTTTGGGGGAAATTCCCAGTCTTCTCTGGCCTGATGTGGACTCCATATTTCCACTCTGTTGGAAAAAACATGGCTTCTGCTCCTCTGTCTGAGCTAAGATTTTGAATCAGGTTTTTCTTTTCTGCCTCCTGCTGTCACCTTGCCTCTTCTGCCTTCTCCTCTCCCTCCTGTTTCTGCACTAACTTGGGCGTGGTCTGCATAACTGGTTCCTATACCAACCTCAGTGCCTGGGGCACATTGGCTCCTCCTCCCACCCTGGAGGTCAAGGAGCAAAGTGCACCTCCATGGACATCTAGGTCTTTTCCAAGTGGAATGTATGATTACTGAACATAGGTTTGGGTTTTTAACTTCCTATTGCACAGAAACTAAGGCTATTTGGACCCATTGGAAAACATGCTTTGTGCTTAATTGGTTCATGAATTTACCATCTAAAACAATTCCGGTGTAAACACCTCTCCATTGGTTACTAAGTCCTCAACTGGAGACTAAGGTTTCCTAAGAGTTAAAATTCTGCTAAGTGTACTTAAGACTGCTGGAAAATAAGGAAAGCAACCTTGTATAAGGAATAAGGAATGAAAACACATTTTTGTTGAGGGTAATTATGTCCTAAATGAGTCGGATTGTTTGGAGAGAAATGGCTTTGGGACAAAGTTTGAAGGCCAAGGAAAGTTGTAGAAGGTTCGTGAAGGGAAATCTTTGGAAAGGAATTTTATGTGTGTTCAGGATGGACTAAGGTTGAGATGAATGGAATTTGAAAAGTACACTGGTATAAGTTTGAAACTCTGCTTTTCGCTCTGTTCAAAAGACAAAGTTTTCTTGAATTGTTGATTTGCTCTTGATAAGACAATGTAAACAGTGGTTTTCTCTTTTGTTTGCCAAGTAAACCAAAGCTTTAGGTTTCATCTTTATCAGGTCTTTGATTGCTTAGTTAAAACTTCTCAATGTTAAAGGAGCTAGGTTTTGCTAACAACTATATAGTGCTATACAGTCACCTTTAGGATCTTTTATTGCCACTTTGGTTGAATAAATAAAGTTTTAAGGTTTGTAATGATCTATAATCCTATTTAGGATGTGCTTTATAACTTCCTAAGGTTTTAACAAACTTCCCATGATTTAAATGGTAAAAGAAGTCTTTTGATCAATTAGGCCTTTTTATTTGGGATGCTAAGTTACTTGGAAAACCACTGTCATACAATGGTAAACCTTAGGTTATATTGCACGGGTAAATGCTGTAACTATCCAAATATATATGCAATTCCTAAAGTTTTAATGTTTTGGTATAAGGTCATCACTTAATATTCTGATTAATTGCATCTTTGTTAACTGCATCATCATGAACGCTCGTCAGATCTTTAACGATGTCCATTTCTGAGATTTTGTCATTTATAATTGTTCTTATTCTCTCACAAAACGTGTTTCTTCTTCAAAGATATGCATAAAAAGGACTTCTGGGACAAATACAGGTATTTGACATCTTTAAGATTAATACTGAAATGGGTAAGAATTTCTAGAGCTAAAAAGCTGCATTCAAACTGAACAAGAATAGGGAACATGGGACTAAATGAACTGAGGAAGATTATAGTTTTGTGACTCTTGTTGGAAATATTGCTGGTCCTCTAATGTTTGCTTATCCAGATTAAGGAAACTTTCTCTTAAGATATCTATGAGATACAGAAATATCATGAAGTATTCATTTGTAAACTGAAGCATTTATCTTTTCTCTCTACCTAAACCCTCTAAAATTCAAAAACTCCCAGTGAGTATTCTTTCTTTTATGGCAATTACAATTGTTTGCATAAGTTTGCTAAGAATCTGTTCATCTTGTAACAGGTTATCACTGGAAATACTGGTTATTTTACCAAGGCTTTGACTGGAGTGTCATATTTGAGAGTGACATGCATAGACTCAAATATGACCAGACAGCTTTAAGGAACTAATGTTGACTTTATGAAACATGGAGCCATAAGGCCTTTGGAAATGTTGGCCAGACACCTTGCTTACAGAGTTCCCAGCAGTCTCTCCAGGTGAGTAAAGAAGGTCACTTCCTGGCAGGTGCTGGAACCTCAGGATATCTTGGGGGACCTCTTGAAGAAGAATTTGCCCAATTCTATAGGTATTATAGGCCTGATGGGAAGTACTTGGCTTGGCTTCTGGCCTGGAGAGGCTACTAAAATTCAACCTGGGGATTCCTTATAAAATATATATGTATATTAAACATATATCATATACAAACAGTGCATATTATATATGTATATACATATATAAATATAAATAAATAAGTACATGCACAAACTGTATATATTTTTTCACAGGTTTTAGAGATTAGGACCTAGACATCTTTCTTTGAGGGTTGTTATTCTGCCTATCTATATTAGGTAACATGGCAAGGAGGTATTAAGGTTATACATGGAATTAAAGTTGCTAATCAGATTACCTTAGAGAGATTATACTAAATTATCCTGGTTAACCCAATGGGATCACAAGGGTCCTTTAAATGTGGAAGAGGGAGGATTAAAAGTCAGTATTCATATGATGCAGCGTGAGCATTACTTGATTGACCTTTCTGCATATGAAAGTGAGCCTAGCCACAAACTTTGGACAGCCTCTAGAAGCTGGAAAAGGCAAGGATTTTCTCCCTAGAGCCTCCAGAAAGGAACACAGCCTTGCCAACATCTTGATTTTAGTACATTGTGACTCATTTCAGACTTCTGAACTTCAGGACTTTATGATTATGAGAGAACTCTAACATATTTATTTTTAAGCCATTAAAGGCATACGTGTGCACACACACATATACTTAGGTGTGTTTGTGTGTCTGTGTCAGGTGGTGATAAATGCTTTGAAAAAAACAAATTTGATTAAAGACTTATGAATAGAAAAGGGTATTTTATGCTGGGTGGTCAAGGATGAGGTTATGTTTAAATAGAAACGTAAATAAAATGAAGGAGCAAGGTATCTGGAAATAGAACATTCAGATGGGAAAACAGCAAGTGCAAACTTCTCCAAGTCAGAAGTTTGCTCAGCATTTTCGATAAATAGCAAAAAGGCTAATAAGGCTAAAGGCTAATATGGAAAGTAAGTGAGAGGAAACACAGGATATAAATAGAATTGAGGGTTACATAAAGGATGGTTATTCTCATTATTTTTGGAGGGTGAGTGGGAATGAAGGTGGGGGGGCTTTACTTTTGTCCTATTATTTATGGTTTTTGATGATGATGCATTACTACTGTCCTGTCTAGAATTTTTATTATTACATGAAAGTACAAGAAATATGAAACACAGAAATGTCAAG